>NC_056735.1:716367613-716676780 GCF_019279795.1 Protopterus annectens | reverse complement strand
CTGAGACTAACACCAGGGAATAAGCTAGAAGTGGTGAAGGGGGGGACCCAATCTGCCCTAAACACAAAGAGGGATGGAATGATACCATCCTCTTTGTTTTTAGGGCTTCCTCTCATCATGGGCTTCCAATCTACTTCTGTGCTGCTTTCAAAGCAGTGCATCAATTTTAATGATATAGCAGAAGGTGGCCTGGAAGACAAAAAATGAGATAGTTCCTTTTCAGAGGAATGGCTTCTGGAAAGTCTGGAAGGAGATTTATGGTTAATAACCACAGTTTCCAAGACAAGAGACTTATGTGTCACTGTAGGAGTGAGAGAAAGAATAGTTGTGTAAAATCTTACCATAACCATAGATGTTGCAGTATTCTGACTGCAGGATCCTCTGCCTCAGGCATCCCGAATGTCGATTCCTATCCAAAAGCTTAAGCCTGGTTGTTGGTAGTGCGTGGGACATCACATGCAGGGCCATAAACCAGGGGCCTCAAATGTGATGTCTGCACTCACAGACCTCAGAACCGACTGCTCAGTCAGACAATAGTCTAAGTGGTGCCAAATGATGTCTTCTAGACAGGTTTAATGTAATGAAGAAGGATAGGTGGGAGGGAAGGAATACTGCAACATGGAAGAGAAGGACATCTATGGTTATGGTGAGATTTTACACAACTATTCTATGTCCTTCTATTCCCATGTTGCAGTATTCTGACTGTGGGACAATACCACAGCTCAAGGAGGAGGAAGGGTGGTGGAGGAAATTGCAGTTTCCAGCAATCCCTGCAGGACTGCCCTTGCAAATCCTGCTCTGGCTCTGGAGATATAGTCCAATTTGTAATGTTTGGTGAAGACATGCATAAAGGACCATGTGGCTGCCTCAAGAATGGTAGTTGTGTCCAGGCCCTTGACGAAGGTCCCAGAGAAGCCACAGCTCTTGTAGAGTGTTCCCTGACCCCACAAGGTAATTGTTTCCAGTAGTAGGAGTAGCAGAAGGTAAAAGTTTTCCTTATCCAGCAGGAAATGGTTTGTTTGGACACTGCCTTGCCCGAGGCCCTGGGGTGGAAGGACACAAAAAGCTAATTGGACTTTCTGATATCTTTGGTTTTGTCCAAATAGAACATTAGTTGCCTGTGGACATCAAGGGAGTAAAGTGTTCCCTCACTGTCATTCTCTGGTGAAGGAAACCAGGTGGGCAGGTGAATAGACTGACTTGACTGACAGCTCATTCACCACTTTGGGCACAAAGGAGGGATTGGTGTGCAGGGTCACCCTATCTTTGTGGAAGATAGTATAGGGTGGGGATGCCATTACTGCTTGTAATTCTGAAACCCTTCTGGCTGAGGAAAGGGCTACTAGTAGGACAGTTTCCATGTGCACATCTGCACAGAAGCAGAGCCAGCTGGCTCAAAGGGAGTAACAGTTAGTTTTTCTAGCACATAGTTTAAGTCCGAAGGTGGAGGAATAGGTTTCTTTGGTGGCCTAATGTGGAGAACTCCTTTTAAGAATAGTTTGACATCCAGTCTGGAAAGTAGAGGTGGGTCCATAGGTAAGCAGGCAGATAAGTGGACCTTCACTGATGACTATAAAAGGTCTGATTTTATAAGCTCACACACATAGGCTAGGACTAGAGGAACATCAGCTTGGAAGGGGTCCCCATGCCTTTGGAGACACCATTTGGAGAACATTTTCCATGTGGAAACATAGGACCCCCTGGTACTGGGATTCCTGGCCTCCTGCAGGATAGACAGCACGTCCTCAGTGTAGCAGTGTCTGAAGGGGATCAAAAGTTTATCACCCAGAGGGTCAGGCAAAGAATCTCTAGGTGTGGGTGAATCAGAAATCCCTTCTGTTATGTGAGCAGGTCCACCTTGTGAGGCAACTTGTGGTGATTGCCCTTGGCAACAGATTGAAGAAGGGAGAACCAATGCTGCCTTTGCCAATAGGGAGTTACCATCAAGATTTTTGGCTTGTCCCTCCTGACTTTTAGGAGGACTTCCTGAATGAGCGGGAAGGGAGGGAAGGCATACAGGAACATTCCCTTCCAAGAGATGGTGAAGGTGTCCACTCTCCAAGCTTGTGGGGTGGGATCCTTGGTACAGAAAAGTTGTAATTGTCTGTTCTGGGGGGAGGCAAATAGATCCATTTGAGGTATACCCCACTGGTGGACAATGTCTAAGAAGGCATCTTTGTGCAACATCCATTCGTGATGCAGAAAGAATGATCTGCTGAGGACATCCATTTGAAGATTGTCCTGGGATGGAATATAAACTACCTGCAGTGATGTGTTGTTCTGAGAGGCTAATTCCCATGCCAGCATTGCTAGCCTGCAGAGTAGGTAAGACCTGGCCCCCCTCTGTTGATGTACCACATCACATTTGTGTTGTCTGTGAAGATTTGTAGGGGTCCAGGTTGAATGAGAGGGAGAAAGGCCTGTAGGGCTAGGTGGACTGCAGTCATCTCCCTTATGTTGATGTGCTTTTTCTGCAGGGAGGGCTCCAATATGGCCTGCACTTTGAAGCCGTTAATAGTTGCTCCCCAGCCTAGATCAGAGACATCTGTGGGCATGCACTGTATTGGCGTGGGGGTTTGCAGGGGTAGGCCTGGGTTTAGTTGCACCTGCTGGATCGACCGTCTCAGTTCTGTTTTCAGACATAGTAGGAACAGTACCTGAAAGTCCACGGGGTGGCTGTGTTGTGACCAGACATTCTTCAGGTACCACTGGAACTTCCTCATGTGCAGCCTTGCCAGGGGCAGCATAGGAATTGTGACTGCCATAAGACCTAGGAAGCATATGAAGTTCCTGGCCGACAGGTGGTTGACTTGGAGGAGGTCCTAGAAGTGATTGACTATGGAGGAGACCTTGTCCTGAAGGAAGAAGGCCTTCATCAAGTCGGTCCTGATTCTGCTCCCTAGGAAAATTTTGTCCTGAGCCAGAGACAGTGATGAGTTTGAAAGGTTGAGGGTGAACCCCAAACCCTGGAGAAGGGACATGGAAAAGAGAAGATTATCTTTTGAGGGTGACTTCCCCTTCTTCTAGAATGCAGAGGTCATCTAGGTAGAGGTAAATTTGAATGTCCTTTGTTCTGCAGTAGGCTACTGCTGGAGCTAGGCATTTTGTTAAGACTCTTGGTGCAGTGGATAAACCAAAGGGCAAGGCAGTGAAATGAAGTGTGAAGTGAGTCCAGCAAAGCGCAGATACTTCCTGTGGTTTGGCTGGATAGATATGTGGAGGTGCCTCCTTCAGGTCTAAAGTGGCCATGAAAGCTTTGAGTGGCAATAGTGTTTTGAAGAGATAGCATTCTGAAGGAAGGGACTTTCAGAAAGAGGTTCAGAAAGGATAGATCTAGAATGGGCTTCTAAGGGCCGTCCTTTTTTGGCACCAGGAATAAAGTACAGTTTTGTACCTACCATAAATGTAGATGTCCGATAGATATGCAACTGCAGTCATAACATATGGGTTGTCCTGCCTCAGGCAGCCCTCGGTCGGCCGAATTCCAAAGTCTGGGTCCGGCATCAGCTGGTGTCGCCTCCTCTCCTCCTTCTTGGCCTGGGAGAATGGTTTCTATGGTCCCTTGGGCAAGAAGTTCTTGGATAACCTGTGGAATTAGGTGAAGTCGTTTTTTTGGAGGGAAGGGAATGCCTAGTGGTATGAGCTTTTCCTGCCATGACATGAAGTATCCTTTTTTCACTACTGCCAGGACCCAGATTTCTGTAGTGATCTTCTTCCTGAAGGGGAGACAGTGAGAAAGGCAGAATGAGAAGGGAAGGTGGCTGAGGCAGTCACGCACTGTTGTTCCTGTCTTGAAAGGGCTGTCTATTGGAAGGCTGACAGAGGGTTGCCTAGGGGATGGAACCTTCCTGGACCCTTTTCTGTGACTGGAAGTGGAGGAGGAGGATGAAGCAGGGGCTCTCCTGACAAAGGAAGTTTTGGCTGGGTAATTTCTGTAAAATCTGGGCCCTGGAGAGACCAGTAAGTGCTTTAAGTCCTGGAGCTCCTTACTTTTTTCTTGTAGGCTTTTAAACAGTTCAGCTGTTTGCCAAACAGGAATTTGTTATCCAGAGGCGCATCCAGAATTTTGGTTTTAAAGTCTTTAGGCAGGGGCTATACCCTAATCCAGGAGTATCTGTGCAGAACAAAAGCCGATGCTGCAGATCTTGCGGAAGCCTCAGCTGCACGAAAGCTGCACTTTATCGAGTGTCTGGTGACCTGAGATGCCAGGGACAGCTTAAATGCTATCTGAGACTTGTTGGGGGAGTCAGGCAAGGAGGACAGTAAAGAAGAAACGTGTGAAACCAAATCTAGGGCATATTTGGCCATGAGGATCTGGTAATTGATTGCCCTGAAGGCTAGTGTGGAAGAGGTATATATCTTTTTCCCCAGCCTGTCCATGATTTTGCTGTCCTTGTCTGATGGTAAGAGGGAAGAAGAAGGTATGAGTCTGGACTGTTTGTCAGGGGACACTGCAATAACTGCAGGATCTTCCAAGGGGGGTTTATAAGGAAATTGTGCTAATCAGGGACCTTATAAAAGCAGTCAGGTCTCCTGGGAGCTGGTGGTTGTGATTCTGGAGCCTTAGAAGCTGATGTAAAGGCATCCAGGTAGGCTGGAATCACAGAAGGGATAGCCGAGGGGAAGGTTGATTCCACCTGTAGTAACTCAAAATACCTTATTTAGAATTCTATCATTTGAGCAGCATCCCACAAAGTGTTCCCTTATTTTAGTGATTATTTCCCCAAATGTAATGCCCTCGGGGGGGGGGGGGGCTCCCTCCAGGGAGTCTTCATCTGGGAAGTAGTAGTCCAAAGGGGAAGCTATGTAACAGGAGTAGGCGACTGACTCATCAGAAGAGGAATTTTCTTCCTGGGTGTGGGTAGGAGGGATGGAGACAGCTGAGGACAGGCAATGTGGCAGCTGTAGATGCTGAAGGCCTAAGAGCCA
Source organism: Protopterus annectens (assembly GCF_019279795.1). NCBI lineage: Eukaryota > Metazoa > Chordata > Ceratodontiformes > Protopteridae > Protopterus > Protopterus annectens. Next base: position 716,671,851 of record NC_056735.1, on the reverse strand, counting down.
TAAAGGTCTGCAGCAAGGACTGGGAGAAGGAGTGCCAGTCTGGTTGCTCCTCAGAGGAAGGAGACAAGTGTTTAGTCTTTTATTTCCTCTTCAGAGGACATGATTTTGCTGATATGGAGGGCCAAGTTTCAGGGATGTGGCCTAAGGGCGAGGTTTCGGATTCCTGGACTGCAGAAGGGTATCCAATGAAACCTGGTTCCCCCTCGACTTTGGCTGTAGCCAACATCAGAATAACCTTCGAGGGCGTGCCTACCAGTGCTTCGGAAGTGGCTTCCTGGAGGGTAGTTGCTGAAGACGCCAGTTCCAGCAGATGCCCCTCAACCCCTAAACCGGTGGTTGGCAGGGCATCCGACGACAGAGGGCCAGAAGTGGTAGGCCTTGAAACTTTGGCCTTTTTTAGGTGGCTCCACCTCGACAGCCAACTCCGGATCCATCCATAGGGTTAATCATTTTAACCTCTGGTTCTCGAGGTACAGATTTAGGGCTGCCAGATGAGTATGGAGAGCTTTTGGTAAGAATGACTGGCAGATGCTACAGGTGGTGTGATCGTGTTTCTGGCCTAAACAGAATACACAATGTTTATGGGTATCATTTGACATCCACACCTACAGTTCCCCTTCCTAGCAGACATCAGTTAAGAAATCAAGCAACAACCTAAGCTCAAGCAAAAATAAAAGTTTTCCCCATGGTTTACTTATCTTTAGATGTTTTAAAGATAACGGAGCAAAGTGATCGATCTGGCATTTGACTGCGGCAGAGAAGTTCTGAGATATGTGCATGGAGACATCACATTTAAGGCCCCTGGTTTATGGCCCTGCGTGTGACATCCCACGCACGATCAGCAACCAGGCTTAAGCTTTTGCATAGTAGCTGACGTTCGGGACTCCTGAGGCGGAGGATCCCACAGTCAGAATACTGCAAAACGGGAATAGAAGGACATGATTCTCTTCTCAGTACCTTAAGGACCTCCCTCATTAACTGTCATTTTCTTAGTGTCTTTCTTCCTTTTTTTTAACCTTTCTTTTCTTAGTCTTCTCTGACGTATAGGAATCTACAGAAAGAAAACCTTTAATTATCAATCTGTTATGCTTGTCCACTGAAGACCTAGGTCCAAGCCCTTCACAAATAGGACAATCAACGTTCAAGTGTTCTAGATGCAGGCAAACTGCAACAAATCATAGCCGTCCTGAGGGAGGAGTTTTATGTCTGCACTTAGTACAAATTTTTAAAGTTTTATCTACATCTACATAAAGTTAAATGAAAGGTTAACACAAGCTACATTTTTAAAGCAAAGAAGATAAGAAAAGTAAAATAGAAAAGTTAAATGAAGACATAACAATTGCCTAATGATTAAAATAAAGATAAAATAATTGTAGAATAACTACAGAATAAAATACTGAATAAAATAGTGCAGAACTTCTTACCTGTTGACTGAGGATTTGACCATTCATGATGGCAGAAGAAGATATTTGAAAGTAGAAGACCACAGGGTAATTGTGGGAAAAGTCTGAAGGAGCTTGAGACTTGGAACACTACCTAACAGCCAGATCGGATCTGACAAGTGGCTCAATATCTAACAGTCAGATCAGAAAGATGGACGGAATAGAATACATTTTCCATGGCAATGACAATGGCAATTCTGAGTAGGAAATACACCAAAGTGTGGAAGAGTATTAGTGGAATAGGCACTTGAACAGAAAGAAATACAACTAAAGATGCAGACTTAATTACGGACACTTCCATCTGCAGAGATGAACTACAAAATCTGGCAAATGCAGAAGAATGCTGTCATAAAGCTGTGCAATTCCACAGCCTACGCCATTAGTCGTGTGGGAAGCAATGTGCCCAGGTTGTGAAAGGCCAGTTGTGACTGATGGTATGGACTTACGGCACCAGGAAAATTACAGTTAGTTAAAAAGAAAGGCAAAACATGGACATTATTGTTCTGAATTCAGACAGTCTTTGCTCTTATCTAGCTTGGAAAAGGGATAAAATGATTAATGCAGAAACCAACAAGGAACAGCACATATGGCCATGAATGGTGTTGGTGGCTGTCCTTGAAATAATTTCCCTCTAGGGAGGTAATCAATCTTTCTGTCAGGATTTTTTACATGACATTCTCTGCAAATGCTGTGGGATACTACTTCTACAGCTTAATTTTAACCATGCCCCCTCCACATCACATTATAAAGATACCACTCCCGTAGTACTGCAGTTATCTGGTGTCCAGCAGCGGATGGAAATCTGCTGAAAATCTTCATCAAGGGATCCACAAGCACACTTGCCAGATTCCTCAGGACACAGAGAGAGGCAGCTCATCAGAGTTCTATACCTTGTCCTCCCTTAAGATAGCACCAGTTCTTAAGTACTTCTGCTGTGGTCAGTGATCTGAAATAGATGTCCATCAGCACAGTGGCCAGAAAACCCATACAGGTAGCTCATTTGGTATTTAAACTTTATTTACCCTAGGGCATCCATTTCCTCTCTACTTTTTACCACTTTCTACTACCATAGTGTGGAGGTCTATTCATTGATCTCTGCATAGTAATGTGCTACTCTCTCAATATTACATCTGCACTCCTTTCTATCATGAAGACAGAGGTGAAACACCCAGTTCAACAACTTTGATTTTCCCCATCATCCACAATCTACTTTCCATCTTTGCTCAGTCTGTCCAGGCTTAGGTCTGCTCTCCTTCAATTTACATATCGAAACACCTTTGTTACTCTTCCTGATTCCTTTTGCTAACTTTCTTCGACCTTTGTTTTGCTCCTTTGCTAACTTTCTGTTTGACTGCTTGTACTTTGTCTCCTCCATCTCCTTATCTACTCACTTCCATCTATTTTTTACGCTATTAGTCTCATATTTCTAAGACACATTAGACTTCTCAGTTTCCCTTTTTTGCCTCTTCCTCAAACCCGTGTTTACTGCCTCAGTATTCCATCCCTGACCTACTAGCATGGCTTGCTTGCTTCCTCATTTTGCAGAGAGCCATAACTCATCTCTGATGCTCTCCCTCAACTATGCATAATCCATTCACCTACAAGCATAAACAACCATCTTTGTACTCTTACACTTCTACCACCTCTGAAACACACAGTAGCATGAACATTGTTGGTTAACAGTCCTTTCACCTGCACATCTTGTTCCTCTTAAACTGGCCCCAGCGATAGCGTCTGTGGCTGCCTCCATGCCTTCATCTAATTAAAAACAGTTCTATTCATTAATTTTGAATTTTCTGCTAGAAACAGTTTCTAAATGACTTGCTTTTGTTAAAACCTCTACTTTAAAAGTCAAGTGTAATGGCACAAAACAGAATGCAGATTTCAGAGTCCCCTGTTAGTACTTTTCTTTTACAGCGGCCCCAGCAATAGCGTCTGTAGTTGCCACAATAAGGAAATGAAACAAATACAAGTAAGACATATCGATGGTGTTACTAGCTTCCACGAAATATCTAAATGCAAACACAATCAGTAATAGAAAAAAAATTTAAAAAACAAAAAAAAACAAAAACAAAGTTCTCGTTTTCAGCTACAGACTGCTCAATAATGTGTTTTGCTCTCTGTCTGTAGCTGTTCCTAAGCAAAGTAACCCAGGGACAGGGAAACAATTTTCACTACACAAACATAAGGGTACGTATATTGATGGATGCTCCCACCCAAAAAAGGCATGCATTAGTATTTTGACATTCATTCTACTTCTATTTTAAGGTCGCTGTCTTGGGGATCACTATAAGAAGGAAGTACCCTCCTTATTCCTTTGGTGACAAGGTCACCAATCACCCAAATCCCCTTCTTTGCCTCCACACACACAGTGAGTCTCATTCTACTTCACGTGCTAATCATCAATCCTCACTCAGCCAACTGACCCATTTGTTCCCTTATTCCCAAAGGTGAGAACTGGCCAAGAGGGCTACCATGTAAGCAGTCATCAGGGACGGTTCAAGGTTTTCTGCTTTTTGCTGTCCTATATATGGCTCTGCAAGGGAAGGTGGTGTGCAATGGGCTGCCTCACTGGATGCCAGGAGCATGCCTTGACCATCCACCCTGAAACAAGGGAGGTGGTTTCTCCGGTTTTCACAGGAGAAATTGTACCATACAACTGTGTCCCTGAGTACATGCATTCCTCTTCTACCACCTTGGAGAGGTCCCTTCACTCCCTTCCCATCCTCCCCCATACTGTCTTGCTCCTCCAGGGGCTACTAACTGAACCCCAGTGGCTTGGGTTACGGTTAAGGCTCCATCTCTCTGTGCCATGCAGCCAGGCTTCTTATCCATTTCACTTCCTACACCATGTCACTACCTCTAATACATGGAAGCCTTCTCAAGTAAGATAACATATATCAGCCTTTCTTACAGGCTGTGCAGTCTACTGGTCTTTGTTGACCCTCTAAGTCAGCACTATTCTGCAAGACTAGCCAGGTCACTATAGCGTGTAGCATCCATATTCTCCCCCTGAAGCTTTCCCATTCCCAACATACCACATATCCTCTACCATGCCAAAGTAATCCTTTGTGGATCATATCTCTGCCCCATATCCTGAGTACCTCATAACCACTTTCCTCCACCTCTCATCAGATTGAATATATGGGCCTCTCCCACCTACTTTGTTTTTAGTTTTCACTTAACTAAGCCTTTCAGTCTCAAGCACATTAATCAACCTGCGCAACAAATATTGGATAAGCAACTAAGAGAACCTTGTAATGCTCCCTAAGCAATAAACTTCAACTTAACATATATGGGTAACATTTTTTTAAAAGCAAACACTACCTCCAGCTAACATATGTAGGTGCATTAAATAAAACTTGCTCAATGTCTCAGCCTTGGGATGAGCAGCTAGTAGATGTGGACAGGGTAAGGAGAAAAATGTAGTTGAAGTTTAATTTGCTTAATGGGAAGATAAGTCAAGAACCATTAAGTTTAAGAAAACAGCAGAAACAGGAAGAGAGCACAAAGGGATTAGGTGAACAGGCCTGTCTCTAGAATGAAATTAAAACTTTAAGTTTTCCAAGATGAGTCAAATGATACTCCTCTTCTATTTCTCAGGTAAGTATAGGCAGCAGGTAAGCAAGTTTTATCCAAGCTACTTGAAGGAATAATATAGGGTCTGCTTTTCTGTCTTAACCTATCCATTCAAAAGTTAAGACAGTCAAATTGAATAGTGATGAAGCAAAAATTAAATCAAAATGCACTCACTAGTTAAGGACCTGGGGGGGGGGGGGGACTTGAAAAAAGGTCTGACTTTGGAATGAAAATAAACCATAAGCTACTTGTTTTGAATAATCAACTGTATGTACCACACATCTTTCCCATTTTCAGGTAATTCAGTGACACACCAGCAACATACCTTTGCCCTACATTAAGAAATAATAATAAAATAAAAAATAAGGTTTGATTCTGTATTAATTCATCCACTGAAAAGTTAAGAAAATCATAGTGAACTTAGTAACCATAGCAAATATGAAATCAAAATGAACTTACATTTAAGAGTTGGGGGAAAACAGCAACAGGTCCCTCTTCAGAACTTAATTATTCTTTTCCAAACATTTTATCTTGATGTGCCAGATCCTTCTTTCCACCTATTTTATGTTCAAAGCCCAATATGCCTTCCTTGTCTTAAGAAATCTCATCAGAAACAATTAAAACGATGTACTTCCCATAACACTAAATACATTTTGTCTTCATCCGTCCATTGTAACTTGTGGGTTATTGTATTAGATCCAAGGTCAGCAAATAAGACTCTGGCTCCGAAGCTTGAGCTCCTCTCCCAAAATGCATTACCTCACCTAGTCTCCTCAGACTGAGTTTACTCCTACTGCACTGGTTCTCACTACAAAGTAGCAGAAAATTTACAGCAGACAGGGACCTGATGAAGTCCAACAAAAGAAAGCTTCCGGAAAGCCCGCAAGGTCCTCTTGAGTCACTAATCAACAATATGACAATATGGAAGAGTGACAGAGGGAGGGGATGTTGAGATGCACAGAAGACGACAACACTGATATAGCATTATGGGAAGTACGTAACTTTCATATCCAATGTTGACCATTCTGTCCACGTCAACCTGTGGAACAGTCCCCAAACAGGCTGATCAGGTTGGTACTACTGAACAATGTAACTGCTGAGAAGATGCCATCCAAAATGTGTAACTAAAGAAAGCTGTAGAAGCAGATACTGCTTTCCTACACCGAGCCTTGGGTTGGATGGAAAGGACAATCCATTTATATTATACCCATGAGAGATACAGATGATACGCCTTCGGAAAAGGATAGCCTTAGATACCTCCGTCCCGGTTTTGATTTGGAAAGGAAATAAATGATTGGTTGGATATTTCCTGATGTCCTTTGCTCTAGGCAAATGGAATCTTAACTGTTGTTGCAGACCCAGACAGTGAAGCATGTACTCCCCCTTCTTAGTGAGTTTCGGAAAAATACTAACAAACAGACTAATTTAACTTGCACTCAGAGGCCACCAAGGTAAAAAGGGTGGATTAGTCTGTAGTAAAACTCAGTCTTTATGAAAGGTTAGGTAGGGAGGTTTACATGACTAAGCCTGAAGTTCCAATATCCATTTTTCTGAAGTAACTGCAACCAGGAACATGGTCTTCCACAACAGAAATGTAAAATCTGCTGTGGCTACAGGTTTAAAAGGAGCACAAGTTAAAGCCTGCAGCAAAACTGTCAAATTCCAAGAAGGAACTGGATCTCTCAACAGAGGCCTTAGTAGAAAGGTTCCATTCATAAACACCTTAGATAATTTGAAAGAAGCAATAGGAGAATAGTTGTGTTGTGTCCAATATGGAAATAAGAAATGACCACAAGTTGGACTTGAATGGTGGGACAGTTTGCTCTAAACTGAAACAGACCTGCTAAAAAATCCAAAATGGAGTCTAAGGGAGCTGAAAAGGAATCCAGAACTTTCAAGGAAGCATAAATACTAAATCTCTTCCATTTACTGTCATAACTATTTCTAATGGAAGTATTTTGAGAAGAGGTATGAATGTGTACCACCAAAGCAGACAGCTTGGGATTTCTGGCCATCACTAGAATCACAGGAACCATGTGGTTGGTTTAAGGGACTTGAGGACACCAAGTGAGGCTTGCTGGACAAATAGGAAATTAAATCTGGAACAGAATCCAGTACCCACTGAGTGTAGACTAGATGAGGCCACAGGAAAGGGGACCAAACTTGTCCGGGCCAGAATGGGTCTACAAGAATCACAGTTGCCTTGCACCAAGCCACTTTCTGAAAGAACTTGACAATAAGAGGAGTTGGTGGGTACATGTACAGGAGGTCGGGGTGAGAGGTCAAGGATGTACCAGCGCATCCCTTGTTGACTGTCCCCCCTGGGGGGATCAGGGAAAAAAAGCTGCCGCACTTGGTGCAGTTCAGAATTGTAAATAGACCATGGTAAGGCTGACCTTAGCAGCTGAAAATTTTCTGAAGCTATTAACTACTTGAGGGACCACTCCTGAGACATTAGTATATACAGCATCAGCCTATCCGCTAGTATGTTGGCTGTACCCAGGATATGTGCTACTATCAGAAAGTGTTGGGAAAACATCACTCATTGCCACATACTCCTGGCCTCCCAACATACAAGAAATAATTGACTTCCACCTTTCTCTTGTTGGCTTACCAGACTTCCGCAATATTTTTGGTCTAGATGGATATCACATCTTTGGGGAGAAGGTCATGAAAAGGCTGCAATGCCAGCAGAACTGCACTCATCTCCAAAATTTTGATGTGAAGGTTAGTCTTTATCCTGGACCAAATACTTTGGACTGTCCTACTCTTAAAATGCCCTCCATCCAAGGAGAGAGGCATCCATAGTTACCATGGCCTTTGGTGGGGGAAGAGCAAAGAGGCATCCTCCAGACACTAGATCAGAGGTCAGCAACTACAAGAGATGCTGGTGGCAGACCTCCATGACTCTTACTGGATGCTGCACTGAAAGCATCCTTAGAGACTACTAGACTGAAAGAGTCCACTGAAGTATCCTCAAGTGGAAGTAACATAATGGCAGCTGCCACTGAACCTAGGATGCAAACAGTCAGAGCAGCAGTAGCCTCTGAGAGAGAACAACTCGATGAGCCTTAAGTCGTAACAATGGCAGTCTGGAAGGATCTGTGTAGTGGTGTCCGGATGGCAATCTATAAACTCCAAGTGTCGCTGTGACCATTTTATTTACCACGTGAGTTTCCTCAAGTTTTGTTTAATTAGAAGTTATGTACTCACCATAACGTTCCATCTGAGTAGGTGTATTCATTTGTCTGCAACCTGTGGGTTATGGATCCGATATCGGATCCGAACCGGCATGGTTTTCCAGCTATGGATCCAAGCTCTCAGCTCCTCCCCTCACCCATAATGCCCTGCTCTACCCTCATGACCTCAGATCGAGTTTGCCAAAGCAACAATACCCTCAAAAGGGTAACAAGGAATATGCAGGAAACTGAAAGGCCAGGGGGATAGGAGGGCGGGATGGTTGCAGACAAATGAATACACCTACTCAGATGGAACGTTATGGTGAGTACATAACTTCTAAATCTGAAGTAGGATATTCATTTGTCTGCAACCTGTGGGACAGAGTCCCCAGCTACCTGAATCTTGGGCGGCCATCATGGAAGGATATTCCGGAGCACCGCTGAGCCAAAGGATGCTCTACCCCTAGATGCAAGATCCAACTTATAGTGAGAAATAAATGTATGAGATGAAGCCCACGTGGCTGCTGCACAAATATCATCTAGAGGAATCCTAGCCTTGAAGGCTGCCGAGGTAGATACTGACCGGGTTGAATGGGCATGAACACCCCGGTGCGGGCCTTCCTGACGCTTGATAAGCCAATAAAATGCACTGTGAAATCCAGCGGGACAGAGAAACTTTAGAAATTGGCTTGCCCAAATTGAATTTTGCAAAGGAAATAAACAGCTGGTCGGATTGCCTATGACCAGCTGTCCTGTTGAGATAAAATCTAAGTTGCCTGTGAACATCTAGTGAGTGTAGCTTATATTCACCTTTGTTTTCATACTTAGGGAAGAAAACAGGGAGGTTAATGGATTGATTGATGTTTGCTTCAGAAGCGATTTTAGGAAGGAAGGACGGGTTGGTCCTGAGGGAGACACGGTCCGGATGAAATACCAAGTAAGGAGGTTTAGCTGATAAAGCCTGAAGTTCAGAAACTCTCTTGGCTGATGTAATGGCTACCAAAAAGGCTGTCTTGTAGGACAAGAATTTGAGATCCACCGTAGCAGCTGGCTCGAAGGGGAGCGGTCAAGGCCTGTAGGACCAAAGAAAGGTCCCAAGGAGGAACTGCTTGCTTTATAGGGGCCTGAGAAGGAAAGTACCTTTAAGAAATGTTTTGCACAATTTGGCTGACATAAGAGGATTAGACTCTTGACCAATGTGATAGTGAGAAATTGCCGCCAGTTGAACTTTGACTGTGGAACTGCTGGCACCATCATTAGAGAGAGGTTAGAAAATCAAGCACTACAGGGAGAGGAACCGTGAAGGGATTTAGGCCTTGCCGCTCCGCCCACACAGAGAAACGTTTCCATTTGCTTCGTAAACCTTTCTAGTGGATGGTTTATGAGCCGCCACCAAAATAGCCTTTACCGGTGAAGAAATACCGAGTCCTTATCAAGAGTGGAACTGGAGCAGCCAAGCGGTCAGCTTCAGGTTGTCCAGGTTCGGAGGAGGAATGCAGGATGGATGGGATATCAGATCCGAATGGGATCTAGAATCCAAGGAGGATTCACCGAGTGAGACCTTAGGAAGGGGAACCAGATCTGTCGAGGCCAGAATGGAGCAATGAGAATCATTCTGCAACCCACCGAGAGGCTTTCTGAAGAACTTGCAGCATCAGAGGCAAGGGTGGATAGGCATACAGAAGACCGGGTGGCCAAGCATGCACCAGAGCGTCTCTTGGGGTACCTCCGGGAGGAGGTATTAGAGCGAAAAAACTGTCGCACTTGGTGTTTGAGGGAGAAGCAAAAAGATCGCATGAAGGGGTTCCCCACCGTGCGAATATGCGTTCCGCTACTTGACAATTGAGAGACCACTCGTAAGGGGTCAGAATGGTGTGACTGAGCTTGTCCGCTAGGATGTTGGACCGACCCGGAATGTGCGTTGCTATGAGAAAGCGATTGGTGGAGATTGCCCATTCCCAAACTCTCATGGCCTCTCGACAAAGAGGGTAAGACCTTGTTCCCCTTGCTTGTTGATGTACCAGACAACAGACATATTGTCCGATTGAATCGCAATTGTTCCCAAGGGAAGAAAGTCCTGAAGTGCTAGCAACGCTAAGAGCACTGCTCTCATCTCTAGAACATTGATATGCAGTAAGGTCTCTGAATCGTTCCACGTGCCTTGGACTGTCCGGCCCACAAAGTGCCCCACCCGAGGCGGAGGCGTCCGTGGTCACCGTGGCGAGAGGGGAGAAGCACAAAATGGGCGACCCTGTGGAGATCCGGGAGTGGAGCCACCACAAGAGGGACCGCTTGCAAGCCTTGCTGATCGCTATGGGATGATGCATGGGGAGAGCAAGGTATGACCACTGTACTAAGAGCGTCCACTGTAGAATGCGCATATTGAGCCTGGCAAGAGGAAGAAGTGCTATAGCGAAGCCATGGACCCTAGAGCCCTCAGGACCAACTCCGCTGGAACAGAACTTGAATGGAGAATGGCCCGCACCTGGAGCTGCAGATTTAGAACTCTGTCCGCAGTGAGGAAGGCTCGTAAACTCCTTGTGTCTAGTCTGGCCCCTATGAAATCTAAGAGCTGTGTGGGCCAGGTTGGACTTTTTTGTATTTTTTGTGATGCCAAGAAATGGAGCAAGAGGGAGATACGGGCCTCACGCCAAGAGAAGTAGATGCCTTGTTGGGGCGGTAAGGAGCCAGTCGTCCAGGTAGGGAAAGACCTGCACCCCTGAAGCCTCAGGTGGGCGCTACCACTGCTAGTACTTTGGTAAACACCCTGGGGGCTGTGGTGAGACCAAAGGGAAGGACCCGGAACTGGTAGTGACTGGCTCCCAGCCGGAAGCGGAGAAACCTCCTGAGCGCCTGTCCATCAGGATGTGGTAGTCGCATCCTTGAGATCTATCGAGCACATCCAGTGATTTTCTCCCAGAAGGGGAGAATAGATTGCAGAGTGACCATTGAATTTTTCTTTGGGGACTGCCAGATTCAAGAGAGAGAGGTCTAGGATTGGTCTTAGTTCCCCGTCTTTTTGGCACTAAAAGAATCTGGAGTAGAACCCTGATCCGATCTGGTCTGGGGGAGCGGGCTGGATGGCTCTTTTCTTTAGCAGATGGCCAATTTCTGCCAGCGGCCTCCCGTTGACCGGGTGGAGCGTCTGGGAGGGACTTCAACTTTGGAAGGTGAAGGAAAGGAATGCGATATCCCTGGATATGATTTGGAGAACCCAGCGGTCCGATGTTATGGACTCCCATGCCGCTAGGTGCCCGAACGTCCCCGACTGCCTCCAGAGTAGAGCAGTCGGGCAACCCTCAGGGTTGCTGCGGGCCGTTCAGAGAAAGGTTCCCTGGACCCGAAGTTTCTGGGAGCCCCTCTGCCTCTAGGGCGGCGTCCTCCCTGTCCTCCTCTGCCACGGAAGGACTGGTTGTCCGGAGCAGGCTGGGACTGCTGCGACTTCCGGAACCACATCTTCTTCTGACCCTTTTGGTTCCTAGAATAGGGCCTCTGGGGTGCAGAGAAGCGGATTCCGACGGCAGACAGCGTCTTCCCGTCCTTCTCGCTCTGGGTCAACGTCTCGCGAACGGTTTTGCCAAACAGAGCAGAACCATCAAAGGGGGCGTTCGCAAGCGACGCCTTGAAGGGCTCAGAAAAATCGCAGTGACGGAGCCAGGCCTGACGTCTAGTGACCAGTCCTGTCCCCGCAGCTCTAGCGGCGCCCTCCGTTGCATGGGAGAGTAGCCGCATAGAAGTATTTGTGACTGACCTAAGAGTGGCCATTTTGGTGGAGTGCAGAACTCTGTCCTCCTCCGAAATGGACTCAGGGGGGGATGCAGCGTATTCCTTAATAAGATCTCGCTGCATCCGAATAACATGTGCCAAATAGTTCAGCGCCCTTACCGAGAAGGTCGCGAACTGAACATCCGCTTCCCCAAGCGGTCCATCATCCGAGACTCCTTGCTCGGTGGGTGGACTGAGGACTCTCCTGAGCCAGTTCCCTCTTTGTGGCCGCCGCCATCAACATGGCATCTACAGGAGGCCCCTTACTCCAATGGGTCCTGTCGGAGGCGGACTAAGGATCCTATCCGGTCTTTTGGGAATTGGCTCCACGGTGTCCGGATCCTTCCACGCCCTGGTGGTAATAAGGTCCACCAGGGGTCGGCAGGGGACACCCAAGAGGTAGACGGGCCCGTTTGAATGCCTCCAAGAACACGAACTCGTCCGAGGAAGACTTGGGGCAGACCACCCCTAATACGGAGCATTTCCATGATGTCTCCGAAGGAGACATCCTCGGGGTGACCGTGGGGAGCCTTCCCTTCCTCCAAGTCCGTGTCTTCAGTGAGAGACTCGGGAGTCAATGTGCCTCCTTTGCACGTATGCTTGCGAGGGCCTCCTCTGGGGGCTGTCAGAGGAGTCCTCAGCAGCAATTTGCTCCATGGGAGCAACTTGGGGCACAGAAAGCGGGCTGTCCCAGGGGCCGGATGGTGGAAGCCTGGCCCAGTGCAGAGGGAGCGGCGGGCGAAGCAAGTGCCGGGGTCCGGAGACCCTCAACAGAGCCCTCTCCACTACATCAAAAGCCGAAGGGAGCCGACCTCGACCAAAGGATCCGACAATCGGCTCCCCTCGGATCCGAAGAGTGGATCGAGCCGGCGCCGAAGCACTCGGATCCGAAGGGACAGTGCGCTCCGACACAGACGGCGCCGAAGGAGCACTGATCCCCCCGGATCCGAAGCTCGGATCCAGGCTCCGAGAGATCGGGTCCGACGCACTCGAGGGCAGGGTCGGGGTACTATCGGCTCCGACCTTCCCCCGGCTCCGAAGCTGCTCGGCTCCAGTTGCTCCGAACCCGGATAGCGGGTCGGAGAAGGAGCAATAGGCTTAAAAAAGGGTGTTGAGCTCCCCGAGGGGAGACAAGAGCACTCCCATCTGCATCTGGGCCTGGATGAACCTTCTCATCATCCGGTCCAGATCAGCATCAGAAAGGCTATGGGTAGATCTCGAAGAGGCTACCGAGGTAGGCCTGGAGTGCCTCCTCGATAGCCTCGACGGAGATCGGGTCTCCTCCTCCTCAGGACCCGGTGAGAAGCACACAGGGGACCGGAGCCGAGAAGGAGGAGACCGAACCGACAACGGAGCGGGGGGAGAAGCCCCCTTGGCTGGCGGGGCGAAACAGAGGTCTCGGCCCGCCGCTTGGTGCTTCTCCCTCCGGTCCTTTTAGCTGCATCCCTCTCCTCTCCAGAAGCGGGAGTTTGAGTCCCAGGAGCAGGAGGGGGTGCCACAGGGGGAACAACTGCAGCCGCAGGAGTCCCCGAAGGAGCGGAGGACGGAGCCGAGTCCGGCGGTAAAGACCCGCCAAGACCAGCTTGGACCTCCGCTCCCTCAGTGCCCTGGGGTTGAACCCTGCACAAATGGAACAACCAGATGTGAGGTGTTCAACCCCAAGACACTAACACACCGAGTGTGGCCATCAGCGGTGAGAGCTTATGGCCACACTCGAGCATTTAGAAAATATAGATTTAGGCTGGTCAGCCATAATCTATAATACCTAAAGTTATCTAAAGTTACAGAAAGTAACTTAAACAACAAAAAACACACAGGCCTACACACACACTCTACGCAACAGCGAGGGGAGGGAATAAAACTTATTTACTTTAACTTAAAATAAACTCAAAATAGTCTATAATAAAGGGAAACCTAATACTTTCACACAAATTTTGTTAAAGAATCAAAAAATTTTCTATTTTTAAACAAGAAAAGAGTTCACTTAGCTGAGAGCTATGTACCCACATCCAGTTACCAGCGCGGCAAACAAGATCTGAGGTCATGAGGGTAGAGCAGGGCATTATGGGTGAGGGGAGGAGCTGAGAGCTTGGATCCATAGCTGGAAAACCATGCCGGTTCGGATCCGATATCGGATCCATAACCCACAGGTTGCAGACAAATGAATATCCTACTTCAGATCATTAGTTTATATTCACCTGAAGACAATTGTAACCTCTGCTGCTATTACTTCTGAAGAAGTACAAAGGCTACAGACAAGTGCCAAATTTTATTCTGGGTGACTTTAATCATGTTTCGCTTGAAAAGATACTTGTGAATTTCTATCAATATGTGTCATGTCCAATTAGGCAAAATAAGACTTTCGATCACTGCTTTGGGACTATAAAAGGTACTTATAAGTTACCTCCATTGGGTTCAGCAGACCATAACTGTATGCAGTTATTATCTGTATATAAAGCATTTTTGAAGAGAGAGAAAATAAAAAAAAATGTAAAGTGCTGGAATGAGGAGTTGCCTTTCCGTTTACAGGAATGTTTCGACTGTACTAATTGGGATATGTTTAAACAGTCTTGTGGTGATGATTTAGATTAACTTGCTGATGTAATATGTTAATATATTACTTTTTGTAGCGATATGATTGTGTCAAGTAAGAATGTGAAAATCTACCCAAATAATAGGCAGTGGATAAATAAATCTGTTAAACTTAGTCTAAAAAAGAAGAAAGAATGCCTTGGCGATGTGGTAGATTTACATAAAGCTTTGAGAAAATTGAAAACAGAAATTTTGAGAGCAAAGCTAATATATAAAGCTAATTTATAAAAGAAAATGGTTGCAAATAATCTTGGCTCAGTATGGTCTACTATGAAGGCCCTAGTTGGTTTTCAAATTTCAAAAAATAATAGTAAAGTTATTTTAAACAGATGAAATACAGACCTTAATTTTGCTAATAGCCTCAATTTACTTTTTACTTGTTTTGACTGTTATGATTTTAGTAATGAGGTAAATAATTTGAGGCAAAACTTGTAGATGAGAAGCATTTTCAAATAAAACAAAAGGATGTAGAAAAAGTTTTCCTTTCTGTTAAAACAGGAAAGAGTAGTGGATGTGATAACATCTGTGGATGAGTGTTAAAAACTTGTGCTAGGGAGTTAAGTTCTATATTTCATCATATTTTTGAGAAGTCGTTACAGATGCAAGATGTACCTGTATTATGGAAAGATGCTGTAATAGTTCAGATTCCTAAATCTAAGTGCCCAAAGATTCTGAATGATTTTAGGCCAGTAGCCCTTACTTCAAATTTTATAAAAGTTTTTGAAAAACTGGTGAAAGCAGAGATATTAAAGAAGGCTGAAAATGAAGTTATGTCCCAACCATAACGTTCCATGTTTGTTGTCCTTCATTTCGCCTTCCTACTTGCTGGTTGGGTTCGGAGCCGATCCTCGGCTCCGACTCAGCTGATATACAATAGCTTGAGAGCTATTACTGGCTCGAGGCTACCCCTTATCCCAACATGCCTAGCGGCAGCTACCCAGATCTCATTTGTAATAGCCCACACTAGACATATGTAGTAAGAAAAACAATTTTTTTACTAAGCACTTACACCAAGGTAGGAAGGAAAGAAAAAGGACAAAGTATGGTTAACCAACCTGGTACGTCATCAGGAAACTCAGCCAGTGTAACCAATAAAGAACTCTCGAACCTCCAGGAAGGGGGAAGGAGGGGGAGACACAAGAAGGAAGGTGAGATGAAGGACAACAAACATGGAACGTTATGGTAGGTACATAACTTCTTTATGTTATGTTGTCCCATCTCGCCTTCATTCTTGCTGGTTGGGACCACGTCCCCAGCACCTGGTTCTCGGGTGGCTCACTGGAACAACCTCTTCAGGACCGTGGAACCAAAGGATGCCCTATTCACGGAGACCACATCCACTTCTGTAATGAGAAATAAAGTATGAGGATTTGCCCATGTTGCTGCTGCACAGATTGAATCTAAAGGCAATTTAGCTTGGAAGGCAACAGAGGTGGCTAAGGCTCTGGTTGAATGTCCTCTGGGTCTTCCTGGAGGCGTCTTTTTACGCAAACCATATGAATAAGTGATTGTATCTGACAGCCATTTTGATAATGTCACTTTAGAAACTGGATAACTTTGCTTATTGTTAGCAAAGGATATGAACGATTGGTCTAATTTTCTGAAGTCTTTGTTCCTGTGTAAATAAAAACGTAATTGTCTATGAACATCCAATTGATGTAATCTATACTCTGCCTTGTTGCCATAATTGGGGAAGAACACAGGAAACTCAATGGACTGATTTAAGTTATACTCAGAACAAACCTTTGGCAAGAAAGAAGGCTTAGTCCTTAGAGAGACTCTATCTTTGTGAAAAATGAGATACGGTGGGTGAATAGACAAAGCATGTAATTCAGAAACCCATCTAGCTGAGGTTATAGCAACCAAGAAGAGGGTTTTCCAAGACAGAAACTTCAAGGGGCAAGATGCTGCTGGTTCAAAACGGGGCAGAACCATTGAAGATAAAACCAAGTTTAGGTCCGGGGGGGGGGGTCTCGGAGTCTCTTACCTGGTGCCGTAAAAGTGTTGTACCTCGTAAGAATGCTCTGCACAACTTATGGGACAATAATGTTTGAACCCAAGTCTCCTACATGAAAATTGGAGATGAAAGCCAGTTGGGCCCTAATAGTAGCTGCAGCTGCCCCTTTTTTGAAGGTTTCAGCCAGAAAGTCAAGAATCTTGTGAAAAGGAGTCATAAAAGGATCAATGTTATTACTTTTGACCCAGTAAGAGAACCTCTTCCATTTGCTAGTGTAAATCCTCTTAGTAGGAGGTGTGTGGGAGGACACTAGTATGTGTTGTACAGCAGGGGAAATGTTTGGGAGCCTGGCTAAGAGTGGAAGTGGAGTAACCACGCAGTCAGCTTGAGAGTTTGAAGGAATGGGTGAAGCCTGCCTGACTGATGAGTCAGGAGGTCCGGAACTGGGTCCAGTATCCAGGGCTCCAGTTGAAGGTGATGGCGAAGAAATGAAAATCATATCTGACGAGGCCAGTAAGGAACAATGAGGATGAGTTTGCATCCCAATGATTTTGCTTTCTGAAGTACCTTTGGAATGAGGGGGAAGGGTGGAAAAGTGTATAGAAGTCTTGGAGGCCAATCGCGAACAAGTGCATCCCTGGGTGACTGTCTCGGATGGTGAACTAGGGCAAAGTAGCTGCTGCACTTGTTGTTTAGGGGAGTGGCAAAAAGATCACAGCATGGCTGGCCCCATTTGTGGAAAATCAAGTCCGCAACTTCTTGCTTCAGGAACCACTCGTGCGGCATGAGGATAGCCCTGCTGAGCTGGTCTGCTATCAAGTTGGATTTTCCAGGAATGTGCATTGCAATCAGAAAACGTTGGGAAGACATCGCCCATTGCCATACTCAAACTGCCTCCCGACACAAGGGGTAAGATTTGGTTTTGCCCTGCTTGTTGATGTACCATACCACTGACATACTGTCTTGTCTGGATTGCAATGGTCCCTGTAGGTAGAGAGTCTTGAAGTGCTTGCAATGCCAGAAGCACTGCTCTTATCTCCAGAACACTGATGTGCAAATGGTACTCATGAGGTTGCCACATTCCTTGGACAGTCCGTCCCAGATAATGCCCCCCCACCCTATCTGGGAAGCCTCCGTTGTCACTGAGGCTACCGGATGCGGGTCTAGAAAGGGTCTGCCCAGAGTCACCTGGAGAGAGACCAGACAACATAGTAGGTCCTTTTTGCAAGATTCCGTGATTAAGATCATGTGTAACATTGGCAATGCCTGGAAAGTCCACTGAGCAAAAAGAAGCCACTGTAGAATC
The DNA here is from genome assembly GCF_019279795.1 of Protopterus annectens. NCBI lineage: Eukaryota > Metazoa > Chordata > Ceratodontiformes > Protopteridae > Protopterus > Protopterus annectens. The sequence continues at coordinate 716,654,031 of NC_056735.1, read as the reverse complement.
TGCATGTGGAAGTGTGCTAAAGGAACTAGTGTAATAGCTGCAGCCATTGAGCCCAGTACTTGTAAGACTTGTCTTGCCTGAACTCTAGACTTGTTTAAAGAAAGGAAACTTGCTGATGAAAGGTTGACACCCTGTCTAGAGGCAGATTTGCTATCATGCGTCTTGTATCCAAGTCTGCCCCTATAAAGGTAATAGACTGACAAGGCAACAAGGCAGAAGTTTCATAGTTTATTGTGATGCCTAACTGGGAACAAGTTTGAATTGTGTAGTCCCGTGCCTTGATTAGTTGATGCTCAGTGGTAGCGGTGAGGAGACAGTCTTCTAGATATGGAAACACCTGGATTCCTAGACACATCAGGTGAGCCGTGACCATTGCCATACACTTGGTGAAAACCCTGGGGGCTGTGATGAGACCAAAGGGCAGGGCCCTGAACTGATAATGACGGTCTCCCGGCTGGAAGCGTAGGAATCTCCTGGATTGGCTGTCCATTTTTATATGGTAGTACACATCCTGGAGATCTATGGAGCACATCCAATTGTCCTGACCCAAGAAGGGAAGAATGGACTGCAGTGTCACCATCCGGAAATTTGTCTTTTTTACAGATTGGTTTAGCTTGCTGAGATCCAAGATTGGTCTCCAGTCCCCTGTCTTCTTTGGAACTAAAAAGAACCTTGAGTAAGTTCCGGATCCAATTTGGTCTGCGGGGACTTCCTGGATGGCTCTTTTTTCTAGCAATCTTTGAACCTCTAAGATTGCATGATCCCGAAGACGGTGGAACATCTGGGATAGAACATTTGTCTTTTGAGGGGGACTGAGAAAAGGGAATTTTGTAGCCCCTGGATATTACCGACAATACCCTGGATATTACCGACGTGATAGATTGCCAAGCTGCTGGGTACAGTGATAGTCTGCCCCCGAATGCCTCCAGAGGTGGACAGCTGGGCCTCCCTTCAGGAGTGCTGGAAGGGCCTAGCAGAGAACGTATCTCTGTCGCCCTGCTGTTGCAGATCCCCTCTGCTGTGACAGTGGTGTCTTCCATTGTTGTTTCTCCCTCTGCCCCTGGGGGAAAAATAACCATGTGAGTCAGGTGAAGATCCCTGGGATTTTCTGAACGACATTTTCCCACTCTTCTGACCCTTAGGATAGGGTCTAGATGGAGTGGAAAATGGACGCCTACAGCACAGAGAGTCTTGCCATCCTGTTCACACCTGGTGAGAGTCTCTTTTACCTGAGGCCCAAGCAAGGACGAGCCATCAACGGGTGTGTTGGTAAATGAAGACTTAAAGGGTTCTGCAAATTGACAAAGGTGCATCCAGAAGTGTCTGCGTAAAGCTACTCTGGTACCTGCTGCCCTACTCGCTCCATCTGCCACATAAGAAATAAGCCTCATGGAGGAGTTTACCATGGAGGTCAAGGTCGCAAGCTGGGAAGCTGCCCTGTTCGCAACTCCCTCAGCTGTAGGATCTTGCAGGGTATCTCCTAGCTCCTTCAGGATTTCCATCTGAAGTCGTGTGAAATGTGACAAGTAATTCAGCGATCTGAGAGTAAAAGTCACTGAAGAAAACATATTCTTCCGCAAATTCCTTCTTGGTGGCTGCTTCCACCATCATGGCATCAACAGGGACTCCCTTGGAGAGGAAAGACTTATCATCTGGAGCTGTAATAAATTTGTTAGGTCTCCTCAGAACAGGTTCCATGGTCTCTGGAGCGCTCCACACCTTTCGACTCACTACGGACAAAAGTGGGTCGAGAGGTGGAGACACCCAAGAGGTGGAGGGTCAGGAACCAAATGTGTCCAGGTATACGGACTCATCCTCTGAAGGGGCTAGGGACTTCCAGCCACCCCTCTGTCTGAGGATTTCCAAGATGTCTGAAAAGGAGACATCCTCAGAGGGAGACCGTGGGGACCCTTCTGACTCATCCAAGTCCATATCCAAAGTGATAGACTCAGGGGAGTCTAGATGCTTCCTCTCACATTTCTTCTTCAGTGGGACCTCCTCCGAATGTTTGGGGGAGGTTTCGGAAGAAGTGGGGTCACCCAGTGGGATGTCCTGGGGCACAGGTTCCTTACACTTGGCAAGTGGTGGGATAAAGGGCAAAGGAGCCAATGAAGCCGAGGGTGGAGCAGTCTCAGGAGATAGCATGCTCCTCATCACCTCGAAGGCTCCACAGTCCCGAGATGAAGAGGCCTCCAGCTCCGAAAAGCCCGGAGATCTCCTTCCAACAGGAAGCCAAGGCTCCGAGGCTGATGTAGGAGCCAAGCTTACCTGCGCCAAAGCTCCAAGAGGGAGAGCGGGGTCGGACAAGGGTCTGATGCCACTTCCCCACTCGGAGTCGGTGAGAGAGCTTTGGTACACAGACCCCTAGATGGAATGAGACATAGAGGAGATCGGAGTGGTAGTAAGAACCGATAAGGGAGAAGAAACCAGAGCCAACGGTTTCACCACCACGACTTCCATGCGCTCCGTCTCTGAGCCCAAGAGAGTCGGAGGAGGAATTGATGGAGAAGTTGGGAGGGACGAAGGAGCCAAATTGTTATGGGCTGGACTCGAGAGTAATTTAGCAAGTGCTTGTGACTTGAGGAGCCTGCTGACCACTCTCTCCATGTCGTGATCCACAAGTCTGGAGGACTGAGAGGAGTGTAAAGAGGACTGGTGACTGCCCGCTCCAGGTTGCAGCAGAGGAGATTGTGGAGCGTAGCGTACCGGCTCCAAGGAGGGAGAATTTGATCTCTTATGGATCCGGACTGGCTCCAAGGACACAGATGGAGCCGCCAGAGATTTAGCTTTGTCAGAGCCAATGCTGGGGCCTGACAGAGCCGAAGGCTTCTCATTAATTTCTTTCTGTTCCGTGTTCGGAACTGATGGTTTGGAGTGTTTCTCGGACACTTTGGCTGGCTGAGGACCATCTTGAGGGTTCTTCAGGAGGCCACGTAAAATAAGCTTATTTTTTTCTTTCCTGCAGGACTCTAGAACTGAAATCATGACAGATCCAGCAAACGTCCTGCAGGTGAACAGCCCCTAAACAATAAACCCAACTCATGCGCCGGTTCATAAGGGACATTTTCTGGCAACACGAGTCGCATTTTTTAAACACAGAGGGTTTAGACTCCTTAGACATAACTAGCACTAGTCAGGGAAAAAGTTTCCGCAGAGATAACAGGCAACTATCATTCACAGCCTACAACAAGCCGAAGCAAACAGGTTGATAACCACAAAGGAAAAAAACTTAAAATTATCTTTTTTTGAAAGGAAGAAGTAAGGAAGGGGGAGAGCCTCTAACTTAAATGGCAACTCCCCTGATGCGAGAGCCTCTAACTTAAATGGCAATCCCAGAGAAGGGGTGAAGAAAGGGAAGAACCCTCTAGCTTAAAACAGGCTCTAAGGGGAAAGCAGGCCTAAAAGAAAAAAATGACGTCCAGAAACACCAAAGGGGTCCTTAGACTAACGAAGAAAGATACACACTCTAACTAGTCAATATACCGAGTAAATTTACCAAAAAATTAGCAAGTAACTAGAAAAACATAAAATACTTAGCCTGAGCCAGTATGGAGCAATCTCAACACTGCAAGTGGCAAATGGGATCTGGGTAGCTGCGCTAGGCATGTTGGGATAAGGGGTAACCTCGAGCTAGTAAAAGCTCTCGAGCTATTGTATATTGGCCGAGTTGGAGCCGAGCCGAGATTGGCTCTGAACCCAACCAGCAAGAACGAAGGCGAGATGGGACAATATAACATCATATGTTTGATCCTATGTAGTTTGCATATAGGACACATACTGTAGAAGATGCGGCAATCAATTTACTTAATTTGCTTGTTAAACATTTGGAAAGTGAAGGCTCACACATTACACTTCTGTCCGACGATTTTCCATCCGCCTTTAATACTATTCAACCACATGTATTAATACACAGGTTACAACAACAGTTCAACCTGAGTAATAATCTTTTGGGTTGGATTTTGGATTTTTTAATTACTAGAACGCAGAGAGTAAGGGTAAATAAAACCTTATCAGATCAGATTTATTCTTCGACTGGAGCACCACAGGAGTGTGTGTTATCTGCCCTTTTGCTAGTTTATATGAGAACAGGATAATTTTGAAATATGCAGATGATACTGTCATAGTTAGCTACCTCAAAAATGATGAGGTGAGTCATGGTCCAGTTATTAAAGACTTTTGTTGAGTGGTGTGAAGATACTTATCTTCAGATAAACATTTCAAAGACTAAAGATATGGTAATACACTTTAGGAAACATGTTTGTGACTTTGATGCAGCAATTATTAAAAATCAGATGGTAGAATATGTGCATTCTTATGAGTACAGGAAACAACGAATAATCTTACCAATGAATTGGTGCAGCAATAGTAATATTTGAGAGGAAAACAACGAAAGCTGCACCAAAACCATGAAACAACTTAAAATTCAGGAGTTCATTTATTCTTGCTTGCTAGTACAAAAAACAGACAATAGTCCGCTTCATCAAGCTACATCATACAACTTACAAACCGCCATTTTTATAGTCCTCACATGACACAATAAGTATTTAGGAACTATTATTGATTCAAAGATTAATGTTGATGAAAACTGCATAATGGTATGTAAGAAAGGAGATTAACGGTTTTGTTTGCAAAAAGTGTCACGGCTGCATATAGACAAAAGTATTATGGTGTTGTTTTACCGTACTTTTATTGAACTGATTTTGTCTTTTTCTTTAGTAGCCTCTTATGAAAATTTGTCTATGAAAAATAGGAATTCGTTGAGTCAGATTGTAAAGTGGTCTAATAAATTGATTGGTGTGTCTTACATCTTTATATTTAAAATGGTTAGAAAGAATAACTAATGCAATTGTAAAAGATGCGTCACATCCATTATGTTGTGAATTTCAGCTACTCCCATTGGGAAACAGGTATATTTTTCCAAGATGTAAAACAAAAATATATAAGAATAGTTTTGTTCCTGCAGCAATTACATACATGAACAATAAGAATATTACATCTGAAGAGATGTTTTAAAATCTTAATACAGCTTCAATTTCAGTACCTCGGCACTTTTGCTGTGTTTGGTTTAAATCAAGTGCAATACTGTCCGAGTAGACAAAATGGTAGAATGTTGGAGTATACAATATATATATATATATATATATATATATATATATATATATATATACAATATATATATATATATATATATATATATATATATATATATATATATATATAAAGAAGTTATATACTCACCATAACGTTCCATCTGAGTAGTTATACTTCATTTTTCTGCAACCTGTGGGCATAAGGATCCGTATCAGAACTGAGCCGGCAACTGTTTTCTAGCATCTGCTCCAAGCTCCGAGCTCCTCCCCTTACCCGTAATTCCTACCATCTCCCATCTTCCCTCAGATCGAGTTTGCTGCAACTAAAAACATAAGCAACTCAACCCACTACACCAATCCTGAAAAGACAGGACAAGGTCCGGGGGACGAAGGGAGGGAATGTTGCAGAAAAATGAAGTATAACTACTCAGATGGAATGTTATGGTGAGTACATAACTTCTTTATCTGAAGTAGTTAACTTCATTTTATCTGCAACCTGTGGGACAGAGTCCCCAGCTACTCCGATCCTGGGAGGCCCTTATGGAAGGATATTCCTGAGCACCACAGAGCCAAAGGATGCTCTACCCCTCGAAATCATATCTACTTTGTAATGGGAAATGAAGGTATGTGAATTGGCCCAGGTCGCTGCTGCACAAATATCGTCCAAAGGCACCCTAGACCAAAAAGCAGCAGAAGTCGTCATGGACCTGGTAGAGTGAGCCTTAACAATACCAGGAGGGGATAAACCTTTTGCTTTGTAGGCATGTGAAATACAAAGAGTGATCCATCTGGCCAGAGAAACTTTAGAAATAGCTTTTCCCATAAATGCTTTGGAAAGGGAAACAAACAATTGGTCAGTCTTGCGGAAAGACTTCATTCTATGAAGATAAAAATGAAGCTGTCTATGAACATCTAATAAATGGAGTTTATATTCACCTTTATTTTGGAAGTTAGGAAAGAAAACGGGCAGATTAATGGACTGGTTTATGTTTGCTTCAGATGCCACTTTAGGTAAGAAGGAAGGGTTAGTATGGAGGGAGACCCTATCCTTATAGAAAACCAAATACGGAGGCACGGCAGACAGAGCTTGAAGCTCAGAAACCCTCCTAGCAGATGTAATGGAGACTAGGAAAGCGGTCTTCCATGACAAAAATTTCAAGTCCACCGAAGCTGCAGGTTCGAAAGGAGGAGCCACGAATGCCTGTAAAACAAAAGTAAGGTCTCAAGGAGGCACTGAATCCTTGACAGGCGGCCGTAACAGAAAAGTACCTTTAAGAAAAGCCTTACACAGCCTAGAGGAGGCTAAGGCCATGTTGTCTTCACCAATGTGAAAACTGGAAATGGCTGCCAATTGTACTTTCACTGTGGTGGAACTAGCTCCTTGCTGAAAGATACCAGACAGGAAATCCAACACCGCTGGAACAGGGTCTGTAAAGGGATCTATTTTTCTGTGTGAAGCCCAAATGGAAAAGCGCTTCCATTTACTGCAATAAAGATTCCTAGTGGAGTCTTTAAGAGAAGCCACCAGAATGGATTTTACCGGGGATGAAAGACCGGGAGTCCTGGCAATTAATGGAACTGGAGCAACCAAGCTGTCAGCTTGAGGCTGCCCAGATCGGGCGGATGTGCCCCCGACGGATGGGAGATTAGATCCGGGCAGTGATCCAGAACCCACGGGGGAGGTAAGAGATGAAACCAAAGGAATGGGAACCAAACCTGACGAGGCCAGAACGGGACAATGAGGATCACTTTGCACCGTAGTCGGCAAGCTTTCTGAAGAAACTTTGGAATGAGTGGCAATGGTCGATAAGCATACAGAAGCCCGGGGGGCCAAGCATGGACTAGAGCGAGCGAATCAGAGAGAAGAACTTGCTGCACTTCGCGTTGGAAGGAGATGCGAAGAGATCGCAGCAAGGCTGACCCCATGCAAGGAAGATCTCTTCAGCTACTGACTGTTTCAGAGACCACTCGTAAGGCATCAGAATGGCCCGACTCAATCTGTTCACTAAAATGTTGGAGCGCCCCGGGATGTGCGTTGTTATCAGGAACCGACCGGTGGAAATTGCCCATTCCCACACTCTCATGGCCTCGTGACATAGGGGGTAGGATATGGTTCCTCCCTGCTTGTTGATAAACCAGACAACTGACATGTTGTCTGACTGAATTGCAATCAATCCAAGAGGGAGGACTGTGTGAAAGGCTTCCAATGCTAAAAGCACTGCCCTCATCTCTAGAACATTTATGTGCAACTTGGTCTCTGACTGGGACCACGTGCCTTGGACTGTCCTTCCCATACAGCGTCCCCCCACCCAAGTTGGGAGGTGGCCGTGGTCACTGTGGCTTGGACTGGAGATGACGCAAAGGGGCGTCCTTTTGATATCTCCAGTGAACTTAACCACCAAAGAAGAGACGTCCTGCAGACGTGACTGATCTTGATCGGAAATTCCATGGGGAGGTCTAGCCAAGACCATTGAACAGCCAGAATCCATTGAAGAACCCACATGTGAAGGCATGCACAAGGGAGAATCGATATGGTGGCAGCCATGCAGCCCAGAGCCCGGATAACCCTGCTCGCCTTTGAAAACTTGGAGTTCACTATCTGAGCTATGTGGCACCTGAGGTGTAGGATCCTGTATGGAGTTAAGAATACCTTTATCTGCAAAGTGTCTAGCCATGCCCCAATGAAGTCTAGAACTTGTACAGGTTGCAAATGCTATTTATGAACATTGACTGTAATTCCCAGTAGATCTGCCAACTGAATGAAATAACCTTGGGCCAGACACAAGTGATGCTTGTTGGGCTCAGCGAAGAGCCAGTCGTCCAGGTATGGAAACACCTGAATACCCTGAAGACTTAGGTGAGCCGTTACAACAGCCATTACCTTGGTGAACACCCTGGGGGCTGTGGTGAGACCAAAGAGTAGGTCTCTGAACTGAAAATGACTGGCTCCCAGCTGGAAGCGCAGAAACCTCCTGGAGCTTCTGTGTATTTTGATGTGGTAGTAAGCATCCTGGAGGTCTAACGAGCACATCCAGTCGCACTCTCAGAGATAAGGTAGAATAGACTGTAGGGTGACCATCAGGAATTTCTGTTTGGCTACCGACAGGTTTAATGTTGACAGGTCTAGAATGGGCCTGAGGTCCCCCGTCTTTTTTGGGACCAAAAAGAACCTCGACAAGACACCTAATCCGGACTGATCGGGGGGGCTGTTTGATGGCTCGTTTGAGAAGCAGCTTTGAAAAGTACAGTTTTGTACCTACCATAAATGTAGATGTTCGAAGATCCACATTGCTGCAGTCCTTACATATGGGTAGTCCGCTGTCCTCGGTCGGCCTGAATACCAAAGTATTAGGCTGACGTCGGTCAAGGCGCTTAAAACTGACATCAGAACGTCAGGGTACAAAAGCGCATGACCGACGTCATATCCTCAGTCTTTTCTTGCCCCAGATGTCAGAAGGCCCTAACAAGAAAGGCCAAAGCCAAAAAACAGCAAAAAATAACCAACCACCCCTGCACTAACCATATTTACAATATGTACAACCCAAACCACACCACCACCTCTCACTACAGAGGGGAAGGAGGGAGGGTAAATTGGACTGCAGCAATGTGGATCTTGAACATCTACATTTATGGTAGGTACAAAACTGTACTATGTTCTTCATCTCACATTGCTGCAGTCCTTACATATGGGTAGAATCCCAAAGCAGAGGTAAGGGAGGATGGCAAAACTATAAAGCATTAGGGGCTGCCAAAATGCCCTGTAAAATTGCAGTGGCAAATCCAGCCCTAGATTTAGAGTAAAGTGGAAGGTGGTAATGCTTAGAGAAAGTATGCACTGAACTCCAAGTAGCTGCTTCCAAAATATCTTTAGTAGCCACCCCTTAAAAAGCTGTAGAAGTGGCAGTAGCCCTAGTGGTATGAGGCCTAATCCCAGCTGGAATCTCCTTACCATGATGGGAATAACAGAAAGCAATACAAAAACCAATCCACTTAGAAATAGTTTGTTTTGAAATAGGTTTGCCCTGAGAACCCAAAGCAAAAGAAACAAACAACTGCTGAGACTGCCTGAACCCTTTAGTTCTGCTCAAATAATATTGCAACTGTCTGTGTATATCCAAAGTGTGCAAAATCCTCTCCCCTTTATTTTGGGGGTTTGCATAAAAAGTAGGCAAATGAATAGTTTGGTTTAAAGCCACACTAGAAACCACTTTAGGCATAAAAGAAGGGTTAGTACGCAAAGACACCCTGTCCTTGTGGAAAATTAAGAAAGGCTCAACCGCCATAAGGGCCTGTAATTCAGAAACCCTTTTCGCAGAGGTAATGGCCAACAAAAAAGCAGTCTTCCATGATAAATATTTCAACTCTGCAGTTGCTGCAGGCTCAAAAGGTTGTAGAGTGAGTTTCTCCAACACAAAATTGAGATCCCAAGCAGGAGTAGGAGCTCTACGTGGGGGTCTTATATTCTTTGCCCCTCTAAGGAATTGCTTAAACAAAGGATGAGAAAATAATGGTGGGTCACAGTCACAGTGAGCAGAACTCGCTGCAGCATGAACCTTTATAGAGGAGAAGGACAAACCTTTGTCCAATAACTCAGTAAGGTATTGAAGAGCAACACTTAAATTAGGTTTAGAAACATCAAAGTCCTTTGCTGTACTCCAAAATAAAAATCTCCTCCATTTATCTGCGTAAACTTTCCTTGTACTAGGTCTTCTGGCCTCCAAAATAACATTCAAAACTTGTTGTGGAAGCTGAGTCCCTCCAGGGTTTAAAACAGAATATGCCAGGCTGTTAGATGTAGAGAGTGAAGTTTGACATTGAGTAAATGACTGTTCTCCTGAGATAGCAGGTGAGGAATCGAAGGCAAAGGCCATGGAGGCTCCTACCAGACTCCTCAGTAATGGGTACCAGTGCTGTCGAGGCCAATCCGAGCTATTAAAATCATGTTTGGCTTGTCCTGTCTGACCTTCAGGAGTACCTTTGGGAGGAGAGGCAGAGGTGGAAAGGCATACACGTGAAGATTGCTCCAATTGAATGAGAGAGCATCCACTTTCCAAGCTGTGGGATGAAACCTTTTTGTGCAAAACTTTGGCAGCTGGTAATTTAGTGGAGAAGCGAACAGATCTATGTCTGGAGTTCCCCATAACACTGTCAATTTCTGAAATACATGAGGATCCAATTTCCACTCGTGGGGATCCATAATTTGTCTGCTCAACACATCTGCTAAGGAGTTCTGTGCTCCTGGCAGAAACCTTGCCTGAAGATTTAGCTGTAAACTGAGAGCAGTCTCCCACAAAATCATTGCTTGTCTGCATAGAGGATATGAATCGTCCCCTTGCTTGTTGATGTACCACATGACAGTTGTGTTGTCTGTTTGAATCAACACCTGCCCTGGAAGAAGTAAATCCTTGAAAGCTATCAATGCAAATTGGACTGCTAACATCTCCTTCAAGTTGATATGTAAATGTTGAAGTCTGGCAGGCCACGTGTCTTGTACCCATTTTCCATTTAGATGAGCTCCCCAAGCTTTGTCTGAGGCATCTGTCGTTAAAATCTGACTCGCCTCTGGTCGGGTCACAGAGAGTCCCTTGTTTAGGTGACATTCCTGAGCCCACCACAAAAATTCCTTTTGAATGCAAGGTATTATCTGAATGACAGTGTCCAAATCTTGGCAGTGCTGCGTCCATACATTTTTGAGATACCATTGTAGCTTCCTCATATGCAGTTTGGCATTGGGAAGTACCAGAATACAAGATGCCATGAACCCCAAGGCTTGAAGGACTGTCCTTGCAGTCAGCCTGGACTGACGAGACAATTGGTGGAAGTAAAGAGAAAGATTCTTTTGTTTGTCCGGGGTCAAAAGGCCATCTGGGATGCTGTATTCAGTCTCACACCCAGAAAGCACATGTCCTGAGAGGGTACTAGACTGGACTTTATTTCGTTCACAGAATACCCCAGGCATCTTAACACTGCCATCACATACTGTAAATGATGAAGAAGTTCGTCCTTTCCTTGGGCCAGAATCAGGCAATCGTCCAAATAAGGATAGATTTGAATTCCTCTTAGCCTGAAGAAAGCTACCACTGGAGCCAGAACCTTCGTGAACACTCTGGGCGCAGTAGATAAGCCAAAGGGCAATGCAGAGAACTGATAATGAAAAGTCCCAGCCCGAAAGCAGATACTTCCTGCAACTGGGCCTGATAGGAACATGAAGGTAAGCCTCCTTGAGATCCAGAGTCACCATCCAGTGGTCTTTGCCCAGCAGAGGTAAAAGCTGTTGTAACGTCAACATTTTGAACTTGGGAATGTCCAGATATGTGTTGAGGATAGATAAATCCAAAATTGGTCTCCACGTGTTCCCTTTCTTTGGTACTAGAAACAGGCGAGAATAAAATCCTAGGCCCACTTCTGGCAGAGGGACAGGTTGTATGGCCCCTATTTGAAGTAGTAGAGAAATTTGTTTGTGAGCCTCTAGCCTTTGCTGAGGAGGAACGTCTGGCATGCCTTTGAAAGGAGGCAAGGTATGGAAATAAAACTTGTAACCTTGGTGTATGATATCCAATACCCATTTGTCTTGGGTAATCAAAATCCAATTTTCTTTGAAGAGTGCCAACCTTCCTCCCAAAGGTGCTGCCAGGCAAGAAGGATCTGGCAGCTGAAAAAGTAGGTCATTGGGCCTGTTTACGAAAGGACTGGCCCCTGCCCTCACCCGAAGATTGTGCAGGTGAACTCCCTGTTCTAGGTCTGAAAGAACTCTGAGCTCTGCCCCTACCACGTCTAGATCTACCCCTAGACTGAGAATCATAAGAAGGATACGTCCACCCCTTAGCAGGCCAATTCCTACTAAACTTGGAGGCTGAACTTGCAAAAATCTTTAACAGCCTGCATAGACTTAGCCTTGTCTTCCATTTTCTTCAAGACTGACTCCACAGGTGAACCAAACAACACATCAGACTGCAAAGGAGCATCCAAAATCCTTGTCTTAACATGGTCAGATAAATTCTGATCCTTCAGCCAGGCGTGCCTGCGAAGAACTGAACCAGTGGCAGCCACCCTAGACGAGGCCTGCACAGCATCAAAACCACATTGTAATGAATGCTTACCCACCTGTTCAGAGACATGCACCAAATCTTGTAATTCTTTACACTCAATGCCTTCCAGAGCATCCACCTTAGACTTCAATTGAGAAAGAAGAAAGTTTTGATATTTCAACATATGAAACTGGCAATTCAAAGCCCTCATAGCTAAGGTAGAAGATGTATAGACCTTCTTTCCCCATCTATCCAAAGCTCTGGCCCCTTCATCTAGAGGAACCGGATTTTTTACAACAGAGGCCTTGACACCCTTAGGTCCCTGACTAATAGTTTCTGGGTCCGCCCTAGGACTCTTATAAAGATATTTATGAGCCTCAGGCACCCTGTAATACCTATCCGGTTTAGCAGGCGCAGGAGGCAGAGAATCAGGATTAAGTGAAGCCTCTGAAAACACATCTTCCACAACATCCAGAACAGGGGGTATAGCCAAGGGCCTATGTTGGGGCAAAAGCAAAAATTCCCTAAGCCTTTTCCGAGAATCAGAGAAGTCCTGACCTTCCCACTTAAAATGTTCCCTCATAGAATGAAGTGTCTCTGAAAAAGAAAAATCCTCTGGAGGAGAAGCAGGAGTGGAATCATCTGCATCAGAATCAGAATAAGGAGAGTACTCCTGCAAGTCTTCAGCCGAAGACTCTGAAACATCCGAAGCCTGCTCAAAACTTCCCAACTCTGGCTCCACCCTAGGCCTCTTATCAGGAGGGGGCAAAGAACCTCTAATCAGAGTAATCAAATCTTCTGCCATTTTAAGCATGTGCTTCTTAGGCACAGACCCTGCTGAACAAGGAGTGACACCAACAGAAGCTAAACCTGGCCTGCCTCTGGGAGAAGCCTTGGAAACAGAAGGAGAGGGCCTAACCACCCTAGGAAGGGAGGGGAGTACAGTAACCTGAGAAGCCCCTTCAGCCTGACCTGCCTCTTGAGAGGCCACATCCTGCAAAATCAAAGTCTCCCCCTGAGGCTCCAGAGAAGTCTCCGTCGGAACCATCGGTACCACTGAAGCCTCTAAAGAACCGGCGTCCGGAACGGACGACTCATCTTGCCTGGGTTTAACAGTTTTGTCTTTGCGCTTCTTCGTAGAAGCGGGCGCCGGAGAGTCCGACGGCATATTATAATTGCACCGCTTACCAAAGACCAGCCTAGCACAATCTAACCTTCGCTTAATAGTGCGCTTATTGAACCTAGCACAAAAGCGACACCCGACAACGTCGTGCTCAGGCCCCAAACAAGGAATGCACAAAGAATGATAATCCCTATGCGGTATCTGCTTCCCACAAGAAATACAGTTATTCACTTTTTCTGACATCCGGTAATACACTGAGGCAAGAAAAAAACAAAATATTCCCCAACGGGGTACTTAGCCAACTTGGATTCGGTCTGAAACTCCGAACTCGAAAAATTTCAGAACGCCGAACGGCACTTGCAACGCTGCTTCTGCATCGGACCATGCGGCAAAAAAGACTGAGGATATGACGTCGGTCATGCGCTTTTGTACCCTGACGTTCTGATGTCAGTTTTAAGCACCTTGACCGACGTCAGCCTAATACTTTGGTATTCGGGCCGACCGAGGACAGTGGACTACCCATATGTAAGGACTGCAGCAATGTGAGATGAAGAACATCCTCTAAAGTTGTGGCCTCCCTGTGAGCGGGTGGAACATCCGGGAGGTGTTTTGTAATATTTGGAGGGGCAACAAATGGGATAGAGTAACCTCTGGATATTATCTGTAAAACCCAGCGATCTGTTGTAATAGACTCACATGCCGCTGGGTGTAAGGACAATCGTCCCCCGACTGGCTCCAGAGTAGGACAGTCGGGCAACCCCTCAGGGCTGCTGACCGGGTCTATCAGAAAAGGGTTCCCTAGACCTGAAATTCCTGGGACCCCCTCTACCTCTGGGTCGGTGTTGATGCTGTCCCCCTTCTACCGCTGGGGGAATAGTTGTCCTGAGAATCCCGGGAAAACCGAGATTTTCTAAACCACATCTTCTTCTGTCCTCTTTGATTCCTAGAGAAGGACTGCTGAGGGTTAGAGAAGCGGACTCCGACAGAAGACAAAGTCTTCCCGTCCTTTTCGTTCTGGGCATGTGTGTCATGTACTGTCTTCTCAAAAAGGGAAGAACCGTCGATGGTAGCGTTGATAAATGACGCCTTGAAAGGGTCCGCGAACTGACACAACCTGAGCCAGGCATGAAGCCTCATGGTTATGCCTGTCCCAGCCAGCCTAGCTGCTCCTTCTGTGGCATGGGAAAGGAGTCGCATTGACGTGTTTGAGACTGACTTCAGAGTAGACATTTTCGCAGAGAACAACTGTCTGTCCTGCGGCGATAAACACTTTGGGGGGCGACTCAGCGAATTCTGAAGCAAGATCTCGCTGAAGTCAAATTACATGTGCCAAATAATTCAGCGCACGGATAGGAAAGGTCACTGAGGAGTAGACACGCTTCCCAAACTTATCCACCGACCTGGACTCCTTGTCTGGAGGGTGTACTGAGGAACTCTCCTGTGCTTGTTCCTTCTTTGTGGCCGCTGCAACCAACATAGCATCAACTGGGAATCCTTTCGACCAAGGTTGTCTGTCAGAATGGGGAGATAAAACCTTGTCAGGGCGTTTGGAGATGGGCTCTGCGGTGTCAGGCTCCTTCCATGCCCTCGTGGTGATGAGGTCCACCAAGGGGTCCGCTGGTGGGGACACCCAGGAAGTAGATGGGCCCGTGCCAAAGGCCTCCAGGAACACTGACTCATCCCCAGAAGGTTTTGGGGCTGACCAACCTCCCCTTTGGCGGAGGATCTCCATAATTTCTCCAAAGGAGACATCTTCGGGAGGTGACCTGGGGGAACCTTCTCCTTCACCTAAGTCAGTGTCCATCGTGAGGGACTCGGGGGAGTTCAAGTGCCTCCTTTTGCATGTGCGCTTATGGTGACCCTCTTCAGTGGGACTTTCAGAAGGGGATCCGTGAGCCGCAGGGGTTTCCTCAGGGAAATTAACCTGGGGATCCTCTGGCAAGAGCTGTCCCTAAGACAGGATGAAGGGAGTTGACGCCAAATCCATGGTGGCCTGGGTGGTATCCGAGGGGATGGATTGGGGTCTCAATCCCTGGGAGAGAACCCTCTCCACCACTTCAAAGGCCGAGGGAGAAGCCCTCCCTGGATCCGAAGCGGTGACCAGAGCCGAAGCCAGGGTAGCCTGACGTCCGAGGGAACAGATCGGATCCAAAAAGGTCGGAGCCAAAGAATCCATTCCCTGGGTCCGACTCCCTGTCCACGGCTCCAAGAGTCACTTGGATCCGAACAAGTTGGATCCGAGGAACTCAAGGCAACAGCCGGAGTCAAGGTTGGAGGAACCGTCGGCACCAAGCTACTAGCTCCAAAAAAACACTGATCCAAGAGCCCCGAAGCACGGATCGGGGAAGGAGAGATGGGGTGGAAAAAAGGCATGGAGGTCCCCCCTCCAGAGTGAGAGGGGCCTGGCAAGACTCCCATCTGAATTTGGGTCTGAATAAATCTCCGCATCATCCTGTCCATATCTATGTCCGACAGGCTCCAAGTCGACCTCGAACAGGCCACCGACTCGGATTTGGCTGGTCTGCGCAGTGGGGAGGAAGGCCTCGGGTCCGAATGTTCCAACGGCTCCGGTGAGAAAAGAGGAGACCAGAGCCATGGAGAAACAGGCCTCATGGTCTTAGATGGGGGAATGAGAAAGAGCTCCCTGTCTGGGGATATCTTACAATGTCTGTCCTTTTTCTCCCTTTCCTCTCTGCACCTTTCTTTATCTTTTTCTTTCTCTTTTTCTTTGTCAGCCACGCTGACTGAAGATTTGTCGTCAGAAGACCCATCACCAGAAGAAGAGGGAGGTTGAGTCCCTGTCTGGGTGGGAGGTGGGACACTAGAGACAGAGGCAGATTCTAGCATGGCAGCAGGGAGAAGCCCTTTGGCAACTAGCTTGGCCTTCTGATCCCTAAGGGCCCTCGGGTTAAAACCAGAACAAATAGCACACTAAGTGGACAAATGTGCCACTCCCAAGCAAAATAAACACAGAGTGTGACCATCAGCCGGGGAGAGCTTATAGCCACACTCTGTACATTTTTTAAACACAGGCTTCGGCTGATCAGCCATAGCCCCGCACTCAAAGGTACAAACACCACCTCTCCAAAAAACCACACAAACACAGGTAGGGGAAGGGCAGGCCTAACCACTACTCTCTACAAAACTTTTTTTTTTTTTTAAACAGTGATGACCAAGCGAGGCACTACACAAGGGGAGGAAGGGAAAAAATTCACTCAAGCACACCTAGATACCAGAAAAAAATACCACTTACTATCCCTGAGCTCAGAGCAAAGGAGACCACGATGCAGACTACTGGAGCGGCAAACGAGATCTGAGGGAAGATAGGAGATGGTAGGGCATTATGGGTAAGGGGAGGAGCTCGGAGCTTGGAGCAGATGCTAGAAAAAAGTTGCCGGCTCGGATCCGATACAGATCCATATACCGACAGGTTGCAGATAAAATGAAGTTAACTACTTCAGATATATATATATATATATATATATATATATATATATATGTATATATATATATATATATATATATATATATATATATATATATATATATATATATATATATACACACACACACACACTATGGATCTAGGACTGTTGAACGAAAGTTCAACAGTCCAAATCCACTATCACCGAACACACTTTAGCGAAAGCGCTTTCGCTAAAGTGTGTTCAAATAAAAGAAAGAAAAAACAATAAATTAACATTTATGCAGGGGGGCAAGCCCCCCTGTACCCCGTGGGGGGGCTGTGCCCCCCACACCCTCCTACTTTAATATTCTCACTCTGAGATCGCACTACAGTGAGGAAAAATAGAAGTTATGTTCTTACCATAACGTTCCATGTTAGTTGTCTTCTTCTCGCCTTCTTTCTTGCTGGATGGGTTCGGAGCCGACCTCGGCTCCGACTCGGCCACTCTAAAAGCTCGAGAGTTGGTTCCACCGGCTCGAGGCTCCCCTTATATCCCACAATGCTAGGCGGTATTACCTCAAATCTCGTTTGTAAGCTAGGCCCAGCCAAAAGTAACTCCAGAACCACTGGAAAAAGGGGAAAAACCCACCTCTATAAAAAGGAAGGGAAGAATGTGACCTGAAACCTGATGAAAGGCATATATGCAAGTATAGCATATACCTATATACAATAGAGGTGGTAGAAAAAGAGGTCACAATCAAACTCCTCTAGGTCTGTCCAGGCTAGGGGGAAGGAGGGTGGGACGCAAGAAAGAAGGCGAGAAGAAGACAACTAACATGGAACGTTATGGTAAGAACATAACTTCTATATGTTAAGTTGTCCATCTCGCCTTCATTCTTGCTGGATGGGACCGCGTCCCTAGCACCTTGTCCCGGGTGGCCTATCGGAACAGACTCTTGAGAACAGTGGAACCAAAATTATCTCTATGTCTAGAAGCTAAATCCAACTTATAATGAGAAATGAAAGTGTGAGGAGTAGCCCAAGTAGCCGCTGCACAAATGGTGTCAATAGGCAGCCTGTCTTGGAAGGCTATAGAAGTAGCCAAAGCTCTGGTGGAATGGGCCTTAGGTTTGTTAGGCAGCTTTTGGTGTCTAATTTCATAAGCAAAAGAAATCAGAGATGTTAGCCATCTGGAGAGTGATACCTTCGAAACTGAAAGTCCCTTTCTGCCTTCTGCATAAGAGACAAACAACTGGTCAGTTTTCCTGATCTGTTTGGTTCTATCCAAATAATACCTTAACTGACGATGAACATCTAGCCAATGCAATTTTGTTCAGACCTGTTAGAATAGTTAGGAAAAACACAGGAGGTCAATGCTTTGATTTAGGTTAGACGAGAGGCTACTTTAGGTAAAAAGGATGGATTGGTTCGTAAGGACACCCTGTCTTTATGAAACAATAGATATGGTGGTCGACTGCTGAGTGCATGAAGTTCTGAGACCCTTCTAGCTGAAGTAATGGCTACCAGAAAGAGAGTCTTCCAGGATAGCAATTTCAATGAACAGGAAGCTGCAGGTTCGAAGGGGAGAATCAAAGATGTGAGAACTAAATTAAGGTCCCAAGAAGGAGGAGGATTTCTTATAGGAGGTCTGAGAAGAAAAACTCCCTTCAAAAAAGCTTTGCAAAGCTTGTGAGACATGATGGCAGAATCTGAAATGCCCACATGAAAGTTAGAAATAGCTGCCAATTGAACTTTAAGAGTAGAAGGAGATGAACCTGCATGGAAGAGTTCAGCTAGAAATTCAAGGACTATTTGGATGGAAGCAGTGAAAGGATCTATGTCCCTTCCTTGAGCCCAATAGGCGAAACGTTTCCACTTACTAAGATAAATCTTCCGAGTGGAAGATTTATGGGAAGCTATCAAAATATCTCGAACAGAGTGAGATATTTGAGGAAGCCTGGCTAAGGTTGGAATTGGAGGAACCAAGCAGTGAGGTTCAGAGAGGGAGGAGCGATGTAACTGACCTGATTGATGGATCAAAAGATCTGGAACTAGGTCCAGATGCCAAGGTTGCTCCAACAGAAATTGATGTAGAAAGGGGAACCAAACCTGTCGAGGCCAGTAAGGAGCAATGAGGATCAATGAGGCCTTCTGAGCGATAGCTTTCTGTATCACTTGAGAGATTAGTGGGAAGGAGGAAATGCATACAGAAGTCCCGGGGCCAGACTTGGACTAGGCGTCTCTGCTGGGCTGGCCTGGTAACGGAATAGGGTGAAATAATCTCTGCACTTGCTGTTTTGGGGAGTAGCAAAAGGTCGCAGCAAGGCTGACCCCACTTGAGAAAAATTTTCTCCAGAATAGAATCTTTCAGAGACCACTCGTGAGGCATGAGGATAGCTCTGCTCAACTTGTCCGCGATTAGATTGGACTTCCCGGGGATGTGCGTTGCTATCAGAAAACGCTGAGAAGAAATCGCCCATTGCCACAGTCTGAGTGCTTCTCGACATAGGGGATAGGACCTGGTTCCGCCTTGTTTGTTGATATACCACACTACAGACATATTGTCCGTCTGGATTGCTATCGTTCCCAAAGGAAGAGAGTCTTGAAGGGCTTGCAACGCTAAAAGCACTGCTCTCATCTCTAGAACATTTATATGCAAGTGGCATTCGTTTGGTTGCCATATGCCCTGGACTGTTCTGCCCTGATAAT
The DNA here is from genome assembly GCF_019279795.1 of Protopterus annectens. Taxonomy (NCBI): domain Eukaryota; kingdom Metazoa; phylum Chordata; order Ceratodontiformes; family Protopteridae; genus Protopterus; species Protopterus annectens. The sequence continues at coordinate 716,634,675 of NC_056735.1, read as the reverse complement.
GCCCCCCCCACCCGATCAGGGAGGCGTCCGTTGTCAGAGTAGCAACCGGAGGGGAAGGAACAAAGGGTCTTCCCAGGGAGAGCTGAGGGGAAGACATCCACCAAAGAAGATGATTCTTGCATGCTTGCGTAATCATAATGGTGTGGGACATCGGAAGTTGTTGGTATGACCATTGTGTGAAGAGCATCCATTGAAGGATTCTCATGTGGAATCTGGCTAATAAAAGTAGAGGGATAGCAGCCGCCATAATCCCCAGTACTTTCAGAACTAATCTGGCTTTGACTGTTGCTGTGGAAGAGAAGGGAGACCAGTTTGCGTATGTCTGCTATTCTTTGGTCTGTTAGTCTCGCAGACATGTTGACTGTGTCTAGATTTGCGCCTATGAAGGTAATAGCACGACAAGGCGACAAAACAGACTTTTCGCAATTTATTGAGATGCCTAACTTTTGACAAATGCGAAAGGTGTAGTCTCTGGCCATTAGAAGAAGATGCTTGGTAAGAGCTGTGAGGAGCCAGTCGTCCAAATATGGAAACACCTGGAATCCTTGACGTCTCAGGTGAGAAGCTACCACTGCCATGCATTTGGTAAACACCCGGGGGGCAGCGGTGAGACCAAAGGGCAGGGCTCTGAATTGAAAGTGACTGGTTCCCAGACGGAAGCGGAGAAATCTCCTGGAGCGTCTGTTCATTTTTATATGATAGTACGCATCCTGGAGGTCTATAGAGCACATCCAGTTTTCCTTTCCCAAAAGGGGTAGGATGGATTGTAGCGTGACCATCCGAAATCTTGTTTTCTTGACCGACTTGTTCAAGATACTGAGATCCAAAATGGGTCTCCAGTCCCCTGTTTTCTTTGGAACCAAAAAGAATTTGGAGTAGATTCCAGATCCTTGCTGGTCTGCTGGCACTGGCTGAATGGCTCTTTTTGCAAGCAACTTTGAAATTTCCAACGCTGCTTGGTCCCTTTGAGCGGGTGGAACATCTGGAAGGGATTTTTTTGATTGATTTGGAATACGAAAGAACGGAATGGAATAGCCTTCGGAAATGATGGACTGTACCCACTTGTCTTGAGTTAGGGATTGCCAGGTTTCTGGGTACAGTGACAATCTTCCCCTGACTGCCTCCGAAGGTGGACAGTCGGGCAACACCTCAGGGATGCTGGAAGGGCTTATCGGAAAAAGTTTCTCGATTGCCCTGGTTCTGCGGATCCCCCCTGCCTCTAGGGCGACGTCTACCATTATTGTTCCCCCCTCTGCCTCTAGAGGGGAACCGACTCTGTGCGTCAGGCAAAGTCCCTTGAGATTGTTTGCGGAACCACATTTTCCCACTTTTCTGGCCTTTGGGGTAAGGCCTAGAAGGAGTAGAAAAACGGACTCCGACAGCAGAAAGAGTTTTGCCATCCGTCTTGCACCTCGTCAAGGTTTCTTTCACTTGAGGACCAAAGAGAGATGATCCATCAAACGGGGAATTAGTGAAAGACGTTTTAAAGGGGTCCGCAAAATTGCATAGCCGCATCCAGGCATGCCGGCGTAAGGCCACACCTGTCCCTGCGGCTCTGCTCGCTCCATCAGCCGCATATGAAAGGAGGCGCATGGAGGAGTTAGCTATAGAATTTAGGGTAGCCAGCTGAGCGTTCATCTTGTCCTGAAAACCCGCAGCTGTAGGATCCTTCAACATGTCACTCGCTTCCTTGATCAAATCTCTTTGAAGACGAGTGAAATGGCATAGGTAGTTCAGCGAATGCATAGCAAAGGTCGCTGACGAAAACATCCGCTTTCCGTACCTGTCCATAGACCTAGATTCCTTGTTAGGAGGATGGACAGGCACCGAAGGATCAGCTAGTTCCTTCTTAGTGGCAGCAGCTACCACCATAGCATCCACAGAAACTCCCTTGGTCAGAAATTGTTTATCTGTTGGTGCTGTGATAAACTTTGAAGGTCTCCTGGGGGTGGGGTCCACTGAGTCAGGAGCCGTCCAAGCCTTTTTTGCTACCACCTGCATGAGGGGGTCAAAGGGGGGGGACACCCAGGAGGTGGAAGGGCGAGAGCCAAACGCCTCAAGATACACAGATTCATCTTCCGAAGGGTTAAGGGCTGGCCAATTTCCCCTCTGTTTCAGGATTTCTAGAATGTCTGCAAAGGAGACATCTTCAGAAGGGGAACGGGGGGAACCCTCGGAATCCTCTAAATCTGTGTCAGAGGTGACAGACTCAGGTGAGTCTATGTGCTTCCTCTTACACTTTCTCTTCCTAGGGGGCTCCCCTGCCAAATCAGAAGAGGCCTCGGAAGAGGATGAGATCCCCACAGGGGATTCTTGAGGAGCTGGCTCTCTGCGGTCTGGGATGAGGGAGTGAGTAGACATAACCTGAGGCACCGAAGAGGGAGGGGTGGACGGAGCCGACTGTGGAGTTGAACAAGGTTCCAACACACTCCGCATGACCTCAAACGCACCCCTGTCAGGCAGAGCCAGAGGTCCCCGCTCCGAAAAGCTGAGAACCCCCCTCGGCACCGACAGTGATGGCTCCGAGGCCGATGTCGGAGCCGAACTCACCAGCGCCGAGGCACCGAGAGGGAGAGCGGGGTCGGACAAGGGTCCGATGCCACTCACCCCCTCGGAGACGACGAGGGAAGTCCGGCGCCGAGATTCTTCCAAGGAAGAAATCGGAGCCGACGACGGAGCTGAAGACAAATGTATCGGCTCCGACGCTACCACAGTCTCGGTTCCGAAACGCCCCGGCTCCGAGCTCAAGGGAGGAGGAACATTTTGAGGGACAGGGTCAAGCATCGACTGATGAGTCGGGCTCTGAAGCATTTGGGCCAGTGCCTCGGACTTAAGAAGTCGACTCACTACCCTCTGAAGGTCATGATCCGAAAGCCTCGATGACCTAGAGGAGTGAGATCTATGGCTCCGTTCTGACAGCAAGGGAGATGCTGGAGCCGAATGAACGGAGCCAAGGGACGGTGACCTAGACCTCTTTCTAGATGTCGGCTCCGATGGTCTGATCGGAGCCGACACAGGAATTTCCAATGCCTCGGCTCCAGCCGGAGCCGAGGAAACCACAGAAGCTGCAGTCTGAGACTCATCGGCTCCAGCCGGAGCCGATGTAGCAGGAGGTTTCGAAGCCTTAGGCCTCGACTCAGAAACTGGAGTCGAGGACCTAGAAGCCTTAGAGGGTTTGCCCGAAGTAGCAGTAAGGGAACCCTCAGGCTTAAGCAAACCTCTTAAAATGAGTTTATTTTTCTTTCCTGCAGGACTCTAGGGCTGAAGCCATGGCATACAGCACAAGAGTCCTGCAGGTGTAAAGGTCCCAGGCAGTACACACAAGAAGTGTGACCGTCTGTCAGAGACATTTTCTGACAGCACGAGTCACACTTCTTGAAGTCTGAGACCTTTGAGTCCTTAGACATTGTCAAGGAAAGTGTAACCACACACACACTCAAACACACCGATTACACTTTACACAAGTTTAACTAGAAAAAATTACACTTACACAAGTTTTTCTAGATCCCTAACAAAAAACACATACACTCCACTAAGGGGATGGAAGGGCCCGAAGGCCTGTGGGAAGAACTTATAAGTTCTTTGTGGAAAAAAAGGTGGATAAACAGAAGGAAAAGGGTCTAAATCCACTCATCTAAGGGAAATAACTATAATAGGTTAAATTAAAGGGGTTTAAATAGACTATAGATTACTCTATAATAACTGACCTGAAGCCGGTAGAAACCAAACACCTCGATCGCTGTAGCGGCAAACGAGATCTGGGGTAATACCGCCTAGCATTGTGGGATATAAGGGGAGCCTCGAGCCGGTGGAACCAACTCTCGAGCTTTTAGAGTGGCCGAGTCGGCCATCCAGCAAGAATGAAGGCGAGATGGACAACTTAACATGGGAAGTTTTCCCTTATCCACACCATAGTACGGTCTCCGCAACAGTCATTCCCCCACAACTCCCATCTAGCTGCAGGCATACTTCCACAAAGTGCTTCTTCGGTGAAAAGCACTTTCTCGCAAGTATGCCCGGCCATTTTTGTTTCAGTAAAAAAAATGTTTTTTTCTTTTTTTATTGCATGTATGTTAAATGTTTATGTTTTTTTCTTCATTACTGTATTTATATGTCTGGAAAAATGCTAAATCTTGTGACTGCAAAAAGAATTTACCTATGGGAATGAATAAGTGGAACTGAACTGAATTGAACTGAAAAGGCCTGCAATAGTTCTAGCCTGAACTACTCGAAAGTTTACCATGACACCAATGGCAAGGCACAAGGGGAGCAAGGAGTCTCTTGCCTGAATTAACGATGCTTACAATAGACCAGTCATCCATATACAGAAATACCAGAAATTTCTGCAGTCTTAGCTGGGTCGCTACCAATGCCATGTATTTGGTGAACAATGGGGGGGGGGGGGTTTGTGGTGAATCTAAAGGGTACAGCTCAAAACTGATACTGACTGGCCCCCATATGAAAGCACATGACCCTCCTAGATTTGCTGAACATCTTTATGTGATAACACGAATCCTAGAGATCTACTGGGAACATGAAGTCATCCTTTCTCAGCAGGCAGAATGGACTGCACCATCACTATCCATAATGTAGTCTGAGTGACAAAAAGGTTTAACCTGAATAGGTCCAAGATGGGGTTGAGGTCCTTGTTCTTCTTTGGCACCAAAAAGAATCCTGAATAAACTCCAGATCCTCTCTAGTCTGGTAGGATCGCCTGGATGACTCTTTTTGTAGTCAGTTTTTCTATTTCTCATGCTGCTGCCCTTCTTTTTTGTGGTGAAACATCTGGAAGAGTCTCTTGATTAAGTTTAAAAATTATTGGACAGGGATAGTCTAGCCTCTGGTGATGACTCTCAACACCCAGGAGTCTGTGGTGATGAGACAAGGGCCACTCGACTACCTTCAGGTGACTGTTGTGAATGGAGGCAAATAGATCTATCTCGGGGGTTTACCAAAGCTGGATCAATTCCTGGAAGACCTCATAATTCAATTTCCATTCATGATCTACAAGACAACTACAACTGGAAAGGCCGCAGAAATACCTCACAAAGAGGATTACCAGCCTCAAACAAATGCCCTACGCAGACCATCTCAAAAAACTCCAGCTTTACTCCGTCGCATATCGCCTACTCAGAGGTGATCTCTGCCTAACATACAAAGCTATGTCAAACCCAGAGCTTTTGGACTTGCTCCACTTAAAGAAATCCCAATCCCTCCGAGCTACACGCTCTAGGGACCTAAACCTTGTCACCACAATAAACAGAACATGCCGGAGGGATAGATTCCTGTCCCGGAGACTTCCCATACTCTGGAATAAACTACCTAGCTATATCAAACAAAGCTCCTCATTAGCACTATTCAAGAAAAATCTTGATGATTGGATGGGAAATAGGAAATTCACCCCAGGGATCACCTTTGTGGCTCTGCTCAATAATGGCACAGGAAAATAATTTTCTTGGGTGGCAAAAGCCAGGGTACCTTTTTGGCTGGGCTTGTATAGGCCCCTAGGGCCGATAGCCTAGTACCTATCTTTGAACCTATGATCAGTGATGGAAGACCTCCTGATTCAATTTCCATTCATGAGGGCCAGTCGTGGTCCTGCTCAGCTTGCCTGCAATAAAATTTTGATCTGAAGGGATGTAAGATGCCCACAGAATGAGACTATGCTGCCAAGCTATACCCCATGCTACAGTGTCTAGTTTATACAAAGGGTTAGATCCGATTCCCCCCTATTTGTTTATGTACCACATTACTGTGGTATTGTATGTAATCACCTGTAATACTCCCGGGACCCACAGATGGCTGAGAAAGTTGAGAGTATTTATTACTGCCAACATCTATTTTTCAGTTATGTGTTCTGGTCTGTCTTTGTTTTTTCCAAACTTACACTTTTACTCATCAGTGTTTAGCTGTTGCTCTCCATGTTGTTTGACATTTTATCACCCTTCTTTGTCTGTGATAGTGTCTCCTCCCCTTTGGGTACCAGGCAAGTTTAGAGAAAGATGAAGATGTAAGTAGGAGGTCAAAGTAAATGAGACCTAAAATGTTAGAAGCCTGATAAAACAGATGAACACAGTAATCAAAGACTATTAACAGAAATGCATATGATACAACAAAGTAGGATATATTATTGTGGAGATAAACTGATAATATATCTTACCAAAAACACAGAGCAATAAAGTAAAAGAAGGGAAGAAACAATGCCATTATGGAAGCATCAAGTACAGAAATCTATAAAACAATTATGACATGAAGTGTCACTGTTAGAAGAATATAGAAGAATGGAACAGAGCAACAAAAATACCTACAAATATATATGTGGTAAAATCAACACACAGTATTAGAATAAACAAGGATCTATCATACACTATTGTAAATAATAAACTAAATCTATCAGAACAGGCAAAAAAAAACTTAGAAGATTTGCAGACAAATATAAAGGAAAAGTACAAAATAAGCAATTAATTTGATGACCCAAAATGTTTTGTAGAGAACTGGGAAACAAAGCAAAAGGAATAGAACTATCACCAAAAATAAAAGAAATAGACACATTTTGGAGAAATATTAATGAAGACCCCGTGGAAAGTAACAAAGATGCTGATTGGATAGAAAAATTAAAAGAAACAATGAGTTCAAATGTACAGGATATGAATTGGGATGATGTAATGGACAAAGTAATTGAAATAAAATTTAGGAAACCTCATAAATGGAAACCCCCAGGCCCAGATACAGTACCTAATTCTGACTAAAAGTATCAACATCTTTACACAAAGATTTAGCCCAGAGAAAGAATTACTTATATGGGGATCCCGAACAGAGACCAACCTGGTTAACAAGAAAAATGATATTCTTCCTTACCAGTGAATCTGTAAGCTATCTTAAAAACTATAGACCAATAACTTGCCTTCTGACAATATACAAACTATAATTGATGCAGAGTGTATAGTCATTTAGATGAAAACTCAGTTGTGGCAAATAGAACAAAAGGATAAAAAAGATAGCAAAAGCTTAACTCGTATGGAACAAAAGATCATTTGTTACTAAATAAAGTCACAGTAGAGAATTGTTAAAATGGGAAGAATCCAAGTATAGCATGCATAGACTACAAAAAAGGACATAACAGCATCCCACATTCCTGGACAAAGGAGTGCTCATAGTTGTATAAGATACATCCTACATTGATCAATTTCAATTTATTTATTTACTGAGAATTTGTTTACCATGATAGTCCATTGGGCCATTAAGTGCACATTTTCAGTGGAGGTCTGGGGAAAAAAGCTCCATAACACAAAAAAATAGAACATTTAACATAATAAACAATGTGAAAATATATATGAAAATATATATTATATAAAAAAGTTTAACTATATCGATTTACATGAAAAAAAAAACAAATGTAAACAACAGGATTTAGTTAAAATAGGTGAGTATGCTTAAATGCATTCTTGAGATTACAAAAAGTTAAATAAAAGTGAAAAGGGTACATCATGAAAGAGATCAATTACATTACATTGACCATGAAACAGTGGCAAACCACTTTGCAGTTAAGCATGACAAAGGGCACATTATTATGCCAGGGATAAAAATGTAAACAGAGATATTCCAGGATGATTCTCTGTGTTGTCTTTAACCCATTAAGCTGTTTACTTAGCAGATTAGGTCTTAGTTACAATTTGGCTCCCAGAAAACAACCTTGTTTAAAGACTTGTCAGCTACTTTTTGTGGATGACTTGAAACTGTACAGATCATATGATGATGAGTTGAAAGCACAACTGCAAGTTGTTACAACTTTTTCAAATGATACAAGAATGCCATTTGGTCTTGGTAAATGTGCAAAAACAATGTTTAAAGCAGGAAAGTTGCAGTACCAAGAAAATATCAATCTGGAACAGGAATGTGATATAAAGGAACATTAGCATGAAGGACTGTATAAATATTTGGGAAATGATGAAGGATCAGCAATAAAACATGAACAAATGTGAATAAAACTCAGTAAGGAGTACTTAAACTAATGTTGAAAACTGCCTTAATGTCTTGGAATAAAATCCAAGCTATAAACCAATGTACTCTTCCTATTCTAATTTATAGTTTGGTGTAATTAACTGGACCCAAAAGGTACTGAAACAGTTGGACAGGAAAACAAGAAAAATGCACCACACTTATCAAATGATATAAAAATAAGTGTATACCAAGATTATACATTCCACACTCTGAAGGAGATATGGGCCTCCTCAAAATTGATTACATGTATAGAGCTGCAGTTGTGGGACTACATACAAACCTGATGACCTCATCAGATCCAAGCACAGTAAAAGTTTCAAAACACAAGGAAAGGAAGTCTAAGATGACCTCTCTGCCTAGTTTAGCAGAAGCATTCTGGTGTCAAGCAGGAATGGAAATCAAACCAAAAGTAGACACAAATTAGACAGCAACTGAATGTGCCAAAAAAAAAAAAAAACAAACGAAATAATATAAGGAGAAAGATCAGATGAAAAGGAAAGAAATCTGGAAAACTCATAAATAAAGTGGGCAAGCACAGAGATCTCTTAGAACAACCTTATGCTGATCAAGAATGGTTATGGAGAGGTGAGTAGAAACCAAAAGATGAAAGGTTAATAAAGGCAGTGCAGTACAGTGGACTACTTACACATTGCTTTACAAAGTCCATTGAAGATATGGGAGAAATAGACAAATGTAGGTTCTGTAAAAAAGAATTGGAAACAGTTGCACACCTTGCTGCTGGGTGTGATACGCTCATGGCAGAGGGCCTGTACAATGAAAGGCATAATAATGTGGCAAGACTGTTGCACTGGGTATTGTGCAAACACTACAATACAGAAACAGTTGAAAAGCATTGGAAACATGAACCACAAAGCATTATACAGAATGATGAAATGTGCATCACATGAGACAGCCCATTACCAACAGTTCAAAAAATAGATGTGAGAAAACCAGCTATAGCAGTCCATGAAAAAAAAAATGTAGCATTGATCTCTGCAACTGCTACACCCAGTGATTAAGGTGCAAGCAATGTGGACGAAAGATACCCAAACAGTTCAAATAGTAATAGAAGCAATGGGTCTAATAAAAATAATCTACAACTGTATTTAGATAAGCTACCAATATAACACAACTCCATATGAATTACAGGAGTCGATTCTGGGCAAGTTGTGGATGTTCCAAAGAGCACTTTTGGCTAACATCAAAGACTGAAGTTAAATTATACTCTGACTTAGGAATGGAGTAGTAACCCAAAAGCCATGGCGAAATTAAACTGAGGGTAAGATCTGATTCCCCCTAATTGTTTATGTACGACATTACTGTAATCACTTGTAATAGTCCTAAGGCCCACAGGCAATTGAGAAAGTTGACAGCATTTATTGCTGCCAACATTTCTTTTACAATTATGTGTTTTGGTCTGTCTTATTTGTTCAAAGCTTACACTTTTACTCATCATTATTTAGCTGCTGCTACCTAAGTTGTTTAACATATCACCCTTCTTTGTCTGCGAGTGCCTCCTCTCCTTTAGGTGCCAGTTAGACCTAGAGGAAGATGAAGATGCAAGTAGGAGGTCAAAGAGAATCTCCTCAGCAGTCGATTTCCATTTCCTCTTCAGCTGATATTTTTTAAACACCTTTTTTAAAATTATCACTTAATACACAGTCAAACATACATTAACAGTAAAGAAAACAAACCATATTAAAATGTTTTCAATTTACATACATTATATACCAGATATCTTTCCTTTCTTTATAACTATAATCAGTCCAATATTACATACTTTGCTCACTTCCTGCCTTCCCTTAAATCTCACTCCACCTGAACATTACACTGTATGTATTGCTTCCTCAGTTTCCACTTATTTCTATATAATTTGCTCCTCTAGATCCCTCTTCCACTTATGTCTCTTTGCAAATAAAGCCAACTTTTCTTGATTACCATAACAATTATATCCTTGAATTTCTGAATCCCTTATTTTCTTAACCGACTGTAAATGTAAAACAAAAGGAAATAGGAAAAAAAGACACCCCTGCCTGGTTCCTCTGTTCAAACACAATGCATAAGACAGGAACCTTCCCACTTTAATTCTTGCCTCCAATTATTCATATATCCTCCTAATTAACCTTGTTATTGTATCAGGGAATGCAAATGTTTCCAATGCCCGTCTCATAAAATCCCATACTCTGTCAAATGCTTTCTCTGCTTCAGACCCACCAATAACAATAGTATTTTCTAACATTCTGCTTCCTTCTTAATTATTTTTGCAATATAAATGTTGTCAAATGTTTGCTTCCACTCCACAAAACCATATTGTTCGTTACCTATTCATTTTGGCTACACATTTGCCATTCTTTTAACTAGAATAGACATAAACACTTTATAATTACGGTTGTAAATTTGGGAAGCATCAGTGGTCACTGTGTCTTCAGGAGAGGGAGGGACAAGGGGATGGTCCTATGACACTTCTGAAGATTGACTCCACCAAATTACATGATCTCTGCAAATGTTCATGAGGCAGATTGGAAAGGACATGGACTGATGCCTGATGGACCACTGTACTACCAATATCCACTGCAACATTCTCACACAGTGTCTTGCCAAGGGAACCAAAGTAAAGGAGGATATCATCCTTCCCATGAACTGTAGGACTACCCAGGCAGGTGTTTTTTGATGAGAAAGAGGCTGTACTGCCTAATTCCATAAAGTGGATAGCTTGTTCTGTGGTAGCCTTGCTATTTGATTTGTAGTATCCAAGTGAGCTCCTGTAAACTCCAGGGTCTGTACTGGGGAGAAGTGAGATTTGTTGATTTCATTGCAATTCCTAGGTTGGAGCATAGCTGAAGTTGAAAGCCTCGAGCCCAGACTAGAAGAGACCTGGTGGGAGCAGTGAGAAGCCAATCATTTAGATAAGGGAACACCCAGAACCCTTGTAGTCTGAGATAAGCTTCACCTACTTCCATACATTTGGTGAACACCTGAGGGTTGTGGTGAGGCCAAAGAACAGGTCTTTAAATTGAAAATGACTGGTTCCCAGGTAGAAGCGAATAAACCTTCTGAACCTCCTATCTATTTTGAAGTGATAGTACACTTCCTGAAGGTCTATTGAGCACATCTAATAGTCCTTACTCAGATGAAGGAGGAGGATAGACTGTATGATGACCATCCTGAGAGTTTGAAATTCTGATTCAGAAAACTAAGGTCCAAAATTGGCCTGAGGACCCTGTTTCTTTCTGGTACCAAAAATAATCTTGAATAAGTTACAAACTCTTGTTGGCCTGGGGGAACCTTTTGGATAACTCGTTTGTCTAGCAGCTTTTTTATTTCTACTGCTGTTGCTTTTCCTAGAGTGAGAGGAATGTTGGAGAGCTTCTTTACTAGACTGGATAGACACAGAAAGGACATGGACTGATGCTCTGGTAATAAATGTCTGCACCCACACATCTGTGCTGACAGGCATCCAGGCTTCTGGATACACACAGAAGCACCTCCCCATTGCAGCAGTCAGGCAACCATTCAGGAGCACTGATTAAGGCTTCTCTGTGAATTCCCCCCAAAGCGGAGGGGGAGCACTGATTAAGGCTTCTCTGTGAATTCCCCCCAAAGCGGAGGGGGGAGGGAGCAGATTCTATCTCCTACGAAGTCTTGGGAGAACCCACAGGGACTTGTTTTAGCCTTTTCTGGTTTATACAAAAAGTCCATGGAGGGCAGAAAACCATATACTTACAGCAGAAAGAATTTTTCCATCTTTCTCACTCTTGGAGTGTGTGCTTTTGATCTTAGGAGCAAACAAGGTCAATTCATCCTGAAAGGGTCCAAGAAATCACACAAACACACCCAGACATATCTGCTAAATGTGATGCCCATGCCATAGGCTCTTGAAACACCCTCTGTAGTTTTGGAAATTGACCACATGGAGGCATTCAGTAGTGACTGAAGTGTGGGCAGTTCAAAATCCATAGTTTTCTTGTCTTCTGCAGATACAGACCTAGACAGGGACTTGGAGAGTTATCTTGTCAAGTCCCTCTGAAACCTTATCACGAGTGCCAAATAATTAAGTGACCTTAGTGCAAATGCAGCTGATATGTAAACATGCTTCCCAATTCTATCCAAGGCCCTAGACTTTCTAATAGGGGGATGGACAGATGAGCTCCTGCTTAGTGGCTAGTGCTATTACTATGGAGCTCACTGCTGGGCCCTTGCTCCAGTAAGAGCAGTCTTTAGGGGCAACTAAATACTAGCAAGGTCTTCTAAGGATCAGTTCTGAGATGTCTGGTTCCTTCCACAATCATCAAGAGTTCAAGTCTTCCATCTCTATGGCAAGGGGAACCACCTAAGAAGTAGCTGAGCTGGAAACAAAAGCCTCAAGAAAAATGGATTCCTCCTGAGAAGGGGCTTTTGAAGAACAACCACCTTTCTGTCTCAAAAGTTCAAATATTTCTCCAACTTAGACATTCTCCAGAAGTGATCAGGGGGACCCCTTCCCTTCATTGAAATCTGTGTCTGCTGCCAAAGACTCGTGTGGGGAGTTGACATGTCTCCTCTTACACTTATGATTCCAAGGACATTCTGCAGGAGAATGTTCCAGAGAAGACTAGGAACACTGAAGGGAGTCCTGAATGAGGACAGTCTTAAGGCTAGTGTGAACCACCTGTACCAATGGGATAGACTGTGCAGGATCAGGACCCAGGTCTGTCAGTAGAGGACTGGGTGGAACCGAGGGAGTTACAGATGTCCAATCTCCAGCCATGGAGAAAGCTCTCTCTCAACTGCCTTGAAAGCAGAGGTTTAAAGAGAGCTCAAAATCACTCTGGGAGGAGCAGAAGCTACCAGACCTGAATTACCCAGGATACCTCACCAACTCTGCTCAGAGATCGAGGACGGAGCCGAGTAATCGAATGTCAAAGCTCAAAGGGGAAGGCACTGCTCTGACAACTTTGGAGTGGAGCCCCTCCCTCAGACTCATCACCAAAACTTCAGCACTGAGATCCGTCCAGCTCAGAGGAAATCAGAGCCAGCAGAATCGGAGAAGATGCCAGAGCTGAAGATGACCACAACTTTAGATCCTATGTGGATGATCCTGGAAATCTCGGATCCAATGTCCCCAAATCAAGAGGTCGGATCAGAGTACAAGTAGCCATAGGTCCAAGGAGAGAGTCTAAAACTCATGGATACAACGGGAGACAGAGACAGGAGAGTTCCTAACTAAATTTGAGTCCTGAGGAATTTCTTCATCATTCAATCCCCATCAACCACTGACAGACATCTAGTAGACCTAAAGGAAGAAGATGTAGAAGGATGTCTTGAAAACTTGCTTATGGGTGTCTCATGAAAGAAAGGAGAATGTAGTTTCAGGGAGACCGGCTCTGGAGTGAACCTTGGCTCTTGCCAAGGAGGAGTTGTGGAACATACAGATGTTGGGTAAGGGGTGGAGGTCAGATCCAAGGACTTGGAAAGTTAACTGAAAGAGTGGAAATCAAAACTGAGGAAGGAGAGCAGTCAGGGGATTGATTCCTTGTCTCTTTGCTTTTCTCCTTCGGCTTGTCACTCCTGTAACCCTTGTGCTTACCCGAGGGCTTCTTCTTGGATGGGAACCCTCAAGAAGCAGAAGAAACAGATTTAGCAGATTCTCCTGGTGGGTGAGACCCTTCAGAACTAGCTTGTTTCGCTGTTCAACAAGTGCATAGTGTCCAAAAACCATACACATAGGACTATCGTCTTCCAAATGAGAAGTTTCTAAACAGACACATTTAGAATGTGAGTCAGAATTAGGCATTTTGCAGTCACAAACCACTAATTTTTGAACACAGTCCATTTATCAGACTTAACAGTAGAATTCAACCACATGAGGAAACTACAAGAAGGAACAACAAACCCAAGATAGAAAATCGACCAGAAATGTTAGGGGAGAATAACTCTGGTTTCCAAATTTAAAAAAAAATGAATAAAATAAAATAAAATAAATAAACAGAGATACCAACACCGGGTAAATACAAGAAAATACTAGCAACAACTAATAAAGAAAATAAGCACTTAAGGAGCGAGAAGCCTATAAGAAAGCAGTTGTCTTTAATGTTTTGTAAGGGCAGAAAGAAATATATAGACAAACCAAAGATAGTAATTAGAAGAATTAATGCACTTAAAAATCAATCAAAAAAGCTATAATGAACTGAATGCTTAGTTGAAAGAGCCTGAGCCAGCAACCCACCTGTGTTCTCAAAGAGTGGCAATCAAGATCTGAGGTAATGTTGGGGATAGGAGGGAATTATCAGTAAGGGAAGGAGACTGAGCTACAGATCCTAAGTCTAAGAAAGTAGCCAAAGTTGATCCAAGGACAGATCTGAGACCCATCAGTTGAAGAAGAGATGGAAAATACATCAGATCTATCATTACTGTCTCCTTTTTCTTCTTCTATCACTTTTGGAGCACCTCTAGCACTTGGAATCATTACTCCTCTTTTCCTTTGTCACTTATATTCTGCTGAATATCGATTCTGAAATCCTTTGTAAAATTTACATGCGTGTTTCTTTCCAAATGTGTCTCCTGCCGCATTGCTATTTGTATTCTGCATTTCTTAATATAATTCAATACTATTTTCTTTTTGTCTATACCTGTAAGGACATTTTGTTCCAAGATAAAAGGATAACGTAGCCATTATGATAAAAGGCTACTGTTCAACTAATAAACATGACAGTTTTTTGAATGTGTATTTCCAACCTTTGTCTTACAAGCACACACTAATGTTTGGCAAGCTGATCTTTTATACAGTTGTTTCTATGATTCTCTATTTGAACCTGTGCTACATTTTTTCAAGACTTTTTGTTTTAATGAAAACTCTCAAACACTAAATATATTTTCATAACAACACCATCCCATGTTAACTCACTCAAGCCTATAACTCCTTTTTTTTAATTCCAGTTAACATCCCTACCACCTTATAGCTTCCAGGCCTTTTTGAGGCTGGCTTCTTTAAGTAACTTACTAGCTAATAATAGACATCACTGGAAAGGGCAAGGACAAATTAATAAAATGACGTTAATGCTTTTTATTCAGGATTTCCTCTGTAGAGAAATTAATCACTATTTTCCACTTACTCATATTTTCAAACTGAGAGGCCTACGTGATATTGAAAGCTAATGTCTGGTTAACAAAAGGGTTCTAACAATATGTGTTATACAATTTCAGAGATATGACAATTTGTTTGTGACAGTTTAATAAAAAAATGCAATTCTCTTATATACAGGTTATGCAAATTGTTATCAAGCAGAGGAAAAATTGTGGATAGTAATTACAAAGGAGCTAAAGGATTTTATATGTGAGAGGATGATGGCAAGAGTCAAGTGGGATAAACTTATTTTTCCAATACAAAAGGGCAGATTGGGATTACCAAATTTGAAGGGGCATTTCAGAGCAACACAGTTAAGGCTCCTATACATAACACAAGCAAAAAACTATAACTCAAAAAGGAAAGAGATGATGAAAAAATGGGGGAAGTTCAAGCAACAGGGAGAAACTGGGGTTTGAGATGCAAACCTTTAAGGAGAACAACAATAATCACACAGAATATTATATTCATAAAGTAGCAGAAGGTATTGTAAGAACTAAGCCAATACAGGAATGGAGAAAGGAGATTCTGTTGATAGGAGTAACTGCAATTAGGGATACAGACAATAGGCAAGAGGGGGCAGGAGTATATTGGAGAAATCTGGCAAAGGAACCAAGGTATTGGGAGCAAATAACTAGAGAAGGAAAGGTAACAGAATGGGAAGATGCCAAGAACTTATGTGGACTACAGGTTAGAGATTGCCTTCCATATCAAAGATTAATATCAGAGTACTGGCAAAGAGAAAGACTTGGGGGGGGGGTCCTAAATGAAAAACCAGCAATGGTAGAGTTCTTAGTAGAATCTAGAACAGGAGTTGCAGTTAAGAAATTAATAATTAGTAGAGCATATAAAATATTGAATGATAACTATAGGAATCAATTAGAAGAGGTTAGGAAGAACTGGGAAGAGAGATTGGATAAGCAATTCACAAACAAACAATGGGGAATATATGTATGTCTCCCAAACATACAATGAAATCTAGAAGATTTAGGATGTTTGTCTGAAAGTGTTTACATAGATATTTTTATACCCCAAGCAGGCTCCAAAGAATCTTTCCTCAGCAAATGTTGGAGATATGATGGGGAAGAAAAAGGTAACTGGGAACATATTTTGTGGGAGTGTAACGAGTTGGCTGACTTGAAAGATTCTCTGCAGACTGCTCTGTCAGAGATGCTGGGTGAGCAAATTGGAGTGACTAGGTAAGTTATTTTTTTGAGTTAAGATCCAGAGTTGGAATTGCCTAAACATAGTAAGGCCTTACGGAGTCTAATTATGACGGCTGCAAAACAAGCAATAACTAGAAAATGGTAATCAAAGTCTAAACAAACTTTATAAGAAGTAACAAAGATAGTAACAGAAATACAACTGGAACAGGGATCTTTAGAAAAGGGTAGGAGTAAATTACCCAGAAAAAATGTGAAATGTGGGGCCACTACATGCAGAGGAGGAACAATGTTTAAAAGAAGGCAGGAAATTAATGAGCTATGTAATGGCTAACTGACAATGACTGGATATATTAAAAGTGGTGTATAATGTTTGCAGCTTAAGTTGTGTTGGCACTGTTTGTAAGGTATACTGTTTACAACTGAGATTGTGCTGCTATGATCTATTTTCACTTATATAAATGTAAGATTGCCTATGCCACATATGAAAATTTAATAAAAATATTTCCCGTAAAAAATGCAATTCTGGGTTTGAGTGCATTATAATATTCATGGAAATACTAAAATAAACTGACTATACTGATTACTATCACTATAAAGAATACTTCTTATTGATAACATTGCTACTTGTACAGTTTTAATAGCTTTTACAGTTCACAAAATATTTCCACAAATATTTTCATTTCTTTATCTTACGCTTGTTTATTCTTCAGAACATACAAGGATTAGGCAGCTAGAGGTGTGACATTCTAAACCACACAGATGTTTAAGATTTAACTTAGAACAAACTCACAAAACTATGTAAATCTTCAAAAATGAAGTTTAACCTTCCAGACAGGAACAATTGTCCCAGTTCAATAGTTGTACCCACAGGCATTACCAAACCTAAAATTAAGGTTACCATGCTAAAACGCATGTTACACCCCATGTTCTCATTTACATTAATTGTTGCCTGTTTTTTCCTTCTCTCTGTTCTCTTCCCAGATATGAAAACAGCTTGAATGCTCTCAGAAAACATTAACTTTTAGCCCTATAAAAAGGTGCACTAGCTGTCTGTAAATAAAACTAAATTGTACAGTGTTCTATTACATGCATTGAAGTATTTAGGCTGGGATGATGCTGTCCTTCCACTCTTGTAAAACATGAGAAATTATCTTAATTCTATGTATAATATAATAAATGCACTTTTATACCCCAACCCCATCCCAGCAGTCCAGGATCACTGGATATTAACTTGATCTTCCTTCTGTCCAGCCTTTCGTCTCTTGCTATACTGTAAAGCTTATACTTCTTACAACTAAAAACATATTTGTTTACTTTAATATCTTTAACAGACACAACAGTCACTAAAAAGACTGCCCATACTTAAAATACCCCCAAAACATGCTACTGAACAAAAATAGTTTTACTTACAGTTACTTTTTTTCCTTTTAGTGTTCTAAACATTAATGACATGATGTGTGGTATATGCCTTACATTCCACCCTCAAGTTT
This sequence comes from Protopterus annectens, assembly GCF_019279795.1. Classification (NCBI taxonomy): domain Eukaryota; kingdom Metazoa; phylum Chordata; order Ceratodontiformes; family Protopteridae; genus Protopterus; species Protopterus annectens. Next base: position 716,616,916 of record NC_056735.1, on the reverse strand, counting down.
AACAAAATAAGCAAAAGTTCAGTGTTTCTAAACCACTTTTTCTTGCAATCCCATATTTCACAAATGAGACTTATGTTTTACAGTCTCCCATTTATTCACCAATTTCAGTGATGCTAGTCTTCATTCTGCTCATCTCCAAATGCCATCAACCAAACTCTGGTTCAAATCTATGGTACTCTTGATTCTTCTAGTCAGTTCCTGTGCTTTTTTTACATTTCACGATCACTTTTCTTTGGAACACTGGAAAATATTTCACTGGCAAAGTCTTTCTATGAGCTTTATTGCCAGAATAATGATAAACGGAGTCCCTTCCTGTTTGCCAGCTCACTTTTTGTTGGATAAGCTTTTTTTTATTTCCTCCTTAGCCTGATCTTCATCCAAAAATGTCTGACTCTCTAAAAAATAATCTGAAGACAGCTAGATACAGCAGCTTGAATCTCACCACTACCTCTCATAGGTTCATAGGTAGGTACTAGGCTGTCGGCCCAAGGGCCTACGTAAGCCTAGCCAACAAGGTTCCCTGGCTTACGCCACCCAAGAAAGTTATTTTCCTGTGCCACTGTCGAGCACAGACACAGAAGTGATCCCCGGGGTGTATTTCCTATTTCCCATCCACTCATCAAGATTTTTCTTGAAGAGTGCTAATGAAGAACTTTGCTTGACATAGATGGGTAGCCTGTTCCAGAGTATGGGAAGTCTCTGGGATAGGAATCTATCCCTCCAGCATGTCCTGTTTTTGTGGTGATAAGATTTAGGTCCCTAGAGCGTGTAGCTCGGAGGGATTGGGATTTCTTTAGGTGTAGCATGTCCAACAGCTCTGGGTTTGACACAGCTTTATATGTTAGGCAGAGATCACCTCGGAGTAGGCGATATGCTACGGAGTAAAGCTGGAGTTTTTTGAGACGGTCAGTGTAGGGCATTTGTTTGAGTCCAGTAATCCTCTTTGTGATGTACTTCTGTGGCCTTTCCAGCTGCTGCAGATGTCTTGTGAGGTACATTCCAAAAGGAGCGTTGTACTCTATAATGGGTCTAATGAGTGTCGAGTAGAGGGGAACGATGTCCTCTTTTTTCCTGGATGAGAACTCTTTTATGATGAGGTGTGCCACGTAGAAGGACTTCCTGACTACTGTGGCGATGTGACTATCAAAGGAGAGACTACTGTCCACCTGGGGTCCCAAGGTCTCTTATCACGCATTCGGTGTTAAGTAGATTGCTGCCTATGTGGTAGTTCATGGGTACAGAGTTTTTACCAAAGGGGATGACACTGCACTTTTTCTCATTGAGCTTTAGGCTATGGCTCTGACACCAGGCATCTGTCTGAGAGAGGCACTTCTGTAGGGTGTTCACATCATTTGGGGACTTGACTATGGCTCCTAGTTTCCAGTCATCTGTGAACTTCATTAGCCAGAGGCCTTCTTTGTTAGCCTGTACTTCACAGAAGTAGATACCAAACAGGAGCGGTCCCAGGATGGAACCCTGTGGTACTCCACTTGTCGCTGGTTTGAGGTCAGATTTGGAGTCTGCAACTTTTACAGTGTGGGTTCTGTCAGTGAGCCAGTTGGCAACCCATCTTGTGACATACGGATTTATGCCTAGTTTATTGAGTTTAGTTATAATTCCAGAATGGGGGATGGTGTCGAAAGCCTTGGCGAGGTCAAGATAGGCTGTGTGAACCACCTTACCCTCATCTACGGCTTTGGTGACTCAACATACCTCAATTGCTAGGATAAATGTGCTTCTCTTCTACCTGGTGTACAGTGAATAATCATTTTTCACAAATAATGCTGTCTTTTGCCATAATTTTATCAGGATCAACTTTTTCTGCTGGTATGGGTGTGTCTTTACCAATATAGGTCTTAGCTGCTTTCTCATGGCCAGGATAAGAGCAAACACTCAATGTGCCCTTTCAAATAACAAATCCTCCTGTGGAATCCCAGTCCAGTTACTTATTCATGCTTTCATAAAATTAATACAGTCGGTTGCTTCGCATTTCTATGCATGCCATGTCTTCTAACTCTACATTTTTTTAAAACAAGCTCTTTTTGAGATGCCTTATACTCAGGCAGCCTTTTCTTCATTTCAGCCTCTAATTTTTCCAACTTTTTGTTATTTGAGTTGACATATTCCTTTAATGGTTCATTTATGTTAACCACCTTTTGAGTAAATTTTGATTTATTTTTTTCTTCTAAATTACTTGAGGCTCTCTCTTATACCAAAGCTGAAGCTTAAACTACGTTTTGCTGAATGGCTGCAGGATTTTTCCCAGCCAGTGTTTTCCCTTCACCTTTTCTGGCTGATTTTATTTCACATTCTCTGAATTTCTTCTTTGCTGGCATCCAGGAAATATACTTACTAGCCAGTAACCAAATTTAACCCAAAATGATAATTTCACTAGCTATTTCTCAGTTTCTGTTTTTCGACTGGGAGCACTGTTGCCCAGTACATTGTCATCTTGAAAGTCATCTCTTCTTGCTGACCTTTGACAATATCCTGAATAAGCCTGCTCAATAAATACCTTGCCCTGAAAGGGAGTACACATAACCAGTCACAGTGTTGCCACAATTACTTATTTATTGGTATTTGTTTACCAGGACAGCCCAACTTGGTCATCACAGTGACCCCTTTTCAGGTGAGGTCCAGGGAGAAAAGTTCCAGTTATAGACAAATAAACATAATACTGTCTTTCGGCTTTTCCCGGTTAGGGGTCGCCACAGCGGAACTCCGGTCCGCTAATGATTGGCAGTAGATTTTAAAATGCTGGCTTGCCGGGCCTAACGCACAACCTTCAACAAAGGAACGCCCATTCATGCATGTCGACACACAGAAGACGCTCTAACTGAGAATCAAACGTGCAATGTCTAACTGTGAGGTGAAAACGCTACCGCAGCACCACCACCGCAGTAGTGTTGAAAAGTTGTACATAACTGAGACAGCAGAGCTAACTACATTCAAGTAACTGAGAATAGTAGGGCTAATTACATGTCAAACACTAAGGTTACAAAACAGTACACAGTGCAAAGTTAGAAAACAGTTACTAAGATAGTAAGAAGCTATGACAAGAAAACATGACTACAAAGTAGTACACCTCATAAAATCCAATTATTTAAGAACACAGCATAATATTTTGCTAATTTTATCACTGAGGTCAATAGCATCTATGATTTCAAAAAATAACTGTCAGTAGAACAACTTATAGTGTTCAAAATGAATAGTTACTATAAACTGCAATATATACATGTATAGAGATCATAAAAGGAGGATTAGAAGCCATGTAGGTGCAGGAAATATTATGATTAGGTTTTGAGCGATCAAGATAATACTAGATGGTAATGTACTGTTACATAGATTAAGCAAAAGATAATAAGATGAAAGAGACAGATGTTAAATTAGTTATGAAAATAGAGGGAAAGAGAGGAAGCACATGTAAAGGGAAAGAGGAGTGAGAGAAGCATGTTTTCAGAAAGGCACCCTTAGCTAAAGGATAACTGATTCAAGATGTGAGGCAGCAAAGAGAAGACTGACAGATGACAACATAGATGAAAAAACAGAGAAAAGGGTAGTACCTGCTACAGATGGTTGAGGAGTAAAGAGGGGTGTACTCCGAGAGAGAGGGTGAAGACAGTGAGAAATGTTACGGATGGAAGACAAGTATGTTTTCACAGTGAAAGATAAAACGGTGAAAGAAAGACAGAAGTAAAAGTGCCAGTTAGTGCACGAAGGTATTTTTACATGAAACTGAGACAGTGGAGGAACAGAATTTAATAGGGATAAAGATTTATCCTGGTGTTGAATAAGAACAGAGCCAGGTGTCAAAGAGGTATTGCTTAAGTTTGTAGTTAAAATTTCTGTACATGTTATTTTGTTTGAGCTGAATGTGTAAGTTATTCTATACTCTAGCGACATATGAAGAGTATAAGGAGTTGCCTGCATGGTTGTTAAAGGATGTTACTTGAAGGAGCAGTTCATTTGTAGAATGGGAAAAGATCTATTTGGGGTGCATACCTGAAGAATATTTTTTAAAGCTGGATATTGATCCGATTTGTAAATAAGTTTATGTGAGGTGATTAGTACTTAGAAGGTAAGTGAAGTTGCTATAGCCAGGAGAGCTGACTGAGGACAAAGCAGTGATGTGCTTTACATGGCATGCTGTTGCCAGATTTGGCAATTTTGTTTCATTATTGTTCACAGAGGCTTGTTTGGACAAACTGTAGATTGTTACAGCTGCAGCATAGAGGAGCATTGGAAGTAAAAAGGTTGAGGACTGAGTCTACAGAGTGTGCCTAATTTTTTAGGATTTTATTGGGTCTATATCAATCGTCAAACTCAATTAATTGAATACTGAATCATCAAACTACCCATTCAGCGAACAATCTAATCGTCGAAGTGGAATTCATCAAAAGATTTTACTTGGCCAACACAACAAAAGGTAAACTTTTTTACGTTTTTGCATTGGGGGGGGGGGGTTCAATAATTACGTTGTTCGACAATTAGGGTTTGATGATTAGGTATACGATAAAAGGGTAATTTTTGTATGAGTTTTTCATGGCAGAATGTATGAAATGCTTTTGACTTGTCTAGGAAAATGGCTGATGTTGGATTACCATTGTTTTTGTTCTGATTTATAGTTGCTATGAAGTGAAGAAGGGTAGTGGTATTGTCGTAGTATGGGCGGAAGCCATGTTGTGTAAGGGATAGAAGCTTACTATTGTTGAAGTGTTTGATAAGTTAGGACAGTACATATTTCTCTAGAATCTTAGTAAGGGGGAACAATATGGCAATGGGTTGATAGTTTGAGTTGTCAGTGGAGATACTGCCTTTGCGTCATGGATGGATCCAGAATTTTTCCACAGCAGAGGAACATAATATTCACTGAAGAAATAGTTACTGAAGATGGACACTGGGTATGCAAGGGCATCTGCAGCTACTTTGATATATTCTGAAGGTATACTATCTGGGCTAGGGAGGTTGGCTTTAGTTGGATAAGCACTTCCGTGATAGTGACAGTGGGAACACACTGAAAGGAGAAGATTATTGTAGGATGAATGAGTTTGGGTTTTGGGTATTATTGTAGTACTTGGATCATTTTTGGACAGGGAGTCAACTGTTTAAATATAACATGAGTTGAACTTGTTTGCCATACTATATGTTTGTGATGTGTTGTTGAGTACCATGTCCAGGATGGAGAAGGTGGTTTACTGAGGTCCAGAAGAGTTTAGGAAGGTTATGCAGTGTGCTTTCTTATCCTAACTGATTCTGTATCTTGCTTGGTTTCTCCAGAATCATAAGGCTTGGAGGCTGGGTTGGGTTTTATTTGTTAGCCAAGCTTTCCATTCTTTGTCTCTTTGTTTCAGAAGTAATTTGGTCTAGGTGGATAGCCATGGAGCAGGTCTACTTTAAATGCATTTGATTCTAATAAGGGAAAGCGAGTTTAAAATGTTATTGCATGGTTGACTTGATGTCGTTGTGAATATTGGTATATTCCCTAAATAAAAACATTGGTATATGATCACTCAGGGTGTCAGAGAGGGAACCAGTTGGTAAATGTTACTTTGAAAGTTTGTCAGACTCCAGTCAATGGTAGTGTACAGTGTAGTGTGCGTGTTGCTTTACTATTACATCTGGTACCAGTAGAGATGAGTTGACTAAAGCCATAAAGGTTTATGGTATGATTTGAGGTGTTGTTATTTATCAATTGCAACTCAATATTTAAATTGCCTAGCACAATAGTTCTTGTATTATCCTATCAGCCCAAGGGAACTACACGGAGGGCCTCATCACTAATCCTCTTCCACCCCCAGCCCCCAATGCTGACACTTCTTCTACCACTCATCCCAGCCTGCTGAAGGCTGGCCTGAAACCCTCACTAACTCATCTGCCTGCGGTACATTCTTTTTAAGTCCTAACCCCACGTCTACTGACTGACTTGAGCATGTGTCACTGTAGGTGCCTACTATGCACACCCCATGAGTGTGCATGCTTCCACACACAGCAAATGAGGGCTGTCATCAGCTGCTTGACAAGCCAAGTCCATATCCTGAGTTGTGCTGCATCACTGGAGCCAGACAGCCTCCATCTGGTGGCTGTGGAATGAAAAGATAAATGAACCACCATTCCTTTCCCCAAGAAGAGTAAGCCACCACTGTCTGCTCGAACCCGCTCTCCCCTGTCTGCCTCCTCTAGTACTTCAGCCACTATTCAAGTCTAGGTCATTTGCATCACAGGTAGGGTTTTATCCCATTACACCATGAAGCTTGTCACACACACTTCCCAAAGTACTATCCTGTGGGACCCCCTTTCAGCCCAATTCCTTCACTAGTAAATGGAGGGCTTCCAGTTGGCAAAGGGGGTGCAGACCACTAAAACAGAAGACTGACGAGGAAAAACTTTAGTCACTGCCTTGTTCCTACTTCCTTACCTCTGACAAGAAACAAGTGCATTTCTTACCAACCTCTGCACTGGTTACCCTGTAACATGGCCATCCTGATCATTCTGTGATAGGACTTACATTTTCTAGTCTCTCTCACCTAATAGCTGGACTGACCCTATGGCATTCTTTACACTGCATTCCTTCTGCAGATAGCTCACAAAAAAGCTAACAAGAGTCCTATTTCTGTGAACATTTAGAGCTTTTTCAACACTTAATTTTGCAACTTCACTGCAAGGTACGTTGTGATTGAGATCTGAATTTTGGAAGCAACAAAAACGAACTGGGAAGACTGGGCTAAGCAAGCCAATGTGATATCTGTAGCAGCAAGCTGATCAGCAACTGGTTGGGACTCCAATATCAAGAAAATTGGTCAAGAATAATTGTTGGAAAGACAGTGGGACCATCCATATACACTAACAGAAGACTGACATACACTGATATGAAGGCCATGGCTACATGAATGCTACAAAACTTAGGTTAAGTGGTTCTAGCACTGGCTGGAAGCAGTCCTTCTTGTATCTGTATTATTGAATATGCCTAGAAAATGAATCACTCATCAGCAATCAATTCTGACTTCTACAAATATTCTGAGATTTCCTGCATATGAAATATACACTTTTAATTACTCGCCCAAGGTTGAGCACTCTGCTTTGAAGTGCAGGAAGAAATCATCTCATGTTACCTGCAGCAAGTTCCTGATTTATAAGATGAACCTGTAGATTGAAGATCTGTTCCTGGGATTTGCTGTGTGAAAGCTTCAGTTTTTCCCTTCTGCTCACCATGTAGCAAAGATTTCTCACCTAGGTAACAAAAATATCCTTGATTACATTTTTTAGGAAAAAGGTAATCTGTAAATGAAATTACATCTCATAATTACTACATGTTGCTGTAATATGAGAAATTGGTTAAACAAAACATAACATATTCAGATACACTACAGTGAGAAAGCTGCAAAGCCCCTGGAGCATGATCCCCATGTGGTACAACGTGTATAACTCTTATTGTACCTACTAAACTCTTCTAGACTGAATGGGTTGTACAGTGGCTGAAAAGTGTCATCCATAATCAGTCGACAGACATATGTTAAATCATTGTTCTCAACATTTTAGTGCAAGAATCGGGGAAAAGGCCAAACATAACAGGGACAAAGACCCCCCAAATTAGGAACACAATTTTAAATATTGCTCTTATATACTTACAAAGTTGCTAGAATAACATGTTTTGCATTAACTTGCACCTTCTGAAGGATGTGAAATCTGAAAATCAAATGACTTCCATTATTTAGGGAATGCAATCCTCAATAATTTGCCAAAAAATCACAAATGTTATCATAACATATCACAAATATGAGTTAAAATCAGGGATATTCTGTGAAAACAGGAAAAGTTGAGAGGTATGCAATAAATTATCTAGTACACCTTCAGAGTAGTAGTTAGTAAGTTGGAAACAGACTGATGATGCAGAAATAAAGATCAAAGTTCAAAACGGAGAACAACTTTGTAGAGTGAAACCACACATTTCATGCAATACATTAGTCACCTGACTACTAAATCTTGAGATCAGCTCACAAGCAAAAAGCCTGACTGGCAATAAAACCAAACTGCTAATCAAAACATAACGAAATGCCCCAATGACTTTATCACACCTACACTCTTAATCCCCGCTACACCCCCACATCCAAGTGCCAAACCTCTGAAATTAGTACAATTTATTTTCCTTAAACTCATAACCTGGACAGTAAAGGAATACAAAAGGGTATCTGTTCCACAAATTTACATTTCAAACAGACGTTAAGACAGGTTTAGCAGAGGGATGAGGCCTAACTTCCTACCAGATGGAAGCACAGGCTTAATGTCCTCCAGTAAGGGTCTTACACACAAAACAAAAGTAATAATATTCTGTGGAAAGCTAATTAAAAACACGCATGGACAGTCAAAGAAGTAAAATGCATTTAAAACAGTTCAAAGAAGCAGTACAGAAAGATAAAGTGATCATCCTATTTAATAAATTAACATCTGTGGAATCAGAAGTATATAAAAACATACAACTGCAAATACATTGAGATAAAGACAGGTGTTACCACAATTCAAAAAACAGTTAAAACATTGAAAGAATTATTATAATTTAAAAAATATATATTCACAGTCACCAGGAAGGGGACAAAAGCACAAATTAGATGTCTTGGAAAACAGATCCAAAATACAAGAGTACTGGGCATACCAGAGAATACAAAAAGTACTGGGTATACCAGGGGATATAAAGTATAAAGAACATCATCCTTTAATGAAAAAATGATGGCATTATTATAGATACTGGAGAATTCAAAAAGTAGGACTGAAATGAATCCACGGAGTAGGACATTTTTTTAATTAATTATTTAACTTGTTAAGCCCACTGGACACAAATTTCCCTTTTCAGAGGTGACATGGGAGCACTGGCTGGTTAAGTGATATGCTTAATGTCAGGAAGTAGGCAAATGGAGCTAGAAGAGATAAAGACATGTGCCTTTGACTAAAGGAAGCAGCAAGTTAACAGCTCACAGCCTTAATCCTGGGATAATCATAAGGCACTCTTTAACTATGTCTGAAGTATAAAAGGGAATACCCAGCTATGTGCCAAACTGTTTGCAGATGGGATCACTCATACTACACCAGAAGATATCACCAACCTGCTCTTTGACAGATTTAGTGCAAACTTCACCCGCTATCCCCATCTATGATATCCCAAAGCATACCTGACACCAGTCATCTGCCTTGTATCTCTACAAAACAGGTCATCTCTGTGCTTGCCAAGGCCAAAAACTTTGTTTCAGTGGGACCAGATAATACTCCAGGTTGTTTACTAAACAATCTAAAACAATGCCTAGTGGACCCACTTGATATTCTCTTTAATCATATCTTGAGAGCTGGCTATGCTCCTACAGAATGGAGAACCACAACAGTAATCCCCCTGCACAAAGGGGGCCATCAACTGACCCTTGGAACTACAGACCCATAAGTCTAACTAGCCTCATCTGCAAGGCCATGCAAAGAATTATCATAGACCTAATCAACAAGGACATAGGCAACCTACAAACACTTGACCCAACCCAGTCTGCCTTGTTAATGGTAGATCATGCTTATTAAACCTGGTAGACTTCTTTGAGAATGTCACCAAGGCCACAGACAAAGGTAAGATAGTGCACACCGCTTATCTTGACCTTGCCAAGGCTTTCAACACAATTACCCATTTGGGCATCACTGAGAAACTGTTCCAGATAGGGATTAACCCTTACGTTACTAAATGGGTATCGAGTTGGCTCACCAACAGAACACACTATGTCAGAATTGGAGACTCCACCTCCACCAGTAGACTTGTCATCAGTGGAGTACCACAAGGGTCTGTGCTAGGCCCCTTACTGTTGGACATCTATTTCTCAGAAGTCCAGGCCAAAGTAGACGGCCTCTGGCTCACAAAGCTCGCTGATGATTGCAAACTGGGAGCAATCACTGAGTCCCCCAACGATGTCAACATATTACAAGAAGGGTTAACATAAACAAATGATTGGTGCCAAAGCCATGGTCTAAAACTAAATGAAAAAAAAAATGCATTATTATTCCCTTTGGTAAAATGGAATTCCCTACAAATTACAATATTGACAGCACCCCCCCCCCAATTTCCAACCCAGTGGTGAGAGACTTGGGAACACAGGTTGATAGCGTCTGAACTTTGACCACCAAGTTTCCACAGTGGTAAGGAAAGCCTTCTACATACTGCACCTCAGAAGCAAGGGCATAGCATCCAGGTCAAGAGATGTTATAACTCCACTGTACTCGATCCTTATCAGACCACTAATAGAGTATAATGTACTCTTTCTCATGTACCTCACCAAAAACCTGCAGCAGCTGCACAGACCTCAGAGGTTTCTCAAAGAAAATACAGGGATTCCAAACCAGGACCTATGTGGACAGGCTGAAAGGCCTACCACTTTACTCTGTATCTTATAGGCTGCTGAGAGGTGACTTGTGCCTGGCCTATAGGGCAATCTCCAGCCCTGCCCTAATGGAAATGCTGCACACCCACAAGTCAAATGTCTCAAACGTCATTCACTCTAGGGATCTCAACCTAGCTTGTAACATTAACAGATCATGCTGGAGAAACAGATAGGTCTCCCAGAGACTGATGCTTCTCTGGAATAAACTCCCTATTCATGTAAAACAGAGCTCCTCGATGACCCTATTTAAAAGCAACCTAGATAATTGGATGAGAGACTGCAAATTCCACCAGCGGGTGGCAGCCATGTCCCTTATGGACAGGGGTAGCAGGTATTGATCACAGATCCACTTTGTTCATAAAATCGCTCTGCGAACTACCCAAAAAAAGAACAAATGGGGATACTTGGGATTAACATGACTAGGCCTGAAAAAGCTTGAGGGCCGCTAGCCCAGTAACCTCTTATGAACCTAAGAATCCTCTGCACTACCTGAGTCAGTTACCAGAAGAGAAGAGAAAAGGTCCAGGACCTGTTTTAATGCATTTACATGCCTTATGAATAAAAGAAGGGCTTGTAAGAACTAACAGGTATAAATGGAGAAATATGAGTACTAAAATCCAAGACAACTCTTTAAAAAGAAGTTACACAAGCTAGGCCAAACTTTATTCAACAAGGTCTGTACTATACAAAGAATGGAAGCTCAAGATCATTTTAAGAATGAATGCAGCCATGTTTAAAATGCAAGTAGAAATAAAGACAGTGGCAGTCGACACATTCCCATAAAATGTTTGGTAAGGTAATGCCCGGTTTATTATAAATAAATAAAATACAATCAGTCAGCCATATGGCTACAGTTACTTTGGCAACTGGCTCTCCCAATTTTACTTCTGCAAATGAGATTAACAATTGGTCAGATTTTATAACGTCCTTTGTTCTGTTTAGGTAAAAACGTAATTGTCTGTGAACATCCAATAAATGTAACATGCATTCGCCCTTGTTAGCAAATTTAGGAAAGAATATTGGCAAATTAATGGACTGATATTACATTCTGATTCCACCTTTAGGAAGAAAAGATGCATTAGTTTTGTAAGGTGACTCTATCCTTGTGAAAAATCAAGTATGGAAGTTTTGAGAACAATGCTTGAATCTCAGAAATTCGTCTGGCAGAAGTAATGGCTACCATAAAAACTGCCTTCCGAGTAAGGTATTTAAGGTTACACTTAGCTCCTGGATCGAATGGGGAACAAGTAAGACCTTGCAGTACCAGATTCAGGTCCCAAGGGGGAGTAGGGTCTTTAAAAAGAGGTCTTAGAAGAAGAGCACCTCTCAGAAAAGATTTGCAGAGATTATGAGAAGCAACCGAGGAACCCTTAAATCCAACTTGAAAATTTGATATAGCTGCTAACTGAACCTTAACTGTTGAGGAACTACCTCCTTCTTTAAAAAGTACAGCCAAAAATTCCAGGATGTTATGTATGGGATCTAAAAAAGGATCAACATTATTTTGCTGAGCCCAGTAAACAAACCTTTTCAATTTACTGGAGTAGAGCTTTCATGTAGAGGGTTTATAGGAAGATAAAAGTACATGTCCGACAGGTGAAAACAGTATAGGTTGTCTGGCTATTAATGGAATTGGAGAAGCCAGGCTACCACCTTGAGGTTTGATAAGTCTGGATAAATCATGCCTGTTGGATGAGACAGAAGGTTTTGAGTTGGACCCAGAATCCAAGGTTGGTGAATTAAGGGGGGCCAAAGGAAGGGAAAACACATCTGTTGAGGCCAGTAAGGTATAATGGGGATGACTTTACACTTCAACATGGCAACTTTCTGTAGGAATTTTGGAATTGGAGGATAAGCACAAAACAGAATGGAGAATCAATCATGAAGGAGAGCATCCCAAAGTGATTCCCTCTGTGGGGGATTAGGGCAAAGTAACTGCTGCATTTGCTGTTTAGGGAAGAGGCAAAATAATCGCAGCAAGGCTGGGTCCACTGACAGAAAATAATTTCCACTAAGTTCTTGTTGACAGACCACTCGTGAGGCAGAAGAATGCACCTGCTCAGTTTGTCTGCTATCATGTTGGACTTCCCTGGAATGTGTGTTGCTATGAGAAAACAGTTGGATGGGATTGCCCACTGCCATACTCTGAGTGCTTCCCGACACAAGAGATAAGATCGGAGTCCTACTTTCATTCCCAGAGGGAGAGCATTCTGAAAGGCCTGCCACACTAAAAACACTGCTTTCATCTCAAAGACACTGACATGCAAGTTGGCCTCTTTGAGGGACCAAGTGCCTTGGACTGTTTTCCCCAGAAAAGCCCCCCATCCCACCCCAACTGGGAAGCATTTGTGGTTACTATGGCCTTGGGCTGAGGGGGAATGAATGGATGGCCTTGTAGAACCTGGTCCAATTGAATCCACCATTTGGGATAACTCTTGAATGCGTGAATGATTCGTATTGGGGTTGACAAGGGCTGGTTAAGTAGCAACCATTGATTTACTGAAGGATTCTCATGTAAAATCTTTCTAAAGGTACTAGTGCTACAGCCACTGACACTGATCCTAGACCTTTCAGAGCCATGTTTGCTGAAATCCTGGTACTGAAGATTATTTTTCTGATCTGTGATCTTATAGTCTGAACCCCTGAAAAAGGTAGTGAGGCTATCATTGACTTTGTGTTGAGCAGTGCTTCTATAAACTCCAAATTTTTGGTTGGTTTTAGTTGAGAAATCTCACAGATTATGGTTATCCCCAGATGGGGAACATGTCTGGAGAACCTGATCTCTTGCCCTTGTTAACTGATGCCTGGTCGGGGTGGTAATGAACGAGTCATCTAGATATGGAAACACCCCGTATCCTTGTAGTCTCAAGTGAGCTGCTACTACTGCCATACATTTGGTAAACACCCTGGGGGCTGTGGTGAGACCAAAGGGCAGAACTCTTAACCGGTAATGACTGGATCCCCAGCCAGCCACGTAAATACCATCTGGATCATCTCTTCATCTTTATGTGATAGTATGTATCCTTATGGTCTACGATGGACATCCAGTCGTCCTTGCCCAAAAAAAGGGAGAATGGACTGAACCGTGACCATACAGAACTTGGTGCATCAAACTGACTTGCTCAAGTTGCTGAGATACAAAATTGGTCTCCACTCCCCTGCTTTCTTTGATACTAAAATAATCTTAAGTTCCGGATTCTAGTTGGTCTTGTGGGACCTCTTGGATAACTCTTTTTCCTAGCATCTTTTGTACCTGAATTGCTGCTTGTTCCCTCTAACTTGATGGAATATTGGGGATTTTTCTTGAAATTGGAGGAGGAAGGGAAAATGGTATTGTATAACCTCGGGAAATAATCTTCTGCACCCAAGTATATGTCATTATTTCTAGCCAGGCTCTCTGGTGCAAAGATAGTCAACGCCCGAGTGCCTCCAGAGAAGGGCAATCAGGCCTCCCTTCAGAAGTGTTGGAAGGGTCTGCCAAAGAACGAATGTCTGGACCCCTGGTTTTGTGGGCCAACTCTGCCATGGGGATGGCATCCATCATTACAGTTCTCTCCTCTGGGGTAACGTCCTCCACGTGTGTCCTGGAAGGGCCCCTTTTGAACCACATCTTTTGATTATGCTGTTGATTCCTGGAAAAGGATCTTTGAGGCTTCGAAAAATTTACGCCCATGGCAGACAGGGTCTTTCTGTCCTTCTCACGCCTGGATAATGTGTCTTTCAATTTTGGGCCAAACAAAGACCTACCGTCACGAGAAGCTTTGACATGAATGGCTCTGCAAAATCAAATAAGCACATCCAGGCATGCCTCCTGATGGAAATGCCTGAACCCGCTGTCTTTGATGTTCCTTCAGTTACATGTGAAATGAGCCTCATGGACGAATTGGAAATAGACTGCAGGGTAGCCAAATGAGAAGTAACAGACGATTGTACTTCCTCAGAAATGGACCCTGAGAGGGTATTGAAAGTTCCTTAATCAAATCTCTCTGTAACCTTGTGAAATGTGCCAAATAATTCAGTGACCTTAAGGTGAAGGTCGCTGAAGCCTAGACATGCTTCCCAAGCCTGTCCATCACCCGAGACTCCTTGTTGAGGGGGGGATGAACAGTGGAACCATCCTCAGCAAGTTCCTTTTTAGTGGGCACCGCCATGAGCATGGCATCAACAGGAATTGCTTTTCCTCAAAACTGATTGCCCTCCTCTCTGAGGTATTGCTTCAATTGTGTCGGGACCTTTCCATGCCCACCGAGAGATCAACTCAATGAGCTTGTCAGTGGGCAGAGTTACCCAGGTGGTAGACAGGCCAGTACAGAAAGCCTCCAGGAATACAGACTTTTTGCATGAAGGGTTACTGGACTTCCAGGCACCTCTCTGTTTTAATATTTCAAGGAAGTCTCCAAATGAGAAATCTTCAGGAGGTGACCATTGGGACCCTTCATCCTCATTGAAGTCTGTATCTTCTGTGATAGACTCCTCTGGGGAGCCTTTCCTCTTGCACATCTTCTCCTTAGGGACTTCCTCAGTGGGATACTCTGAAATTGGGATACCCAGTTGGGAAGCCTGGGGTTTCAGTACGGGCTGTCCCTATGGAAAAAAGAGTTGAGACTCCGACCACAGAGACTTCAAGGCTGTAGACTGAGGATCAGATCTGAGGGGGTAGGAACAGTCTGTGTAGCTGAGACTGCCAATGCTCTCTCTATAGCCTCAAAGCCAGACCTCCCTAGAGAGACAGAGAGGACCTTGGATGCAAAAAGGCAAGTTTCTGGACTGTTGTACCTCCCTGATCTCAGGACAACCCCCCCCCCCGAGGTAGAAGCTGGAGCAGAGCTAACCCTTGCTGAGGCTCCAAGGCACAGAGATGGCTCCAAAACTTCAGAGTTGCTCCAACACCTCAGATCCAACAGGGAAGCCTAGGCTGTGAGAGCTCTCCAGATCCAACTGAACCAAAGTGCTCACAGCGAACTTCGGATCCAAGGATAGAGGTATCTTCGGATCCAAGTCAGACGAAGCCAGACAGCTCAGATCCAAGAACCTCCTGATCTGAAGGTGTAGGAGCCAAAGGGCCACCCATCAGAGTCTGCGCTGAGAGAATTCTTCTCACCTCTCTCTCTACATCATCTTCTGTTAAGCTCCTGGAAAAACGAGTGGAAGATCCCAAAGGGGACCTAGATTTCTCTAAAATGGGAGAGGGAATCCTGGAGGGAACTGGATCTACTGAAAGGGAGTATCTAGTCCTGGGAAGGTAAACAATACCAGGTGAAGTAGCTGGATCAATTGGCTTATGCATCCAATCCGAAATGTCTTCTTCTTTTGCTTCTGATCCGATGATGAGGTCGAATTCGATGAATTCCTTTTTGAAAACTTCAAGATCCGAAAATTTAGTTTTCTTCCCTTTAGGATCCAAAGGAGAAGTTGGATCAGAAGGAAGTCTTTTTCTTGGTTGCTCCGAAGCCTTAAAGGAAGAGGCAGAAGGGCTCAGAGAAGGAGATTTAGATCTTTTAGATTTGGGGGGGGGGGGGGCATAACTCCAGATAAAGCCTCTCCGAAAGAAAAAGGTTGAAGCCTTTCAATATCAACTTATTTTTTCTCTCTTCTATGGCTCTAGGATCAGACCTGTGACAGAGCAATCTTCTCATAAATGGAGAGGACCCAGGCAATACACACAAAATGTGGGCATCTGATAAAGGAATCTTGTGCCTGCACTTAAAACATTTTCTGAATCCAGCTGGACTCTTTTCTTTCTCTGCCATGGTAGGAACAACAGTTAAGAAGAAGAATTCAACAGCAGAAATTAAAGAGTTTTTTTTTTTAATAAAAGTTATAGGAAGGAAAAGAATTTACCAGTAATGGTATTAAGTAAACTACACTGTGTGTGTAGAGAAAAAAGGGAAATAATACCAACAATAGTATTCGAAGGTACAAAAATGCATGGGAGGAGAAAGAGAGAAATTTTAAGTAGAATAAATGTCAAGAGGGTAGGCGATTAGATAAGGGATTAAAGAATAAAAGGAAAATAGAAATTGGAAAGGTTTCTCTAGGGAAAAAATTAAAAATTTTACAAACTTATCTGCTCAAGAGTAACTGTCACCACATATTTCGCGTATAGTGGCAAACAAGATCTGAGGTACTTGGGATTAGAGCATTATGGGTAAGGGAGAAGCTCCAGAGTATTTAGTTGCCATGAGCTTTAGCAACAGCCGAGTCAGATCCAAGGTATTGGATCAGAATCCATCAGCTGAGGATAGAATGAAAACTGAAAACATCAGATACTTTGTTATAGGAGTGGAGGCAAAGCATATAGCAGGTCTTTAAGGACTGAGCAAGTCACATATTAATTAAAACACAAAGGATGTACATGTGCTAAAAAACAAAAATTCAACAGAATTCTATGAAAACAGTTACTATGGTTCCAGTGATATTCAATACTCAGTTTAATACTATTTTTCTGGAATCGTTGTTGAATACAGTAAACTCTCAGTTAATCAGAACTCTCAAGCAATGAGAAAAAAAAACAAAACAAAGAAAGACAGTATAATTTTCATGTGTTGTACTTTCTGTCCACAGCCCCCCCCCCCCCCGCCCGCAGAAACATACCTTACCATTTTAGAGTTTTAAAATGGAAGCTCAAGAGATTTTAGTTGCCACGAGCTTTAGCAACAGCTGAGTCAGATCCGAGGGATCGGATCCGAACCCATCAGTTGAGGATAGAATGAAAACTGACAACATCAGATACTTAGTTATAGGAGTGGAGGCAAAGCATACAGCAGGTCTTTAAGCCATATCTGTGTGTGTATGTCTTGATTCTTGTCACTGGCAGAGAGAGAATCTAGAAGAAGGCCTGCCACTTGACCTTTGTGGAGCTGCAAAAAGTCAAAGATGGGAGACCCACTGCTTGAATATAATTTTTTTCAGGTGAGGGGACTTAAGGACCACTTGCAGGACACTAAAATGCAACTACTGGATTTTGTTGCCAGGCACCTGGTTTCCCCGTGAGTGTGAACTGCAGGTGAAAATTCATTGGTTTTGAAGGCCTTTTCATAAACTCTCGCAGCCTCTGTGGCCTCTCTTTAGAGTGAGTAGAAGTGAGTTCCTCCCCAAGTGCTGACATACCATACTATTGCTAAGCTGTATAACTAAATGAAGATAAGGCTTTATGGAATCCACTGTCACAAAGCTCAGAAAGAAAGGAGGACTGCTTTCATCTCTACAACGCTGATATGCTTCATTTCGTGCTAGGCCAAAGCCCTTGCCTTGAGGTTATGACAGCACCTTCCCCATCCCAAGCAGGAGCCATCCATTCTAAGTGCAGTTTTTCAGTTGGATCCACAAAGCATTTGCCTATTATGATACTGTTTGGGGGCAAATTACAATGAGGCTTGGCAGTAGGGTGTTACATAAGTATATACACCAAGTTCTGAGCAAGTCACATATTAATTAAAACACAAAGGATGTACATGTGTTAAAAAAAAAAATCAACGGAATTCTATGAAAATAGTTACTATGGTTCCAGTGATATTCAATACTCAAACATACCTTACCGTTTTAGAGTTTTAAAAAGGAAAAAAAGGAAGACCGGAATAAATTCCCTCTCTCCTCAACTTAAGAACAAGTCAAACCAAATAAATAGTATAGGGTACAGTATTAGTCAGGCCTACTTTTAGTAGTAACTCTCAAGCAACCAGAAAAGTACAGTTGTGTACACTTACCATAAATGTAGATGTTCGAGTGTATTCACTGTTGCAGTCATTACATTTGGGTTATCTGCTTGCAGAAGCCCTCAGTCGGCCTGATTAACAAAGTCTTTGGTCCTGCATCGGCTGCTGTCCCTTCTTCAAGGACGTCAGGTCATGAGGAGTATAAAACATGCAGCTGATGCCATTACATCAGTTTTTCTTGCCCCAGATGTCAGGTGCCCCCTGAATGGGAAGCAATTAAATCTATAATACACAAGGATATACCTCCAACAAAAAAGCAAATACACCAAAAAGCTTTTTGAGCATAGTAAGTGAGAGGAGAGGTATAGCCAAAAGAAGAAAGGGGGCTGGAGGGAGGGTAACCAGGACTGCAACAGTGAATACACTCGAACATCTACATTTATGGTAAGTGTACACAACTGTACTATGTTCTTCGTGTTTTACTACTGCAGTCATTACATTTGGATAGATTCTCAAAGCTAAGGTTGGGAGGAGGAAGTTAAATAGAATTAGGACCAGCTATAAGGCCCTGCAAGACTGCAGTGGCAAAACCAGCTCTGGATTTAGAGAAAACTGGCAAATGATAATGCTTGGTGAAAGTATGTACAGAACTCCAGGTAGCAGCTTATAGGATGTCCCTTGTAGGGACGCCCCTGAGAAAGGCTGTAGAGGTAGATGCAGCCCTGGCTGAATGGGGTCTGATGCCCTGTGGGATAGGTTTCCCATGGTGCTTATAGCAGAAATGAATGCAGTGGCCTATCCATTTTGAAATGGTTTGCTTTGAAATAGCTTTCCCCTCTGTCCCTGCAGCAAATGCCACCAGCAGTTGTTCAGTTTCTTTTAAGGTTTAGTCCTGTCCAAGTAGAATCCAAGTTGTCTGTGCACATCTAAGGAGTGCAGTATCTGTTCCCCTTTGTTCTGTGGGTTAGGAAAGAAGGTAGGCAAATGAATGGACTGATTAAGAGCCACACTAGATACCACCTTGGGCATGAAGGAAGGATTGGTTCCGAGGGACATCCTGTCCGCATGAAAGATGATGAAAGGCTCCACTGCCATAAGGGCCTGTAACTCAGACACTCTTCTTACAGAAGTGATTACTAAAAGGAAAGCTGTTTTCCAAGAAAGGAATTTTAAATCTGCAGTAGCAGTTGGCTTGAAAGGAGGAAGAGTGAGTTTCTCCAAGACAAAGTTAAGGTCCCAGGCTGGAGTTGGAGCTCTCCTCGGTGGCCTTAAATTTTTGGCCCCTCTGAGAAACTGCTTGAGCAGTGGGTGAGAGAAGAGGGGAGGTTCTGTGCTATAATGAGCTGAAATGGCTGAGGCATGAATTTTGATGGAGGAAAAGGACAAGCCCTTATGAAGCATCTCAGTCAAATATTGTAGAATCTGAGGTAAATTGGGCATGGCTGCGCTCATCCCTTGAGATTGGTTCCAGGTACAAAATCTTTTCCATTTTGCAGCATAAGATTTTCTAGTACTAGGCCTCCTAGCCTTTAAAATGATATCCATCACTGATTTACTGAGGGGTAGTAAAGGAGAGATTAGGTAATTAGCCAGGCTGCTAGGTTCAGGGTTTGCAGCTGAGGGTGCAGAATCTGGTTCTCCTGCTGAGACAACAGGGAAGAAGTCTGAGGCAGGTGCCATGGGGTCAAGCATGGCACTCTGTGCAGGAGGGGGTACCAGTGTTGGCGTGGCCAGTCTGGTGCAAGTAAAATTGTCCTTGGCTTGTCCTGTTTGATCTTTAGTAGTACCTTAGACAACAAAGGCAGAGGAGGAAAGGCATAAACTGATATTTTTTTCCAGCTGAAGAATAGAGCATCCACTTTCCAAGCTAGTTTGTGGGGAATCCTTGTGCAAAATGTGTCCAATTGATGGTTCTGGGGGGAGGCAAACAGGTCTATATCTGTTGAAAATCCTTGGTTCCAGTTTCCACTCGTGTGGGTCCATGAGGTTTCTGCTTAGTCCATCTGCCAGTGTATTTAGTTTTCCTGGCAGGAATTGAGCTTATAAATTCACTTGGTAGCTCAAGGCTGTGTTTCACAATGCCATGACTAGTCTGCAGAGGGGGTAAGAGTGTGTACCCCCCTGCTTGTTTATGTACCACATGACCATGGTGTTGTCCATCTTTACCATTAGTTGTCCTGGAAGAATGTGGTTCTTTAAGGCTGTCAGAGCATTCTGTACAGCTAACATTTCCTTTTGATTTATGTGTAGGTGCATTTGACTTGGGTTCCATTTGCCCTGAATGCACTTCCCTGCCAGGTGAGCCCCCCCCCCCCCACCATGCATAGTTCGATGCGTCTGTTGTTAAGGTTTTGGCAGCAGGGGGTAGTGTGAATGGTAGTCCCTTGTTTTGGTGGCAAGCTCTGCCCATCAAAGGAACTCTAGGCGTAGGCAAGGTATGATAGGAATCATAGCTTCTAGATCTTGTGAATGTTGACACCATAGGCTTTTGAGATACCATTGCAGTTTCCTCATATGCAGCCTTGCATATGGAATTATAAGAATGCAGGAGGCCATGAACCCCAAGGCTTGCAGTATTTTCCTTGCAGATAACTGGGTTTTTGTGGCCACTTGTTTGAAGTAGGTTGTCAAATGAGTCCATTTCTCTGGCGTGAGGAAAGCCATCTGGGAAGTTGTATTCAAGCTTGCTCCCAGGAATATAATTTGTTGACAGGGTACCAGGTGTGATTTCTTTTAATTTATGGGGTACCTCAGACAAGTCAGTACCCTTTGAACAAAGGCCAGATGATTCAAAAGTATGTCCTGGCTTTCTGCCTGAATTAGACAATCGTCCAGGTATGGGTATATTTGAATATTTCTTTGCCTGCAGAATGCAATGACTGGAGCTAGGCACTTAGTGAATACCCCGGGCGCAGTAGAAAAGCCAAAGGGCAGTGCAGAGAACTGATAGTGCACGTAGCCTGCTTTGAAGCGTAGGTATCTTCTGCAAGACTCCCTGATAGATTAGAAAGTTCCAGGATAGGATGCCATGTATTACCTTTTCTGGGTTCCAGAAAAAGTCTCGTATATAAACCTTGTCCCTTTTCCTCTTCTGGTACCAACTGAATAGCCCCCATGCTTAAGAGAGAGAGTACTTGATTTTGGGCCTCTGCCCACTGATTTGGGGGTAGATCTGGCCACCCGCTTGGTGTTGGTAAGGTGTGGAAGTGAAATCTGTACCCTTGGGACATTATTTTTAAACCCATTTGTCCTGGGTAATGAGTTCCCAATGTTTGGCCTGCAGACCAATCTTTCCGCCTAAAGGAGCATTCAGTTGGGAAGTGCTTGGAAGTTTTAAAAGCAAGTCACTGAGACAGTTTTCCATAGCCCCCCCCCCCCCACTCCCTGAATTGGGTGCGGAAACCCCCCACTGCTTAGTCTTGTGTGTCCCCTGGGACTGAAACCTGGGGTTTCTGCTGTGTCTGGGTTTGGCTTGAGAAGACCTGGAAGGGGCTGGAAAGGACCAATTCTTAGAGGGCCAGTGCCTACTAAATCTAGGAGGCTGAACTTGTAAGAAATCTTTAACAGTTTGCATAGATTTAGCTTTATCTTCCATCTTTTTAAAAACTTCCTCAGCCTTGTTGCCAAACAGGCGGTCCTGATTTAAGGGAGCATCCAACAATTTAGCTTTGACATGATCAGGCAAAGATTGCTCCTTAAGCCAAGCATGCCTTCTGAGCACAGACCCAGTAACAGCAGCCCTGCAAGAGGCCTCTAATAAATCAAATCCACATTGCAAAGTATGTTTTCTAACCTGTTCAGCAGAATGCATTAAATCCTGTAATTCTTTATTTTCCGCACAGTCAGGAATCAACATCATTTTCTGTTTAAGCAATCCAATAACATGTTGCTGATACTTTAACTTATGAAACTGGCAGGTAAAGCCCTAATGGCCAAGGTTGCAGAAGTGTAAACCTTCTTATCCCATCTATCCAGCGCCCTGGAGTCTCTATCAGAAGGGGTAGGATTTTTAGCAGAAGAAGCCTTAATGCCCTTGGGTCTCTGTGAAATAGTCTCTGGATCCGCAATAGGATTTTTAAAAAGGAATTTGTGTGAATCAGGAACCCTGTAATATCTGTCAGGTTTTCTGGGAGCAGGAGGCAAAGAATCAGGGGTCAATTCTGAAAAAGCATCATCAACAATGTCTAGCACAGGAGGAATAGCTAAATGCCTATGCTGAGACAGGAGTAAGAAATCCCTAAGCCTCGTTTTTGAATCAGAAAAATCCTGGCTTTCCCAGTGGAAATGCTCCCTTAGAGTATGTAAGGTTTCACCAAAAGAAAAATCCTCTGAAGGGGAAGCAGAGGGAATAGAGGCCTCTGCATCAGAATCCTCATAAGTAGATAAGGGCAAATCCAGATCATCAGAAGTGTCAGAAAAATCAGAATCCTGGTCAGAAGATTCAAAAACAACTTCAGTCCTAGGTCTCTTAGAAGGGGGAGGTTGGCTTCCCCTGATTAGAGTTATAAGATCTTTAGCCATTCTTATAATTTGTTTTTTAGGCATAGAGGCCTGAGCAGCCTGAGCGTCGCTTTTTAGGCATGGTTCAAGATTTAAGCCTAAGTGAAGAAGGAGGCGTCAGTTTAATATGCAAGTCCATAGGCCTGAAAACACCCTCAGAAGCCGGTGCCTGCACAGCGGCTCTGGACCCATCCAAGGTAGAAACATCCGCAGGTTCCATAGTTGAAGCATCTTGCGGCATATTGGACTCCAAATGGGTCTCAGTAGAGGCCTGCGAATCAGAAGTAGCGGGTATCAGGGGCTGCGAAAGCGCCTCACTGAGTACCGGCAATTGGCGACTGGCTTAGGAGAAGCGTCGTCGGCAATTTTGGACCTCGACGGCTTGTCTCTGTCTTTATCTGTGTGTTTTTTCAGAATCCAGGTAGTCGTATGGCTAACCGATGACATTTCTGTCTAATTAAACCGAGAACTGAAATATTTAGAGGCGAAAATATACCGATGATGGATAGTGTGCTAATTAAATAAAGCACAAAACCGACAGCAAGGTACGTCGTGATTAGGGCCTAGGCAAGGAATACAGTATGAATGAAAATCTTTATGAGGTATTTGCTTTCCACAAGTAATGCAATTATTAACTTTTACTGTCATCGGTAAGGAGCAAGAAAACGTTTCCCCAACGGGGTACTTAGCTTTAGTTGAACACTTCGGTTCGGCTGACTGGCACTTGCGAACTGCTTCTGCTTCGGGCACCGCACAGCAAGAAAGACTGATGTAATGGCGTCGGCTGCATGTTTTATACCCCTGACGACCTGACGTCATGGAAGAAGGGACAGCAACTGACGCAGGACCAAAGACTTTGTTAATCAGGCCGACTGAGGTCTACTGCAAGCATATAACCCAAATGTAATGACTGCAACAGTGACACATGAAGAACATCTACAGTTATCTGCCGTCTACCAATCCCCATGGGTGCTGGTTAACTGAGAGTTTACTGTATTATTTTGTCAGTACTGAAATCAAGGGATCCTTATGTAAAAAAAAAAAAAAAAACAGTAATGAAATGTAATACCTTAACACACAGATCACATTATGCCTATTGTAATGCCTTGGCAGTGGACTGCTTGTGGAAACAGATATACCTGTAGCAATGCAGGCAACTTCTCGTTTGTCTCTACACAATGTGATATATGTATTTGCTTACTGTAAAGACTGTACACCATTTTCTGCAAATACACGCTATAGTGATGACAGAAAGTCAGGGCATCCATCTAGGCTGCCAATGAACTAAGTCTGAGAATGAACTTGGACCTCCAGCAGGGCTGGCAGGAGAACAGGATGTAGCAGCTAGTAGCTAGGGCTCCTTCATCAGGAGGACAATATGTTGAAACCCGATGCTATGCCATGGTGGAGACGTGGAGCCTCATAGGCCATCTTAGGAAGTAAATTGGGGTTTGTGACAGAGTCTTGATTTTACTGCACTAGTCACTCCCTCAGCTAGGGACTATGACTGGCTGCCACATGCATGGTGGTTTTTAGCTTCCTGCTCACAACTCTGCTTATAATCTGGGCCTAACAATGAGTTACTGCATGGTCAACTTTCTCAGGAGTCAGAGGCAAATATAGAGGAGTCTCACATCTGTGATACTGGTTAAGAAGCAAAAGGGTTCCAGGGATGGGAAAGCCATGGACAACAGTTACACAGGGTCATGTGGGTAGAAAAACAGAGAAAAGAAATCTACAGGTACATTTCACATTCACAAATATCCTCTTCATCTTTCGGAGGTAGTTAAATAATACCTTACTAATACTTTCAGCCTATTAAGTTCAAGCTAAGTTCTGTTTCTTTTGAGCTAGGATACAGGATCTGAATTGCCTAGCCATAGTAAGGCCTTGTTAAGTTTAATTCTGTTGGCTGCTAGGAAATGGAAATCAAAGTCAAAACCAACAGTTTTTGAAGTACTGACTATTGTGACAGAGATAAAAGAACTGGAAATGGGATCTTTAGAAAAGGGAGGGAACAAATTACATAGAAATAAATGGAAATTGTGGGAACAAGACATGCAGAATAATGTTCAGGGGGACTGGGGTTTTAGGGAAGGCAGGAACTGGGCAATTTATGTAATTCTGGACTGAATGAAAATTGTTGAAAGGAAATACACTATATGCAATGCATAAAAATGTTAATATGGTTTGTTTTCTTTCCCATTAATGCATGTGTACCTATGCCTTAAGTGATTATTAAGTGTTAAAAATATCAAAGCAAGTTCATAGCTAGAACTGAAAATAATTGTTATTAAAAGTAAAATGTTTCTGTACTTTTTAATTTTGGAAGTTAAGTAATACATATTTTTGCCATTAGACTACCATATGACTTCTATGACTCTGCTAGAGATTTTCTTTTGAATTTATTCACATTTTGTGTCTTAATGGCATGTGTTCAGGCATTCATACGACAACACAATAATAACATCACAGAACTCACAAATAATATCCTAAGTAATTGTAGTCCTAATGAGAATATTATCCCAGTTTGTTTTCACAAGAATGCCACTTATTGTATCATAGTTTCCAATGGTAAAATCTAGGAAGATGTACTTAAGACTGAGATAGATTTTATTCTTAGGTTAAAGATGGTGGTGGTGATCATGATCTGTGTTAATTACAGGGGATATAACAATGTGTGGAGAGCATAAATATTCTAACATACTGCCATCCCTAGCTGGATTTTGCATTATTTGTTCTAAACAGTTTTGATTTGCAGTCAAACAACATTTGGCATACTTATTTGATAGTGAGTTATTTACCAGGTTAGTGTGTGGAATTCAGTCCCTTTGTGTACTATGCAAAACTGACTAATTGGATTTGCATAGTATGAAAAGGAACCATCACTCAGAAAGACCTCCTGTGCTTCAGTTCAAGGATTCTTAACTGAAAGTACAGTTTTGTACCTACCATAAATGTAGATGTCCGAGTGTTCACACGGCTGCAGACATCACACTTGGGTTATCCTGCCGTCAGGCGGTCCCACAGTCAGCCAGAGTTCCAAAGTCTTGGTCCGGTGTCAGTTGCTGTCGCTTCTTCCCTGATGTCAGTGCACCAGGGGTATATAAGAGGCATCCAACGCCATTTTCTTCAGTTTTTCTTGCCCCAGATGTCAGGTGCCCCCAAGTAGGTAGGCAATACATATTGCTAATAAAACATGTAAAAGGAATAAAAGGAATACCTTCAGTTACAAGCAAATACACCACAAAGGTTGTACAGGATAGAAAAGGTATAGAAAGGTTCAGCTAGGTCAGAGGGGATGGAGGGAGGGTAACCTGGACTGCAGCAGTGTGAACACTCGAACATCTACATTTATGGTAGGTACAAAACTGTACTATGCTCATCGTGTTACACTGCTGCAGTCATCACACTTGGGTTGAATCCCAACACTAAGGATGGGTGGTGGAACTAAACAGGGTTTGGAGAGGCTAGTAGCCCCTTCAGAACTGCAGTGGCAAAGCCAGCTCTGGTTTTAGAGTATAGAGGTAAGTGATAGTGTTTGGTGAAGGTGTGCACTGAACTCCAAGTTGCAGCCTCCAAAATATCCTTGGTTGGTACCCCTCTGAGGAAGGCTGTTGATGTTGTTGTAGCCCTGGTGGAATGGGGCCTGATGTTACCCGGTACAGGTTTCCCATTGTGTGTGTAGCAGAAATGGATACAATGTCCTATCCATTTTGAAATGGTCTGTTTTGAGATAGCCTTTCTTTGTGATCCTGCAGCATAGGATACAAAGAGCTGGTCAGATTTTCTGAAAGCCTTAGTTTTATCCAAGTAGCAACGTAACTGCCTGTGAATGTCCAAAGAGTGTAGGAGCCTTTCCCCTTTGTTCTGGGGGTTTGGATAAAAGGTGGGCAAATGAATGGTTTGGTTTAGGGCCACACTGGATACCAATTTTGACATAAAGGTAGGGTTAGTTCGTAAAGAGACTCTGTCTTGATGAAAAATGATGAAAGGCTCCACTGCCATTAGGGCCTGTAGCTCTGAGACTCTTTGCGCTGAAGTTATTGCTAGCAGCAGGGCAGTTTTCCATGATAGAAACTGTAGGTCAGCTGTAAAAGCTGGTTCAAAGGGAGGTAGTGTAAGTTTTTCCAAAACAAAGTTGAGATCCCAAGTTGGTGTTGGTGCTCTCCGGGGCGGTCTTATGTTCTTAGCCCCTCTGAGGAACTGTCTTAGTAATGGATGTGAAAATATAGGAGGATCCGTGTTGTACTGAGCTGAAATAGCTGAGGCGTGGATCTTAATAGATGAAAAGGAAAGTCCTTTGTGCAACAAAATGCAATGGAACAACTAGTCACCACTCCCACAAGAGGGGACAACATACTAGACCTGATCATTGCCAACATGGGGACTCTATGCTCCACACCAGAAGTATATCCCTCATTGGTAAAATCAGACTATAAATTAATTTCACTGGATGTCCACATCCCGACCCCACCCCCAGCCCAGAAAACCACAGTGAAAAACTTCTTAAAAGCGAACTTCTCACTTCTCAAAACCGAAGTGGAATCCTTTAAGGCCCCAGGGCCAGTGGAAACTACGGCCCAAACTGCAGAATCCTATATAAACGCATTCTACGGACATCTCCAGGAATGCATGGATCGTGCTATCCCAAACAAAACCAAGACCCAATCATCCAAAGGCAGGCGTCCAGTCTGGTGGACCCCTGCCATAAATAAACTGTACGACAGAAGGAGGAAGCTACTACATGATAGAGCAAAATCCCTAATAGGGAAGGCATCTCTGATCAGTACTAGCAAAAAATTACGATCCCTCATAAAATCCTCCAAGGCCAGCTTCGAGAGAAAAATTGCACAGGACAACAAAGACAATCATAAGGCTTTTTTCAGTTATGTTAGGAACCTGGGATGCAACTCCCAGACTTGTTCTGAGTTGATTCTAAACGACAAAAAATACACTGAACCCACAGACATCGCCAATATCCTGGCAGACAGGTTTAGTGCAAACTTCTCCACCCCCTCCCCCCCAAAAGAGCAAGTATCTATCCCGGCAGAGGGCTGCCTCCCAAACATCTCTGATGCTCAGGTGAAGGCTGCCCTCTCCAAAGCAAAAAACACTGCTTCCATGGGACCAGATGGAGTCCCAGGTTGCGTCCTACATGAACTCCAAGAGGAACTAATCCCTCAAATAAAACAGCTATACAATCTTAGCCTCACTACACGATATCTGTCCACAGAATGGCGTACTGCAACATTGTTCCCACTCCACAAAAGTGGAGCCTCTACGGACCCTGGAAACTATCGCCTCATAAGCCTGACTAGCTTAGTCTGCAAGACTATGGAGAGGATCATCATGGAGCTCATAAACAAAGACATTGGGGACCTACAGACACTAGATCCTACCCAGTTCGGCTTTGTCAAGGGCAGATCCTGCCTTTTGAACCTGGTTGACTTCTTCGAAACAGTCACCAAAGTCCATAGATGAAGGGAAGGTAGTCCACACAGCCTATCTGGACCTTGCAAAGGCATTTGACACAATACCCCACTCGGGCATCATAGATAAGCTATCCAGCTTAAATATAAACCCCTATGTCACAAGATGGGTCGCAAACTGGCTCAAAGACAGAACCCACAGAGTGAGAGTTGCTGGAGCCATATCAGACTCGAAACAGGTCACAAGTGGCATCCCACAGGGTTCTGTCCTGGGACCACTCTTGTTCGGTATATACTTTTCCGAGGTACAGGCAAACGTGGGAGGACTATGGCTCACCAAGTTCGCAGACGACTGCAAACTGGGCGCCATAATCGACTCTCCAGCTGACAAAAACATCCTTCAAAAAGGTCTCACAGAGACAGATAACTGGTGCCAGCGCCATGGTTTAAAGCTAAATGCCAAAAAATGTATAGTCATACCCTTTGGCAAAAACAATGTGCCCACAAATTACCACATAGGCGGAAACCCATTAAGTACAGAGAAAGTTATTAGGGACCTGGGGACCCAAGTTGATAGCAATCTCTCCTTTGAAAACCACATTGCCAAAGTGGTTAGAAAGACCTTCTACATAGCCCACCTCATCACGAAGGGTTTCACATCTAGATCAAGGGAGGTAATCGTGCCCCTTTATTCATCCCTCATCAGGCCCATCATAGAATACAATGCCCCTTTTGGGATGTACCTTACCCGACACCTGCAGCAATTAGAAAGACCCCAAAAGTATCTCACCAAGAGGATCAAGGGTCTCAAACTGATGCCAAATGCTGCTCGGTTAAAAAAATCCAGCTCTATTCAGTTGCATACTGCCTACTTCGAGGCGATCTATGCCTGACATACAAAACTATGTCAAATCCAGAATTAATGGACATGCTCCACCTCAGTAAATCTAAATCCCTTAGAGCCACATGCTCGAGGGACTTGAACCTCAGCACAGAAATAAATAGAACTTGCTGGAGGGACAGGTTCATAACCCAGAGGCTCCCTTCGCTCTGGAATAGAATTCCAGTTCATGTGAGGCAGAGCACCTCACTGAATCTCTTCAAGAAGAATCTCGATAGGTGGATGGGGGATCGTAGGTTTGTCCCAGGGATTACTCCCGTGTCACTATTAGACAGAGGCACAGTAAACTAAACCTTAAAAAGGGCGCAGTATACTCAAATCAAGGGGTGGCATAAGCCATACAGAATCAGGCTAGGCTTATAATTGCCCCAGGGCAGATAGCCTAGTATGAACCTATGAACCTATCTCAGTTAAATATTGAAGAATCTGAGGAATATTTAGGACAAGGGATTTTGGCCTTTAGCCTGGTTCCAGGCGCAGAATCTTTTCCATTTGTCTGAATAGGCTTTCCTGGTGCTGGGCCTCCTGGCCTCCAGAATGACATCCATCACAGCTTTAGAGAGAAGTGTTGAGGTAATTTGCCAAGCAGCCAGATTTAAAGTCTTGAGCTGGCTGTGTAGAATCTGATTGTTTTGCTGAGTGAGCAGGTGAGGAATTGGGAGGTAAAATCCATGGTGGGCCTTGAGCCATGTTCCTTAGTATTGGATACCAGTGCTGGTGTGGCCAGTCTGGAGCAATGAGTATCATTTGTGGCCTCTTTAATCTGGCTTTCAGCAGCACCTTTGCCAGAAGAGGCTGTGGAGGAAAGGCATACATTGTCAATGTTTTCCAACTGAATGAAAGGGCGTCCACTTTCCAAGCTAGTGTGTGTTATGTCCTTGTGCAGAATTTCCATAGTTGGTAGTTTTGGGGGAAAGCAAACAGATCTATGTCTGGGCTCCCCCATTTTTGAGTTATCATTGCGAATACTTGTGGATCTAGTTTCCACTGGTGAGGCTCTATGATGTTTCTGCTTAGATCGTTTGCCAATGTGTTTTACTTTCCTGGCAGGAATTGTGCTTGTAGTTGAACTTGGTAGGTCAGTGCTGTGTTCCACAAGGTCATTGCTTCTCTGCATAGGGGGTAGGAATGTGTGTCCCCTTGCTTGTTTATGTACCACAACATGGTGGTGTCCATCTTTATTAGGAGTAGTCCTGGATGTAGGAGGTCCTTGAAAGCTGTTAGGGCATTTTGTACAGCTAGCATCTCTTTTTGATTGATTTGTAGATGACTTTGATCTGCAGACCATTTGCCCTGAATACACTGTCCTGCCATGTGCGCTCCCCAGGCATAATCCGATGCATCTGTTGTTATAGTTTGCCTGGCTGTGGGTAAGGTAAAAGGCTGACCCTTGTTGAGGTGACATGCCTCAGCCCACCATAGAAACTCCTGTTGAAGGCAGGGAATGAGTGGAATTATTGTTTCCAAGCTATGGCTGTGCTGAGTCCATACGCTTTTCAGATACCATTGTAATTTCCTCATATGCAGTTTTGCAAATGGCATTAGTAGTATGCAAGATGCCATGGATCCCAAGGCCTGCAGAATTTTTCTTGCAGGGAGTTGGGTCTTTGTTGTCATCATTTTGAAGTATTGAGTCAGTTGTCCTTGCTTGTCTGGCGTGAGATAAGCCATCTGGGCCGTTGTATTTAAGCTGCACCCAGGAATATTATGTCTTGTGAGGGCACTAGTTTTGACTTCTTTTCGTTTACTGTGTACCCTAGGCAACTTAATAGGTTTTTGACAAACACCAGATGCTTTAAAAGAATGTCCTTACTTTCTGCTTGAATAAGGCAGTCGTCCAGGTATGGATATATTTGAATTCCTCTTTGTCTGCAGTATGCAATTACTAGTGCCAGGCATTTTGTGAAGACCCTGGGCGCAGTAGATAAGCCAAAGGGCAGTGCAGAGAATTGGTAATGGGTTGAACCTGCTATAAATCTGAGGTATCTTCTGCAATTTTGTCTGATAGGGACATGCAGGTATGCCTCCTTGAGGTCCAACGTTACTAGCCAAGCCTTCTTGCCCAGCATGGGAAGAAGTTGCTGTAGTGTTAGCATCTTGAATTTGGGTACTTCCAGATATGTGTTTAGAATTGAGAGGTCCAGAATGGGTCTCCAGACTTTGTCATTAGGGGAACTAGAAAGAGTCTTGAGTAAAATCCTTGTCCTTGCTCCTGTGTAGGAACCTGTTGAATGGCTCTCATGTCCATGAGAGCTGAAATTTGCTTTTGAGCCTCTGCCCATTGATTTGGTGGCAGGTTTGGCATTCCTTTTATCCTTGGTAAAGTGTGAAAGTGGAATCTGTATCCTTGAGATACAATATTTAGGACCCATTTGTCTTTTGTGATGATGTGCCAGTTGTCTGCAAAAAGTGCTAGTTTTCCCCCCAAGGGAGCTGCCAAGAGGGATTTGCTTGGTAGTCTGAGGGGTAAGTCATTGTGTTTGTCTTCTGATAGTTTGAGACCTGTCTTCTCCTCCTTTTTGGGTTGTGGCACCCCATTGTCGAGGCTGGTAAGAGCCTTGTGACTGACCTCTGCCCCTTGGGCGTCTGTATTTGCCCCTCTGTGGTCTGGCAGAAGCTGGAAAGGACGATTCAACGAAGGGGTTGAACCTGTAAAAAATCTTTGACCGTCTGCATAGATTTTGCCTTATCCTCCATTTTCTTTAAAACCTCTTCTGCTTTTACACCAAATAAAACATCCTGCTGTAAAGGTGCATCCAATACCTTTGCTTTGACATGATCAGGTAAAGTTTGTACTTTTAACCAAGCATGCCTACGTATGACAGACCATGTCATTGCTGCTCTACAAGAAGCTTCCAATGAATCAAATCCACATTGCAAAGTATATTTTCCCACCTGTTCAGCTGCATGCAACAAATCTTGCATTTCCTTGTAATCAGGCTGTTCTGTATGTGTGATCATTTTTTGTTTTAATTGAGACATCAAATATTGTTGATATTTCAGCATGTGAAACTGGCAATTTAAGGTCCTCATAGCTAGAGTAGCTGAGGTATATACTTTCTTTCCCCGCCTGTCTAGTGCTCTAGAATCCCTTTCAGAGGGTACAGGAAAAACATCATCCACAATGTCTAACACGGGTGGAATAGCAAGTGGTCCGTGCTGGGGTAGTAAAAGGAACTCTCGGAGCCTTTTCTTAGAATCAGAGTAATCCTGGCCTTCCCAGTGGAAATGTTCCCTCATGGTATGTAAAGTTTCCCCAAAAGAGTAGTCTTCTGGGGGAGATGCTGAAGGGATAGACTCTTCATCATCAGAGTCTTCATAAGGGGGAAAGGAATATTCCTGTTCCTCAGAAGAATCTGAGGAAATTGAAACCTGGTCAGAGGAAGCGTAGTCCTCCTCCTGTCTTGGCCTTTTATCAGGAGGGGGATGGTAACCCCTGATTAGGGTAATTAAATCTTCAGCCATCTTAAGCATCTGTTTCTTAGGCATGGAGCCTTGTACTGAAGACTACTGTACAGTCTTCTTTGTTTTTAAAGGGGTTTTCAGCTTTGCATAGGATTTAACAGTGAGTGTAGTCAGTCTGAAGACACCTTCTGCAACTTAAGGCGTTTCAACTGCACAGGAATCTCCTTCAGCCATGGAGTCGGAAGGGCCTAAAGGTAAAAGTTGTGGAGGCCTAGCAATCTCCGCCTGGGAATCGGATGCCGCCTGGGGTTCTAAATCAGCGGTTGTCAGGGGCTGCGTAGGCGCCTCACTGAAAACCGGAGAACTGGCGACTGGCCTAGCAGAGGCCTTGGAGTCTGGTTTGGGTCTCGGCTGCCTGTCCTTATCTTTGCTTTTTTATGCATTCCGGTCGTCGGTTGCTCCAACAGCATGGTATAATTAAATTTCCTACCAAAATAATGTCGGGCAAAATCAAACCGACGTTTAATAGTTCGTTTGTTAAACCTAGCACAAAACCGACAACCTGTGATGTCGTGGTCTGGGCCTAGGCAAGGAATACAATAAGAATGAAAGTCCTTATGAGGTATTTGCTTCCCACAAGAAATGCAATTGTTAACTTTTTCTGACATTGGACTGAGGCAAGAAAAGTTTCCTCAATGGGGTACTTAGCTTTATTGAAGACTTCGGTCTGAAATTCGATTTGAAAATCTCAGGAGTTGGCCGACCGGCACTTGCGAACTGCTTCTGCTTCGGGCACTGCGCGGCAAGAAAGACTGGGGAAAATGGCGTCGGATGCCTCTTATATACCCCTGGCGCACTGACATCAGGGAAGAAGCGACAGCAACCGACGCCGGACCAAGATTTTGGAACTCTGGCCGACTGCGGGACCACCTGACGGCAGGATAACCCAAGTGTGATGACTGCAGCAGTGTAACATGATGAACATCAGTACATTTGCTGCTCAATGTTTTGCAATGCATGCATATGTGTTAGTATGTCGGTGTGACCTATGCAGACTATGCCACTGAACAACACAGACCAGTTCTCCAGCTCAGATAATATGTAAGTATAGCTATTCACTGATGGCTATACTACACAAGACCCAAACAAAACAACAAAAGTGCAATGTGGTTATCAGCTACACTGCAGCCATAGCTACACATGGGAGAATCATAGCAGGGTGAAATGATTCAAAAATGTCCAGTGTATTCAGTCCAACATATCCATCTCTAGCAAAACCTAGAACTTGGTGAACAAATATGAATATAAACTTGTATTATCAGTGTCTTTTCTAAGTCATTAATTAGAACACATTGCTAGATTTCAGAGTAGTGCTCACAGATTCTATCTCTTATCCTTCGGTTTGACAATATGACTGATTTCTTTGGTGAGAGCTGAAGTATTAAACGCTGCAGCCAGCATTAATCCACTGTTAAAATCAAGCAGGCAAATGTTAAATGACTTACTACACTAGTCCTACTACTTTAACTATGTATTAGCTTGTATCATTGCTACAGAGTAATGTACTGATTTGGTTGGCCTTGCTGTCTATTATTTAAACTTGTGTATTGCAACTTAGAAAACTTTTAGCATCTAAAGAAGCATTCTTCCGGTGTAGAAAACTTGTACATTTTTCCTTATTTCATGGCTTCTGACTTGAACTTTAGCTATCTTTCAAAAATAAATTATCGTTGGTGTGGAAGGTCTAAGGTAGTGTGTATGAGTGCAGGCACACATAAGTTACATGGTCTAAGGAAAATTCATTCCTGTGCTACATGCTTGCACAGATCTGAGAGAGATTCCTAAACATGTAACTTATTACACAATGTAATTTAACTCCATGCAGAACATGCAATACTCTGAATCTAATTACTGCTTGGCAACACAGCTTGCCATATATGAGCAGCATGAGTTGCACTGCAGAGCAGATTACTAGTACTACTAACCAAATTCTTAGTACTTAAAATCTCCAAGGAAGATTGTATTTTGCCTGTTTTTTATATCCTGTAGGTTAGTCAGGAAAGCCTCATACTCCGTAGTGTGCAAGTACAGTGAACAGTAGATTCCTGTTATACTGCATTCACCATTTCTGATATTAATTATTTTACACACAATTTCTTCTAGAGATATTTTCTTGGCTTTCTGCTGTCCCTCTACAAATATTGAGTTTCCCTTTACCTATTCCCTTGAAACTGCAATAATGAAATGAGGCATACCAGAATTTATAAGTATTTTGGATCTTTAAACTATTTTTTCATTAAGGATACCAATATTAACAACTTCCAATAAGAGGAAAGTTTCTGAAAAAGAAGTTATGTACTCACCATAACGTTCCATCTGAGTAGTTAGACTTCATTTGTCATCAACCTGTGATATGTCAGATTGGGTCCGAGACGGCAATTTCACCAGCATCTGATCTGAGCTCCAAGCTCCTCCCCTTACCCATAATATCCCTCCATCTCCTTCCTTCCTTCCCTCAGATCGAGTTTGCTATACCCCTTAATGAACCCGACCCTAAAAAACCTTCAAAACATGGAAAAACAGGAGAGCCGCAAGGCACCCTCTCCTGTCTGCCAAGACAGAAAGCGCCAAGAGAAGGTCAGGGGGAAGGAGGGAGGGACGGTTGATGACAAATGAAGTCTAACTACTCAGATGGAAGATTATGGTGAGTACATAACTTCTTTATCTGAAGTAGTTAACTTCATTTGATCATCAACCTGTGGGACAGCAGTGGCGGATCCAGGAATATGGTAAAGGGGGGTGCAGTCTAGTAAGTCAACTACAGGGGTTGGAGTGAGAAAGCGGAACACTGGTTATTGGAGGTGTGTAAACATCACCTTAAGATGCTTTGAATTATGTGTGCAAAGACAGCAATATACATTCAGCTGATAAACAGATACTGTAAATGTGTATGCATGACCTCTAATGCAATGTTCATGCTGATAGTTAACACTAAATGGTACCTTCTGATACTTAATATAATTGTGGTACAGTAAACAAATGTAGTAAACAGCTGGGGTAATTGTGGACAGAATGTGTTTCAGTTGTTCTACACTCAGAGTCAGACACTTTGAAGTAACTGCAGGTGTTCACAGAGCTGAGGAATTTACTCATAAGTTAGCCACTACAGGCAGGATCCCTACTGCGGATTAGGCGGTATCACTGTGTAGCTGGGAAGTGTGCTTGTTGTGGATTATTCTTGCTTGCTTAGTGGCTAATAAAACACTGTGTGCCAGTATCAATATTACTTTTTTCACATTCAAACTTTTCACATCATTTGACAGGGAATAAAAGTAATTTAAAGTGACTGTGTCACATTTACATATTAGCTAGGAGTCATATGATGATATCCTATATGCTGAGAACGCACCCTTCCTGCCTCATCTTAATGCCTACTACTCATTCTAATCCTCTACTTTGGAAGTTCCTCCATGGCTGGTGGAAAGTTATCTATATTCCTCCAGAACTCCATCATATCTAGACTTATACAGCGAAAATAATAACCTACAGATACTCCATGTATTGTTAATGTAAATAAGATAATGTACAACATAGTAACCCATTACCAATCGCCTTTCATGTCACCAGCAATGCATGACGTATACCTAAATAAACTGAGATCATCATACCTCAACCTGCAGACATCAAAAATATAGACAAAGGTTCTTGGAAAGCAGATACATACAACCAAAAATAGACAGAGCAAAATTTGCATACCTAACATCATAACTCCTCCTACTTCACTATATCAGAAACAAGGTGCACAGAGGTATCAAAAATGAATCATATAGGCATAGTAATTCCAAGGTAGAGGGCTTTCTCTTTTCATAAAGAAAACTCCAGGTGGAATGCAGAAGTCCAGAAAGTCATCAAAAGAAAGGAGTTCAGGAAAAAGTGGAAGATGGAAAAGGTGGACCAGGCTAGGAAGGAATACTATTGGCTAGCAAAGAAGCTAAGAAAGGAGTTGCAGTAGCAAAAAACAGGGCATCAGAAGCACTCTACCATCTTCTAGAAAGTGACTCAGTAGGTAGCACAAAGAAACTATATCAGGTTGCAAGACAAAGTCAGAAAGATAAAGAACACCTTTCATAAGGGATGCCAGTAACATCCTGCTCACCAGTCGACAGGCCATCAAAGGAAGATGGAAGGAGTACTTTCAGCACCTTCTCAATGAAGAAAAACCCACAGAAGCTGTACGTCCCTAGGCACAGCTTGCAATGAGAGAACAGGAGCCCACCCTAGAAGAACTAAGAACAGCACTAAGGAAAATTAAGTCAGGGAAAGCAGCAGGCTCAGATGAGGTCACAGCAGATATGATAAAGACGAAAAAATGAGGACATAGGAGCAGAAGCCAAAGAAGCTCCATTTGCAGGAAAGATCAAAGAGAACACAGTACAGTGGTTCAGAAAATTGCAGAAAAGCAGAAGACAATCTGGTGAAGAAGATTTGGGAGAGACAAAAAGAAGTAACAGGAAATGAGGGCATCCAACATAGAGGTGCTTGGAATGTGTCAGAGAAAATCTGTGACAGGCAGGAGTGTGGTAATGAATGGAGAGAGATGGTGATGATTAACACGACACCCTGAGCCCATGTAGAAACTGGGGAAAAAGGGGGTTGAGGGTGATCATGGCAATTATAGTACGATGGATAGCAGACTGGCTAAAACACAGACCCCTCAAAGTGCCAGTGGCAATTGTCTTATCAGGAAGTATGAAGGCAATAAGTCCAAACCTGAGAGCTCAGTATTTGAGCACCTTTTTTGGCATTTACTTTTTCATCTGCAGGCTGTTAACAAGGACCTCTGGCTAAGTTTGCCGATGACTGCAACTGGTGAGTTACTGTCATTTCCACCCCCACCCCCGATTCCCCTACCTTTTACTAACAACTAGTGTACTGAAAACAGGCTCAGATTAAATGCAGAAAAGTGCACTATTGTCTGATTTAGTAGACAGCCCTTTTTGTCAGCCTACAGCACAGACAATACCCCACTTCAAAATGAAAATGTTGTTAGGGGCCTTGAATCTTGGATTGAAAATTCCCTTTCATTCAATCATCAGGTGAAATACAGTTGTCCTAGTTAGTGCAGCTAATGGCCAGGAGAATATCATTCAGATCTCAAGAGGGCAGTGTCACTTTACATTCAGCATTTATTAGGCCAATTAAGTACAATGCCCTTTTCAGGATGTACCTCACCAGACATATCAAACAACTACAGAGAAACCCATAAGTTAGATCACTGCCATAATGACCCAGAGTTCCTGAGAGAAACTGGAAGCACTGCCCCTTTATTAGACTCTTTAGGGAAGATCAATGCCTTCTCTCTGTGGCATGAGAGATACATTTGTCCTAGATCTTTTGTATCTCCACAAGCTTACTAGTTCCACAAATGCCAGAAGAAGGTACCTAAATCTTCACCAAAAGGTAAATAAAATGTGATGGAGAGAGATTCATCACACATCACTTCCTCCACCTCTGAGACAGACTGCTCCCTGCCAGTTAAACAGTGTGATATACTATCATTCTTGAAACAAGTCCTAGGTTATTGAATGGGCACCCATAAATTCACCCTGGGCTTGACTAGTGTAATCTTCTTAGAAAAAGGGGTGCAGCCAAAGGGTGGGTATTGGCAAGGCATAAATCATCACAAGACTCAACTGCCTTGACAT
The DNA here is from genome assembly GCF_019279795.1 of Protopterus annectens. Taxonomy (NCBI): domain Eukaryota; kingdom Metazoa; phylum Chordata; order Ceratodontiformes; family Protopteridae; genus Protopterus; species Protopterus annectens. The sequence goes on along the minus strand of NC_056735.1, from coordinate 716,578,918 downwards.
TAAAGAAGAAATGTAAAACTTTTAGTTATGTACTCACCATAACTTCAGATGTTTGGGATCCATCTCGCCTACATTCTGACTGATGGGTTCGGAGCCGATCCTCGGCTCCGACTCGGCACGCTTATGCCAAAGAGCGAAGTCTCTTATTGGCTGAGCTTACTATATCCCAGGATGCACCACTACCAGTCCCCCAGATCTAGTTTGTCCGCATACATGCACACATGCATGCACTGCTTATATAACATTGACAGATGATACAAGATAAAAAACAGTAGAACCCAAACCGTTCAATCTCTTCTGATCTCCAAGGCAGGGGAAGGAGCGTGGGTATTAGGAATGTAGAGATGGATCCCAAACATCTGAAGTTATGGTGAGTACATAACTAAAAGATGTTATGTGATCCTATCTCGCCTACATTCTGACTGATGGGACAGCGTCCTAGCACCTAAATCCTGGGTGGCTCACTGGAAAACACTCCTGAGTACCGTGGAACCAAATGATGCTCGTCCTTTAGATGCCACATCCAATTTATAGTGGGAAATGAAAGTGTGCGGGTTGGACAAGTAGCCGCAGCACAAATCTCAGAAATAGCGAGCTTGGAATGGAATGCAATAGAGGTAGCCATAGCTCTAGTAGAGTGAGCTTTGACAGATGTTGTAAGTTGTTTATTTGAAGAGGAATAAGCTTGAGTTATGCAATCTCTGATCCATTTGGCAATAGTAGCTTTAGTGATGGTTTTACCCAGTTTATTATCTGAAAAGGACACAAACAATTGATCTGTTTTCCGAATTTGCTGAGTCCTATCTAGATAGAAGCGCAATTGCCTGTGAACATCCAATGTATGGAAGGTGTATTCAGCTTTGTTTGAAAATTTTGGAAAGAAAACTGGTAGCTCTAAAGATTGTTGGAGACAGAGATTAGAGCAAACTTTTGGGACAAAAGATGGATTAGGTCTAAGTGATACTCTAGCCTTGTGAAAAATCAAGTACGGTGGTTTGATAGATAGGGCTTGAAGTTCTGAAACTCTTCTTGCAGAGGTAATTGCAATTAAGAAGGCAGTTTTCCAAGACAGATATTTCAACTCACATGTAGCAGCCGGTTCAAAGGGGGAAGATGTTAAGGCACAAAGTACCAAATCAAGATCCCACGGAGGCGCAGGATGAAAAATTGGGGGTCTTAAAAGCACAGCACCTTTCATGAAAGTTTTACATAATCTGCTGCTCATCAACGGTGGGTCTGTGGAATCGTGAAATTTAGAGATAGCTGCTAGTTGGACTTTAATAGTAGAGACTGAAGATCCTTGATTAAATAAGGATGTTAAAAATTTCAAGACCTCTGGTATCGGGGCAGTAATAGGGTCTAAGCCTCTGAGTTGAGCCCAGATAGCAAACCTCTTCCACTTACTGTGATACAACTTCTTAGTGGTGGGTTTGTGGGCTGAAGATAAAATGTGAATAACTTCCGGGTCCAAGGTGTGATTTCTGACTATAGTCGGAAGTGGAGGAGCCAAGCTGTTAATTTCAAAGTGTGAAGGGACTGGTGCTGTTGTCCCGACTGGTGAACCAGAAGGTCCGGAATTAGATCCAAGAACCAAGGACCGTCCAGAGCATATTTCTGTAGGTAGGGGAACCATACCTGACGAGGCCAGTACGGAGCAATTAGAATCATTGTGGACCCCAATTGGGAAGCTTTCTGGATGACTTTGGGGAGGAGTGGAATCGGAGGAAAAGCATAAAGCAGTCCTGTTGGCCAAGGTTGGACTAAAGCATCCGTAGCTGTCTCCCCTTGACGCGGGGTCAAGGAAAAGAACCTGCTGCACTTCGTGTTTCGTGGTGTTGCAAACAGGTCGCAGCACGGAATCCCCATCTTTGAAAATCTGAGCTGCTACTGTTTCGTTTAGAGACCACTCGTGAGGAGAGAGAATAGTCCTGCTCAGTCTGTCTGCCAATACATTGGATTTGCCTGGAATGTGGGTCGCTACCAGGAAGCGCTTGGTAGCCACTGCCCATTCCCACACCCTCATGGCCTCTCTGCAAAGGGGGTAAGATCTGGTCCCTCCTTGTTTGTTTAGATACCAGACCACCGACATGTTGTCTGTGTGGATGGCGATAATGCCTTGAGGGAGAAACTTGTGGAGGGCTTGTAAGGACAGAAGTACAGCCCACATTTCCAACACATTGATATGGAGAGATGTTTCGTTGGGAAGCCAAGAACCTTGAACTGACCTGCCCAGACAATGCCCCCCACCCGTCTGGGAGGCATCCGTAGTCAAGGTGGCCACCGGAGGGGTATAACAAAGGGTCTTCCTGATTCAGATTGGATGGCAGAAGCCACCAGCGGAGGTCCCGTTTGCACGTTTCTGTAATCAGTATGTGATGATTGAGGGGGAGATCTTGAAAAGACCATTGTGTCGATAATAGCCACTGGAGAACCCTCATGTGCAACCTTGCCAGAGGAACTAGGAGAACCGTGGCAGACATTGAACCTAAAAGTTGCAGGACCATCCTGGCTGGGGCTTTGGATCTTAGAAGCAGGGCTCGGACCTGATTTTGTAATGTTTGTATCCTTTCGGTAGGAAGGAAGATGCGCATTAATTTTGAGTCTATCTCTGCTCCTATGAATCTTATGCGCTGAGAAGGCAGCAAGACAGACTTTGACCAGTTGAATGTAATTCCCAGGGAAACACCCAGGGAGATGGTGGCTTGTAGGTTCTCTAGTAGTAGATGCCTGGTGGTGGCAGTCAGGAGCCAGTCGTCCAGATAGGGAAACACTTGGAATCCGAGACTCCTCAGGTGAGCAGTCACTACTGCCAAACACTTGGTGAACACCCTGGGGGCTGTGGTGAGACCAAAGGGCAGAGAACAAAATTGGAAATGACTGTCTCCCAGGCTGAAGCGCAGATACCTCCTGGACGCCTGATGTATCGGTATGTGATAATAGGCGTCCTTGAGATCTATGGAGCACATCCAAACATCTTTCTCCAACAATGGGAGAATGGATTGTAAAGTGACCATTGAATTTGGACTTCATGACGGACTGGTTTAGTTTGCTGAGATCCAAAATGGGTCTCAGGTCCCCTGTCTTTTGGCACTAAAAGAACCTTGAGTAATTTCGGATCCGATCTGGTCTGTGGGGACCGGTTGGATGACTCCTTTTTCTAGCAGCTTTGAAGCTTCTACGGCTGCAATTTCCCTTTGACTGGGTGGAGGGTCCGGGATTTTTGGACGGTGGGGTGGACGTGTGAAGGGAATGGTGTAACCTCCGGCAATAATCCGAAGCACCCATCTGTCCTGAGTAATAGATTCCCAGGCTTTTAGGTGCTTGGCAAAACGGCACCCGACTGGCTCTGGAGCAGCACAGCCGGGCAATCCCTCATGGAGTGTGGGAGGCTGAAGAGCCACGAAAGGACTCATGGTCTCCAGTGTTGCGGGGCCTCTGCCGCCTCTGGGACGGCGTCTCCCAGAAAAATTTCCCGTCCTCTGCCTCTGGAAGGGAATCTTCCTGCTGTTGAGGAAAGAATTTCTGTCATTTGCGGAACCACATCTTGCCTCCTCGTTTAGCCTTGGGATAAGGCCGAAAGGGAGTGGAAAATCGTGCTCCTACGGCAGATAAAGTCTTTCCCTCCTGCTCACAGCGGGTAAGAGTGTCTTTTACCTTGGGTCCAAACAAAGAGGTCCCATCAAAGGGAGCGTCGGCAAAGGAAGACTTGAAGGCCTCCACGAAATGACACAAACGGAGCCAGGCTTGTCTTCGTAGAGCCACGCCTGTGCCTGCCGCTCTGCCCACCCCTTCGGCCGCATATGAAATGAGCCTCATGGACGAGTTAGAAATCGAGGTAAGGATAGCCAACTGAGAGCTAACCGACTGGGCTAGCTGCTCAGGTAGGTTACCTGAGAGGGAGTCTGAGAGCTCCTTGACCAGATCCCTCTGTAGTCTGGTGAAATGTGCCAAATAATTCAGGGACCTTAGAGTAAAGGCCGTTGAAGTCAGGGTGCGCTTCCGCATCGTCCATGCTCCTAGACTCCTTATTAGGAGGATGGATGGACGTTGAAGCCTCTGCCACGTCCTGCTGGGTAGCAGATGCCACCACCATGGCATCTACAGCCACGCCTTTCGTTAAGAACTCCTTCTCGGGTGGGGCAGACAAAAATTTGTTAGGGCACTGGTTCCACAGTATCTGGATGTTCCCACGCCCTCCGACAAACCAAATCCAGGAGCTCGTCGAAGGGCGGAGACACCCAGGAGGCGGAGGGCTGAGCCCCGAAGGCCTTGAGGAACACCGACTCATCAGCGGAGGGGGGTTTGGAATTCCAGCCGCCTCGTTGCTTGAGGATCTCTAGAATGTCTGCAAATGAGACATCATCCAAGGACGACTTTGGGGACCCCTCCGCATCATCAAGATCAGTGTCCGATGTAAGAGACTCATCGGGGGAGTCCACGTGCTTCCTCTTGCACGATCTCTTCCTTGGGGGCTCCTCTGAAGACAACTCCGTAAGACCCTCAGCAGGAGGGGAACCCCCAGTGGGGGTAACCTCAGGCCCCGGGGCTCCGCTGCCTAGAGACAGGGGAACTGCCAAAGACCCAGTCTCCATGCCCAGGGAAGGTGCCGGTAAAGCCGTAGAGATGGCCGAAGAAGATTTGGCCAAGGCACTCCTCATAGCTCTGAAGGCCGGACCCCTAGAATCCTGGGAGGGTCCAGTCTCCGGAGCCATGATAGCAAACGGAAGTCCCGCGGCCGAAGCACCGAGAGGGAGGCTTGGAACCGACAGCATTGGTCCCGAAACGTCACCCCCGGGCCCGGCCGAAGAAGTCCGAGTGCTAAACTCGGACCCGAAGGCCTGGGTTGGAGTAAGGGTCGGAGCCGACCCTAGGATCTCTACTGGCTCCATCAGCACCTGCTCCGACGGAGCCGGGCGGTCGGAGGAGGAATGGCAATGGAATGGGCTATCGGCTCGAAGCCAATTGGGTCGGAGCGAAACAAATTTCTGAAAGACTGGGGACTGGAAAAGTCTTTGGAGTACCCTGTCTATGTCCGAATCTGACATCCTTGATGACCTGGAAGAGACCGAGCGGGTCCGGTAGGCCTCTCCAACGGCTCCAAGGGACTAGGGGACCGGCTCGAATCGACTCGATAATTATTGGCGCCGGAGTGTCCAAACCAATTTCCATCGGTGCGAAGAGGGCTTGCGCCGAGGAGGAAGTGTCTGAGCGGACAACCTTCATCGGCTCCAAGATCAGTGGAGCCGATGAAGATGACCCGCCTCTCGAGGCCCCAGCCGTCGGCTCCGAACCCAGAGGAGTCGAGGCTGGAGGCATCGAGGCAGACCGTTCGCCCTCGGCTCCAAGTCCGTGGAGCAGAAGGAGAAGCCTGCCTATGTCTTTTGGCGGTCAGATCCGATGGGCTGGTCGGAGCCGACGCCCTTTTCTTCTTTGCAGGAGAAGGAGAGGAAGCTAATGCCTCTTCAAATGAGGGTTTAATAAGGCCTTTTAAAATAAGTTTATTTTTCCTCTCTTGGAGGACCCTCGAGGAAAAGCGTGGCACGCTACAGGACTCCTGCAAATGTTTGGCGCCCAAACAGTACACACAGAGAGAATGGTCATCTGTAATTGACATCTTGAAACTACACTTAGTGCACTTCTTAAACCCTGAAGGCCTAGGAGCCTGTGACATTATGGCAACCAAACTGGTGAACAGCAAATACACTAACTATCACAGAAAAAATTCTTCTTTTTCTTTTTCTTTAAACAAGACTGACACAATAGAAAAACAACTAAAGGTATCCAAGAACCCTAAAATAAAACGGGACTTGAATGACAACGGACTGACAGGGGAAGGCCCTTCAACTCAAATGGGACCTCTAGTCAGACAATACACAATCACCACACAAATATTTTACCACAAAAAATATTCACTCATACACAAAAAACACGAGATAGCTGTTAAAACAGCTTTTTGTTGAATTTTAGGAAATCCCTGACAGGAAAGTAAGTGAAAAAACACTACTTAGCTCAGCCAAGCTCGAGACCACGTCTTTGCTTTTTAGCGGCAAACGAGATCTGGGGGACTGGTAGTGGTGCATCCTGGGATATAGTAAGCTCAGCCAATAAGAGACTTCGCTCTTTGGCATAAGCGTGCCGAGTCGGAGCCGAGGATCGGCTCCGAACCCATCAGTCAGAATGTAGGCGAGATAGGATCACATAACATCATATGTATTTTTAGTGAAATGACTATGCACTGCTACAAAAAGCAGTATTTCCTAAACTTTGGATCTTTGACACTTTCCCTTTAAAATTTGATAATATACATTAAACAGTTTAATATGATAAACATCACAACAATAAACTACAATTCAACAAAAGAGATTCTGGTGGCAACATTAACACACACAAATAAATACACTCTTATTTATACATACACAGACATACATATAACACAGGACAAACACAAATGTAAAATCTTATATAACTGCTGAAATGAGCAAATGCTTGCCCAAGCTACATGAAAAGTGATATAGAATGACTGGCTATCAAATAAGCACAAAGCTTAAGACATATCCAACTTATTAGAAAGAAGCTACCCCCCCTAACATAGCCAAAATATACACTTGAAATAAAAACTGCCCACATTAAATGCAGTAAAAACTGGAAAACTGTAAATATAAAACTCAGAGTACAAAGCATAACCTCACAAATATAACATATGTTAACATAAAAATGCAATAAATACATCATTCCTGCTTACTTAGTATGTCAATTATATCCAACATTATTAATTCAAAGCTTCAATAAGAATCGCTGAAACATAAAAATATACATGTAATGTCCAGCAGCTATATTTAATAAGCATGGCTAGCAGCTGCCTTCCTCAACTAAGCTGATTGATTTTTTAGATACTCTCTACAAAAAATGTTCCCACTGCCCAAGCAAACAGATACAGTATCTTATAACACTTGCCTCGACTGGAATCAAGTTCAGAAGTTTTGAAATTCTCCTTTTATGAAACCTACTAAGCCTAAATGATAAATGAAATATCATTTGTCAGTTGTCAGCAAAACTAAGCATTCTTTAAAAAAAATTATAAAGATTTTGATAAATTGTCCTTTCCACTATGTCTGAATTGTCAACTAAGCTTAAGTCCATAGAAGTTAAGAAACATACCTCGCCTCATGCAAGAACATACCTAACCACTCCCTAACCAGTCAAAAAAATATCGAAGTATCTTTTTTCACAACAGACTGCACCCTGCTAAGGCCTAAAAATGTGTTCCTATCAGCATCTCGAACATTGACAATATCGAATATGATATTGTCGATGTGAGAATGCCGAAAGTGCAGAAAATCGAACGGGTAAACGGAAATCTCCGTAAGGGGAGATTTCCATTTACTACACTGCAGTGCAGTCTCAGAGTTGGTATATTTAAGCAGCGGGGGATGTGGGGGTGCAGGGGGGTTTGCCCCCCCCTGCCTACACCCTTTAGGTTTTTTTTTTGTTTGCTTTTATTTTTTTTTATATCGGCTTTCGAAAATGTAATAGTTCGATCATTTCAGTTCGATATTTAGTGATTCGAACTATTACATTTTCGAAATGTTGATATAGACTCCCTAAAAATCACTACTTTGTGATTAGTACATTACATTCTGGTTAACAAATTCAAATACACAAATACACTGATGAATAAATAATTTTAAACTTCAGATTAAAATCTTAAACTTTAAAAATGAAGTCAGTCAACAGTATATTTAACATCTCAAAATGAATATGGCCATTTTCACCCCAGATAGCACTATCCATTATTCACCTCCCTTGTCCAGGACCAAGAAATGTTAACTCAAAGAGTGATTAAAGCAAGCTTAGAATAATTCACATGCAAACTAATGTAGTCAAACACCCCTTACCATATACTATGCCAACGGTATGACTAGAAAATGTGGCTATTTTTTTCATTATTATTTGAGTCAATGTTTTAGTTAACGTGATACAATTTGACAAATGTGTGTGTGTGTAGATTGTAATCTGCAGAAAATGATAAAAAGAGCCTCAAACTCAGCCAGGCTTTGCTTCATTTCAACCTCATAGTTTCATTAGTTCAGCTGAATAGCTAGTTAAAACAACTTCTACTTTTCCAATCTTTTATTATTTCAGTTTAGATATTTCTTCAGTGTTTCACTTATTGAGTACACTTGATTTATTTTTCCTCTAAATTTCTAGAAGTAATTTCCTGTACGAAAACTGAATTTAACTGCTTTTTGCTAAATGTCTGCGGGATTCTTCCCAGCCAGAGTTTTCTTCTCTCTCTTTGCAATTGATTTTCTCTCAGGTTCTCCAAAAATCCTCTTTGCTAGTATCCAAGAAGTGTAACTACTAACAAGGGACTGATGTTTACTCATACTGACAGTTTTGGAGTCCCTTTTTTCACAGTTTCTGTTTTTATACAGGGAGAAATGAACCCAGTCTGTTGATCGGTAGGCAGCCATCTTGGATGTCTGTCCTCTTCATCATTATTTTATCCATTAGCCCCATATCACTCAGATTTCCCCATCCTTTCCTCAGTGACACCTACTTACACAGCTCATGCTTCACCACTTGCTCTACATTCTGCCTCCATCTCTTACAAGACAAGAACCATAGCTGGCCTTAGGCACAGGCCAACTAGGCAGCTGCCTAGGGCACCGGTCTAGCAGGGGAGCTTTTCCAGTAATCTGGATGATGTAGGTAGACCAGGATGGGGGCACAGGCTGGTGTTGGCGGGGGTGCTGTGGAGAACTATTTCCTAGGGCATCAGTTGACCAAAGACCTGTCTTGACAAGACCACTAGCTTATTATTCCTCCCCCCTTTACACTATCTCAGTACTATATTAGGTCCATGATTCCAAAGGTTCTCTGTTTCTCACACCTTTAATTTCACATGTTACAACAGTACAATTACCTGCATCCATCCTTCATAACCTCCCTATTATCCTTTATCTCTGAAATGTATTTAACCTTCTACAACAAAAACACTGGCCCAGAAGGTCAGCACTACTCTTTCTGCTTGCATTGCCCCTTTCTACCCGCTATCAACAACCCTATCCCCACTTTTCTACTTTCCATCCTGTTGGCTGTTATATCCTATGCAGGATATAACCCATAGAGCGTAGGCTACTGCAGCAGTGATCTATTCAAACATCTATGGTTAAGGTAAGTTTACTTACACAGCACTTTTGTATGCTACTTGTTTTGCAGATGTGCAACAAATCCATCAGTAAAGAATGACAGGATCATAGGAGATTACTAGGCTAATGGCTCTGGGACCCTTACAAGCCTAGCCAAGAGTTTATCCCCAGAAAATAAACCACAATCAGCACCTGTCACCCCTGTCAATGAGGGACACAGGTGAAACCTCTGGGACAAATTTGTGATTGCCCATCCACTCATCAAGGTTGCACTTGAAGAGGGTCAGCGATGTACTTTGTTTGATGTGTATGGGGAGGCTATTCCAGAGACAGGGCAGCCTCTTTTAGACAAACCTGCCTCTCCAGCAGGTTTTGTTAATGTCACATATTAGATTTAAGACTTTCAATTGGGAACTAAGCGATTAGTTAGATTTACAGATATGGAGCATCTCTAGTAGAGCAGGGTCCGAGATTGCCTTGTAGATGAGACCAGGTCACCTCTGAGCAATCTGTATGATACAGAGTAGAGTGATAGTGATTTCAGCCTGTCCACATAGGACAGGTGTTGCAGGCCATGGATTCTCTTTGTGAGGTATTTCTGTGGCCTTTCCAGTTACTGCAGGTGTCTGGAGACGTACATACAAAACTGGGCGCTATACTCAATTATTGGCCTAATGAGGGATGAGTAAAGAGAGGTAATGACCTCCTTTTTTCTGGATGCAATCCCTTTACTTATGAGATGAACCAAGTAAAAGGCTTTTCTGACCACTGCCGCTACATGATAGTCAAATGTGAGACTGTTGTCAACTTGTGTACTCAGCTCTCACAAAAGGTTGTGTGTTTAGGGGGCTGCCACTAATGTGGTAATCAGTAGGGGCCATGTTTCTGCCGAATGGTATGATAATATATTTTTTTTGCATTTAACTTAAAGCCATGACTTTTGGCACCAGCCATTTGTTGCTGTGACACCCTCTTGAAGTATGTTATCATTTGGGGAGTCAATTACAGCATCCAACTTACAGTCGTCTGCAAACTTGGTCAGCCACAGGCCTTTTGCCTTTGCCTGGACCTCTGAGAAGTAGATGCCAAATATGCCTTGTTGGCTAGGCACAGACTGTCATGCAGCAGTCTGTAGAAGTCAGAGTAAATGGATAGGGCTTTGAGATAGTCTGCATAGGGCTTTACTCTCTGTGGTCTCTCAGGCTGTTGCAAGTGCCAGGATGGGTACATGCTGAAGGATGCATTGTACTCAGTGATGGGTTTGATGACAGCACAGTACAGGATGTCAAGCCCTTACTTAAAGTTGCACAACACACAGTGATTTTCTCACCACAGAAGACACGTGGTGGTCAAAGGTCAGGTTACTGTCAGCATGCGTTCCCAGACACCTGACCACTAGTCTACATTTAAGGGTGTATTATCAACATGGTAATTTCCAGAGGTGGCTGTCTTTCCAAAGGGTACTATTACGCAGTATGTCACACCGGGCTTTGAGACTGTCTGCATAGCAGTTGTTTACTGTCTGTGGTCTCTCAGGCTGTTGCAAGTGCCTAGTCACGTACATGCGGAAGGGTGCATTGTACTCATTGACTGGTGTAATGAGAGCAGAGTACAGCAGAAAAACGACTTCCTTGCACCTGGATGCCATGCTGTTACAAGTTGTGCAACATAGGGTAATTTGCTCACCACAGTAGACGTGTTGGTCAAAGGTCAGGTTACTGGCAATTGCCAAATGGATGTGACTGCAAAGCCAGGTAATACTGGGGATTTTGAAATTAATTTTGATGCTGCATTTACTGCAGCAATACACTTTTTGTATGATTCTAGCAAGGAACTTGCTACAGTTATAATGACAATGAAGTTTACTTTTTAGTCTGTCAACTTTAGGTTGAGGAAGGCACCAGTGTGGGAAACTATTCAAGGTGTCAGATAACCTAGACACAACTCACACACATTTATTTACTTTGCAGTATCTTTGGACCATGCTCTGTGTTACACAAGCTAATGGTGATATAGTTACCATAACTACACCTCTCAAGCAAAGGTTCCAATAGAAGTAAAAACTGCTATTACTTCTAAGCAATGCACCAAAAGGAAACATAAAATAAAATAGAATTGAATATAACTTGTCACTATCACATACCACAGGATAGCATTTATTAAAGAATAAAGTCCATGTTGAGAAAAGGACACTAAATGATTAATGCAGACATGTAAAATAAATTATAACATTCCATTGGTTGATGTTTGATCACAGAATTTCATTATTAGGTATTACATAAAACTGATAACAGTACTAATGTAACATTCACGACTGTGGCTGAATGTGCTTTGCAATGATTTTTTAATAGTTTACTAGTATATTAGTGTGGAGCAATTAATATGTCATCTTCAAGTTGTTTTACTGTCCATAACTGGCAAAGTTTCAACACTATTTTGTTGCATGGTACTTTCTCAAGCCATCACCTACTCTCATCTCTGCCATCCCATACAAAGACATATTTATGTTTATATATATATATATATATATATATATATATATATATATATATATAGGATCACTACAAAATACCGAACGCCCAAAATCCTGACGCTGAAAACAACGAGACTAGATGACCGAAACCCCGCATTACCGAAAGACCAGAAGCGTGAAATGCAAAATCACGATGTTAAGGGACTTTGTGTTAGCGCTTCTAGTGTTGTGGTTCAGGTAAGTATGTGTGTGTAAGTGTGCTTATGAGGGGTGTAGTGTGTGTTGTGACTGTGGTGTGTGTGTGAGGGACTGTAATGGGTGGGTGTGAGTTTGCCTTGTGTGTCTGTGCGATCTTGGAGTTAGAATAATAAAGTAGGGGGTGTGTGGGGGGTACAGGGGGGCTTGCCCCCCCCTGCCTATGTCTAATGTAGGATGCATTGTTAGGTTGTGGGGGGAAGGTGTGTGTATGTGTGTCTGTGTGTGTGTGTGCTGCTTGGTTGTGTAACTTTCGCGATTTTGAATTTTGTGGTTTTAAATATTCGGTATTGTGGGGTTTCGGGCATGTGGTCTCGGTGTTTTAAGCGTCGGGATTTTGGACGTTCGGTATTTAGTAGTGATGCTATAGATATATATATATATATATATATATATATATATAAAATATCTTCATCCAGAGGCAGACACACAGTACTCAACCCCCTAGATTAGGCTTCATTTGAAAGAGAGAATGATAAGGTGGTTATCTGTGGCAGTTCTTAAGAAACAACAACAACATGGGCTCCTTTATCACTTCTATAATGACATCAGCCTTATACCTAAAAAAGGGACATTCATGATCTAAAGATGTAGTTAATGTGGGAGAATGAATACAATGGTTTAGCTGGGAGAGGTGGCAACCCATGCAATTCAGCACCCTGAAAAAAGCATTTGCTTTGCATTTTCTTCAAATGACAGCATGACAGCTTAAAGTCAGGGGATGCAGGAGAGCCAGATGCATCCTTCCCATTTAAGTTTGTTATAAAATAGATATCAACTGTAAGCTCCAACAGACCAACAAATATGGCCATAGGCTTGCTTAGAAATGTTCCACTGCATCTGAATGCATAGGCGATAATGCTTTAGTTGATTATAATAACTGCGGAAAACAACCGCTGATTTTTAATGATAAAAAAGTCAGCAGTACTTTGCTTTGAACTATAGGTATGCATTTTTTTTAATATGTATTTATTTGAGAGGTTGTTGAGTAAGAGTTGGTGCATACAGTCTACAAAAAAAGGCAAATAACATACAATACTTTTCTAACAAAGGTCATTCCCTGCAAGATTAAAAATCATTGCACAGTTCAGGATGCTCAGCTTTATTAAATATCTGCACTAACAAGGCACAACTGAACAAACATCAACCTAGTGTTTGTTTTCCTAGGTGAATAAAAACAATTCTGGGACTGTCACTAAAGGGCATAAATAATTAGAAGATGAGCAGGCAGGATGAGAAAATGGTGACATCACAGTGTGGGAGGGGTTATTGAAGTACAGTAAGCACAGGATGCTCTGAAGAAAAAACTACTAAAATACGGCTAGAAGAAGGATAAAAATCAGGAAGTAAAAACTAGGTGTCATGCTTATGAAGTATGCTATCTATTGGAATTTAAAAAAATGTTTTTCAGAGACAACCAACTTTAACACTCTCTCTCTAATGAAAAAAAGTTACCTCAGAGTTTCTGAACACTAGTATGCGCTCACCGCAGCAGTTCTCCTTGAATACTTGAACAGGATGCTGATCAACTCTACAGTTTGTCGATAGTCTGAAAACATCTGCTTCACCATCTACTAAATACTCGCTGTGACCAGACGCACTTTCACTCAACTATAGTGGAGATGCAATTGGAGGAGCAATTAAGGATCGTCCTATAGATCACCTGACTGCAACCTCCAACTGCATCTCCGATGCAGCTTTCACATTAAAAATTTAAAAAGTTGAAATGGCAATGTACGATTTTGGTAGCAAATTTTCCAATTTTAACAAAAGCACAGCGCAGTGCATTTCTTTCTTTTTTTTTTAAACTTGCACAGCAGCTTTAAAAAGGGGGTGGTGCGCGCCTCTACGCCCATGCCTAAATCCGCCACTGGACCAAGTCTGCAGCTACCAACAAAAAAACCCTGGGTGGCCCTCATGGAAGGATATTTCAGAGCACCACAGAACCAAAGGATGCTCTCCCTCTGGAAACCGTGTCCAATTTATAATGAGAAATAAAAGTATGAGATGAGGACCAAGTAGCCACTGAACAAATATTGTCCAAAGACACTCTAGACCAAAAGGCAGCTGACGTAGCCATGGACCTGGTAGAATGGGCATTTGTCCTACCTGGAAGAGACATGTTTTTACCTTTGTAAACCTGAAGGATGCATAGGGAAATCCATCTGGCAATAGTCACCTTAGAAACCGGTTTGCCCAGAAAGGGTGTAGCAAAGGACACAAACAACTGGTCAGACTTGCGATGAGCTTTAGTCCTGTGTAAGTAGAAGCATAATTGTTTATGCACGTCTAACAAATGCAATTTATATTCACCCCTGTTCTGAAAATTTGGAAAGAAGAAGGGTAAGTTGATTGATTGATTGATTGATATTTGTCTTTGAAGCCACTTTAGGTAAAAAGGACGGATTAGTGCGAAGGGAAACCCTGTTTTTATGAAAGATCATATATGGAGGTTTTACAGATAATGTTTGAAGTTCTGATACTCTCCTAGCCGAGGTAATAGCCACTAAAAAGGCTGTCTTATTTCAGGTTCACAGAAGCAGCAGGCTCAAAAGGCAGAGCAACCAAGGCTTGTAAAACTAGGGTAAGATCCCATGGAGGGGTAGGATCCTTAATCGAGGGTCTTAAAAGAAAGGTACCTTTAAATAAACATTTTGAGAAAGTTTGGAGGAAGCTAAGGAAGCCATATTCTCACCTACATGAAAATTAGAAACGGCTGCCAGTTGAACTTTTACTGTAGATGAGCTGCCACTCTGCTGGAAAATGTATGCCAAAAACTTAAGGACTGCTGGAATAGGACTTGTGAAAGGGTCCAAGTTCTTCTGAGAAGCCCAGATAGAAAAACGCTTCCATTTGCTAGGGTAAATTTTTCTGGTGGACGATTTATGAGCTGCCACTAGAATAGACTTAACCGGGGAAGACAAACCGGAATTCCTAGCAATCAAGGGAACTGGAGCAGCCAAGACGTGTGCTTCAGACTGCCCAGGTCTGGATGAAGGCCCCCTCGAGGGATGCAAAATGAGATCCGGTATGGGATTCAGAATCCAAGGAGGAACTACAAGATGAGACCAAAGACAGGGAAACCAGATTTGGCGAGGCCAGAATGGGGCAATGAGGATAATCCTGCTCCCCAACCGTCGAGCCATCTGTAAAAATTTTGTCATGACAGGCAAAGGGGGATAAGCATAAAGAAGACCAGGAGGCCAAGTATGGACCACAGCGTCCCTGGGGGATTCCCCCTGTGGGGGGATCAGAGCGAAGAACTCGCTGCACTTCGCGTTGGAAGGAGATGCAAAGAGATCGCAGCAAGGCTGATCCCACTCGGGGAAGATCCACTCCACTACCGAAGGATTCAGAGACCACTCGAAAGGCATTAGAATAGTCCTGCTCAGTTTGTCCGCCAGAATATTGGACCGATACGGAATGTGCATTGCTACACGAAAACGGCTGGTGGAGATCGCCCATTCCCACACTTTCATGGCCTAGCGACAAACAGGATAGGACCTGGTTCCCCCCTGTTTGTTGCTGTACAAGACCACTGACATATTGTCTGTCTGAATAGCAATCATTCCCAGAGGAAGAAAAGCATGAGGGGCCTGCAACGCTAATAAGACCGCCCTCATCTCTAGAACATTGATATGCAATTTGGTTTAATTTCGAGACCACGTGCCCCGGACCATCCTGCCAGAACAATGCCCCCCCACCCTAGTTGGGAGGTGTCCGTGGTCACCGTGACTTGGGGAGGGGCTGCAAGAAACGAGTGTCCCTCTATGAACTATGGGGAATGTATCCACCACAAGAGAGACCTCCTGTACACGTTGCTTATGTGAATAGGATGCGTCAAAGGCAGATCTAAAAGGGACCATTGGACTGCTAACGTCCACTGCAGAATTCACATATGAAGGCGAGCACAGGGGAGAGAGTAATGGTGGCTGCCATGGAACCCAAGGCTCTCAAAACTGCCTCGGCTGGTGGAAGTTGAGACTGTAGGATCACAAACACATGAAGTCATAGGTTCTGGACACTTTCTGGAGTTAAAAAGACCTTGGTTAGAGACGTATCGATTCTCGCTCCTATATAGTCCAAAACCTAAACAGTGTCTAGAGAAGACTTGGATATGTTGATTGTGATGCCTAGCAAGTCTGACAATTTCAGGAAAAAATCCCTGGCCTGACAAAGTAGATGCCTGGTGGGAGCGGCGACGAGCCAATTGTCCAGGTATGGATAGACCTGTATCCCCTGAAGCCTCAAGTGAACAGCTACTACTGCCATGACCTCGGTGAACACCCTGGGGGCTGTGGTGAGACCGAAGGGTAGGGCTCGGAATTGATAGTGATTGGCTCCTAGCTGAAAGCGAAGGAACCTCCTGGAGCATCTGTGCATTTTGATATGATCTATGGAGCACATCCAGTCACTCTCCTGCAGGTAAGGCAGGATGGATTTTAGAGTGACCATACGGAACTTCTCTTTGGCAACTGACAGGTTTAGTGTAGAAAGGTCCAGAATGGGCCTTAGGTCCCCTGTCCTTTTTGGCACCAAAAAGAACATGGAATAGATGCCTGATCCAGACTGATCTCAGGGGACAAGCTGGATGACCCATTTCCTTAGCAGCTTTCTGATTTCTATTGCTGCTGCCTCCCTTTGCACAGGTGGAATGTCCGGGAGGTGTTCTGTTGGAACGGGAGGGGTTAGAAAGGGGATTGTAAACCTCTGGATATTATTTTCAGCACCTACTGGTATGATGACATGGACTCTCATGCCATCAGGTGCAGCAAGAGATGACCCCCAACTGCGTCCAGAGCAGAGCAGTCGGGCAACCACCCAGGGCTGTTATGTGGGTCTGACCAGGAACGGTTCTTGAGACCCAAAATTTCTCGGACCCCCACCTGCCTCTGGGCCGGCGTCTGTCCTGACTTGTCTGCCTCTAGGGGAAGGTGAGTCCTGAGTGTCCCGGGAATACTAGACTTCCAGAACAACATCTTCTTTTTACCCATCTGATTCCTGGAAAAGGATCTTTGGGGGTTATAGAAGCGGATTCCGATGGCAAACAGTGTCTTCCCATCCTTCTCACTCTGGACTAACACTTCATGAACTGTCTTCTCAAACAAGGAAGAACCATCATAAGGGGCATTCGCGAAAGACGCCTTAAAGGGTTTGGTGAATTGACAAAACCTGAGCCAGGCGTGTCACCTCATGGCAACACTGGACCCGGCAGCCCTTGCTGCTCCTTCAGTGGCATGTGACAGGAGGCGCATGGACGTATTTGTAACCACTTTGAGAGTGGCCATTTTCACGGAGAATGTGCGTTTATCCTCTGGAGACATGGACTCTGGGGCCGACTCAGTGAACTCCTTGACGAGGTCTCACTGTAGTCTAGTAACATGGGCCAAATAATTCAGTACCCTTATAGAAAAGGTGGCTGAAGCATATGACCACTTTCCCAGAAGATCCATCGTCCTGGACTCTCGGTCAGGGTGGATGGACTGTCGAACTTTCCTGGGCCAGTTCTTTCTTGGTAGCAGCCGCTACCACCATGGTGTCCACCGGGGACCCATTGTTCCAGTTGGATACGTCCACTGCAGGGCTCAAGATCTTAGCGGGGTGTCTGGGAATTGGCTCCATGGTGTCCGGCTCCTTCCATGCCCTGATGGCAATGAGGTCCACCAAGAGATCTGCGGGGGGGGGGGGTGGCACCCAGGAGGTAGATGGGCCCGTGTCAAAGGCCTCCAGGAACACCGACTTGTCTGAGGAAGGTTTTTGACACAAGATTTCCATGATGTCTCCAAAGGAGACATCCTCAGGGGTGATCTGGGGGAACCCTCCAAGTCGGTATCCTCAGTGAGGGACTCTGGAGAGGAGTCCAGGTGCCTCCTTTTGCACGTTCGCCTGCAAGGGATCACTTTGGTGGGACACTCTGGAGAGGACTCGCAAACTCCTTGAAGTTCCTCTAGGGAAACGGTCTAGGGCACCTTGAGCACGGGCGGTCCCTGCATGGCAAAATGGCAGAAGATGCACCCAGAGGTGAGGAAGTCGGGGCAGAATCCGATGAGATGGTCAGGGACCTCGATCCTCTGGAGAGAACCCTCTCCACCACGTCGAACGCCGTGGGAGATTGCGCCTCCTAAGGAACTTGTAAGGAGACTGCTCTACCCAGATCCGTCATGGGGATCGGTGTAGAGCCTGACGAAGCCAAGATACCGAGTGGTAAACCTTGACCTAACAGTGTCTGCGCTATGGGGAAAGGCTCAACCCCTTGGATCTGACGCCCAGGCTCCAGCTTTGAGAGCCGCTTAGGTCCGAACCAGTTGGATCTAATGTGCTCAAGGTAATAGCTGGTGTCAACGTACCTGGTACCATCGGCGCAGGCCCCCTGAATCCGGGATCTCTCAGATCCAAGAACTCCAATACCGGGGGTCGGATCGAAGAAGGAGATGTCTGGGCAAAGTAGGGAAGGGAGAGGGAGCTGGCAAGACCCCTATCTGAATCTGGATGCGAATAAACCTTCGCATCATTTTGTTCATGTCTGCTTCAGATAAACTACAGGTGGACCTTGACGAGGCCACCAACGTCGGCCAGGAGGATCAGTGTATGGAGGCCCTAGAAACAGGCCTAAGCTCCTCTGGCTCCAGAGAGAATCTCTGTGATTGGAGCTGAGGGAAAGCTGGCCTAGAAAAAAATTGTCTGTTTGGGGGGAGGACTCACCGGATCCAAATGGTCCAGGGATCTCTTCCTCCTCTTGTCTCTCTCTTTGTCTCTGCTCCTCTCTTTCAAAGATTACCTAACTGCAGGCCTTTGATCGGGAGGTTGAGTCCTGGCCTAGGAGTGAGAGGAGACCGTGGTCGAAGTAGAAGGTGCGGTCACGGCCATGACCGCAACAGAAGAAGAAGAGTCAGCCGCCTCCATCGCAGGCAGAAGTCCCTTAAGGATCAATTAAGCCCTACAATCTTTAAGGACCCTGAGGTTAAAACCCGCACAAATAGAGCAGTCAGACGATAAATGGACTGCCCCCAGACACACAAAACACAGAGTGTGGCCATCAACAGGGGACAACTTATGGCCACACTCTGTGCATTTCCTAAAGATCAGCTTAGCCTGCTGATCAGCCATATCCAACACACAACAAAAAAGTTTAACCTAACAAGGTTGAACTGACTACCCAGCCCCAACACTCTCACACACTCACTCGAAAGGTAGGAAAAGGGAGACAAGGTCTAAACTACCTAACAAGACACAATAACTTTTTTTTTTTTTTTTTTGATGAATGTGATGTAAAAAATAAGGGAAGGGGAAGTAAGGGACAGTATGAAGCTTACCGACACTAACACAATGCAAAAACACCCACAAAAGCCTGAAGAAAAATACCTACCACGCCTGGTGCTCTAGACCACGCTGCTTGGCAAAGCCTCAGCAAACAAGATCTGAGGGAAGGAAGGAGATGGAGGGGTATTACGGATAAGGGGAGGAGCTTGGAGCTCGGCTCAGTTAATGGTGAAACTGCCATCTTGAATCTGATCCGGATCCGACATCCCACAGGTTGATGATCAAATGAAGTTAACTACTTCAGATCCACCAATTTTATGTTGAGATTTCTGGCATTTACTATAGCCACCTTCACGTTTGCTTTTTTAATCTTGTGTACATTAAAAAAAAAATGCTACGGGTAGGGATAATATCATGCTCTAAATCTGTATTCCCTAGGAAGCGAGGTGCAGCCATACTGGCTTACTGGTTGCAAAGTATTCTTGCTGGCTGTGCATCTCCCTCCAGGCCAACAGGCACTGGATCTCCTGCTTATGATATCAAATGCTCAGCCACTGACTGAAAGCTAAATTTTTGTCTTGATATTCAGGTATCATACAGGGTGATAGCAGGATTTCAATAACCAGATACATTTTCCCATATCTTTGCTACAATGTTTGATAATCTCAGTATGTCCTCTTCTATATTTTTAAGGAACAGGACTATGAATCTTATTCACTCCTATACACACAATGGTCAAGTCATACTTAACTTACTTCTTTTTAACTGAGTTGAGATGCCTCCCACTTTTGACCCCAGGCAGATATCACACCGTCACAAACTCCTTACAAATTCCAGGGAGGTATATGCACACGCATGTGTTTGGATTATCATGGCAGTATGCGTATGTGCAAGTGTCTTGTGTGGGCACTAGGCATATAACATAATGGAATATATTACTATCAGTAGATTACTATCACTTCTTCACTGACAAAAATGGGAGATTTCCCATGTCAGTGGTTATTTAAAGAGGCACTGCTTGGGTGTGAATGTAATGATCACTACTCTCATCTGATCAAAATTAAATTATCATCAGTCTGGATCATCTGGGGCAGCGCGTATGTGTGTGTGTGTGTGTGTGTGTGTGTGTGTGTGTGTGTGTGTGTGTGTGTGTGTGTGTCCGTCCATCCGTGTGTTGGTTAAGACAGTCTTCAGGAGATATATGCCTGTGCCACATAATTGCTCATGTTAGTAGTGCACCCACCTATGAAGTCGCTTAAACTGCTGATGAAAACAGTTCTTAGACACGTAAATGACTATTTAATGTGATTCAGTAACATGCTGGGTGTGCAAGACAGTGAATTACATTACAGCTGAACACTGCAACTCGACCTATCTGAGCAGCAGAAGCTGCACTGCTGAGCACATGACTATGACTATGAACCAGTGTCCAAGTACCATGAGGATTTCATTTTCATTGTTCTTTACATCCTGTAACTTAGTCAAGAAATCCTCATTCTCTGTAGGGGGCATTCACAGGATACATTACATTCCCATTGTACAAGAATCAACATTAATAGTATTAATTATTCTATGAGCAACTTCTCTTCCTGAGTTATCTGAGCTTTGGCTTTTTGCTGTTAGTCTACAAATACGAAGATTCCCACCACCTACCCCCAACAAATTAGGATTGCATTTTGGATCTTTATACCATGTTTTCATTAAAGACACAGTTCCTAAATCCTCTAAACAGGAAACTTTCTTTTGCTTGAGACTTCAGGCATTTAACAATGCTGCCTTCACATCTGATTTTCTTTTCTTTTGTTTTTTTATTTAACCTTGCACATATTTGGTTTTGGAACCTTAAAAACGTATGAAAAAAGATACTACGGTGGTGGAAAATTTCCACTTCAGTATTTATTCATCCCAGAGATGGAGATACAGTATATCAACAGCAAAACACTTCTGGTTAGTTGTACAGCTCACTGCAAGACAATGGGCACTGAATCCTCCCTGTGTATTACATGAAGTCCATACTCACTGGCTGAAAGCTAAAATATTGTCTTGAACTTCAAGTGTCATACAAGGCGATGGCAGTACTTTGCTAAACAAATGCAGTCACCCATGTCTGCTACCATATTTGAAAATCCCACTACGTTCTGTTCCATATACAACAGAAGGAAGTTCTTAAACTTTTCATTCCAACATACATTTGGACCTAGGTGAGACGTCTCTAATTCTGGCTCAAGACAAGTATGATACTAACACATACTCAATACAAAGATTAGTTAGTTATGTGGTTGTTTTACACAAAATTGAATCACCAAGTACCAAGATATTTCAGGGGATATCAGATAAGCATAACTTCATTATTGGCTTTCAGTTTTTTTTTTCTTCAGATTTAACCCCCACATATCTTGGCATGGCCATGGTTCAGTGGATGCATATGTCTAATTTACTGGGCTTATTGGGAAACTAGAGAAATGTGTGCATATTACAACTGGCTTGTGCCAGTTCCACTGGAGAAGAGGAATACAGCTCTGACCATGGAGTAGATGACTCAGGTAAGAATGAGGAGGCATTGCCTGCTCCCCTTTTTCAAGGGAAGGTAATGAGAGGTGCTGAGGGCACAGCTACTTCACAAGCCTCAGTGGTGATACTGGGAAGTGCTAATATAGCTATTGGTTTATCAAGGGAGTAGTCAAAGAGGAAAGTGTTAGCACACAGGTGGTGGCATCCCTCATGGAACCACTGCACACCCTACAGGTTAATGTAAGCACAGCAAGTCAGAGGGATTTAGGGCTGAAGTAAGAAAAGCTCACTACAAGCTGCAGAATGATGGCTCCTTGCTGGCCCAGTCCCACTTAGAGGCGCACAGTGGATAAATATTCTACAGACTCTATTCCTGGGGAGCTGGAGGTCTTCCTGTGTGTGGAGCTCACCTAGATAGGAGACCTCGGGTCCCTATTGAATAAACGAAAAATGGAAATGTTGAACGGCCAAATAAACAAAAAGGCCAATCCTCAAAATGAATATTGTGGGGGGCGATGCCTCCCACACCCCCCCACTGCTAATTATATATACCAACTCTGAGATCGCACTACAGTGAAGAAAGGGCAAAATTTCCAGCCTTCACTGTACAGCGAATTTACAATAGCGATATCGTGGAACGGCATTTTCATTTATTTTCCCGTTCGACGTTTTCACTTTTCATTTATTTAATAAGGACCCAGGAGACCTCTGTCTGGTGTGTATCAAACCAGGGTGCTGCTGTAGTGTGGGAGCCCTGGGAGATGGGAACATAGAGGAGATAGCCATGGAGGAGCACAAAATCAGTGGTATGCAAGTGTAGCAATATATTACAAGTGTCTTGTATAAGGCACTCTTCTATGTAGGAACAGTTATCAATCCCCTTGGTTCTAGGATGAGAAAAAAATAAGGTTACCTATCTGGGGAGTACTCTGATCACCACAGTCAGCTCAAAAGGCAAATAAATATATTGGTGATGCTCTGCCTAGATTCATGTCAATTTGCAGAAGGAAATTTTACAGGGTGACAACACTGTTAAATTAAATCACTGAAAATAATTTTCAGTGAATATCTCCCCATGTAGGAGACATGAAGCAGCACTCCCAAACTTATATATACCAACTCCATGGTCCCATAACAGTGAGGAAAGTGCAAACTTCATTACTGATGAAAGTGGTTTTCGGCAATATTACTTTGTAGTTTCAGCACTTGCTGAAACTATCTTCATACAACTGTCTGCTTCCCTTCTGTCCTTATCAGAAATTTGAGGAACTGTCTAGTCTTCCAGCGAATCTTTCATATCCAAGGTAACTATAAGAACATCCTGCATGACCATGAACATTTTTACTCATCTGTCTTTTTTGGGACTAGAAAAGTCTTGAATAAAATCACTACCTTGTTCTGATAAGGGGACCCTCTCTACAGCTGCAAACTGCTGCAGCTTTTGTAGAACTGGTACAGCTAAGTCAATTTGGCCTGTGGGCAATTGGGAGGAGGTGACATTCTTATAAACAGAGAAGGCTTTTACTTCTGTTTTTAGCCCCAGACAATAATCTCCCTTTTCAGAGGTCGGTGTTCAGGCTGAACTAGTTGTTTTTGAAAAAGAACATTCCCCATATAAAGACTGTACCCATCAGTACCGTCTTTGGTTCTTTCTTATTCATAAGGCAGATACCACTCATCTAAATTAGCTTCTAGGCCTACAATACTACCTGGTTATTAAAAACTAGTCCATGACATCCCATCTTGGTTTCCAGTTGTACAGGCAGAGGACACTGCAAAAAAAATGAGCTCCCTCAAGAGTATCGTGATCTGAAGAAAACAGAATCCTCCAAGATGGGTGTAGACTATGAAGTTAAAATAACATTTCACTTGACTATGGACATCTAAAGAACACATGATGTTCTTGCCTTTGTTTTGGAGGTTAGAAAAGAAAAAACAGTGACATGGTTTGCCTGAGGAAAAACTCAGTCTCAGCTTCTATCATAAGGAGTGGTTGTTTCTAATAAGATTGATTAGGATATATGAGGGATCGGAAGCAAAAATTAAAGTGGGCGGGTGGTTGTTTGATCATTTCTGTTTGAGCAGAGAAACCAGGCAGTGGTTGCACTATTTCCTCTTTCTTATTTGCATTATATTTAGAACCATGGCAAAGAAAATAAAGGACTCGGAAATTCAAGGATACAATTTGTATGGTAGTCAAGAAAAACAGGGTCTATTTGCAAATTATATTACTTTATACCTGATAAAACCAGAAAAGAACATTTCAGTATTGTGGAACATTTTGAGGTAGTTTCAGATCTTTTCGGGATATAAGATTAATGAAGGTAAAACAAAGGCAAAAGCTGTAAATTATGTGCCCACACACAAATTGGTTCAGTAATATCCATATTTATGGGGACATCATAAAATTAATTACTTAGGAATTTGGGTTTAAAGGATTCTGGTGTGGCAGCTAAAGATATGTGGGGAGAGACTAAACAAAAGATAATACAAAAACTGAGAAATTGCAAGCTCTGTTACATGGCTAGCAAGATACGAGCAGTTAAAATGTTTTTAGTCCCTTTAATTTTATACACAGGTCAGTCATATTTTTATCAATCAGAGGAAAAGCTGTGGACCGCAATTAATAAAGAGCTGAGGGATTTTATCTGGGAGGGGAACTGGCAAGTGTCAAGTGGGATAAGCTAATTCTCCCAACAGAACACGGTGGTTTGGGATTACTTGACTTGAAGGGGTATTTCAGAGCTACACAGTTAAGAAACCTATACACAGCACAAGCAGAAACCTATAATTCAAAGTGGAAAGGGAAGATGATGAAACTGGGGGGGCTCAAAGGAGAAGCTCGTATTTCGGATGCAGCTCCATAAGGAGAATAACAACAACCACACAGAATATTATACTCATAAAGTAGCAGAAAGTATTCTAAGAACTAAGCCAACACAGGAATGGAGAAAGGAGATTCTGCCAATAGGAATGACTGCAATTAGCGATACAGACAATAGGCAAGAGGGGGACTAAAATTTAGTAGAAAAAACTGGGAAAAGAACAAAGGTATTGGGAGCAAATAATTAGAGAAGGAATGGTTATAAAATGGGGGGATATATGCATGTCTCCTAAATATGCAACAAAGTTCAGAAGATTTAGGATCTTTGCTTGGATATGTTTATATATGTATTTTTATACCCCAAGTAGACTCCAAAGAATTTTTCCTCAGTTAGAAAATGTTGGAGGTGTGATGGGGAAGAAAGAGGTAATTGGGAATATATTTTATGGGACTGTAATGAGTTGGCAAACTTTAAAGATTCCTGCAGACTACTCTATCAGAGATACTAGGTGAGCAAATTGGTATAACTAAGAAAATGACTTTTTGAGCTATGATACAGTGTCGGAATTGCCTAGACATAGTAAGACCTTGCTGTGTCTAATTATGGTGCCTGCCAAAAAAAAGCAATTACTAGAAAATGAAAATAAAAGTCTAAACCAACTGTACCAGAAGTAGTGAATATAGTAACAGAGATAAAACAACTGGAATTGGGAATTTTAGAAAAGGGTAGGAGCAAATTACACAGAAAAAAATGGGAATAGTGGGAACAATACATGCAGAAGAGTAATGAGGTTTAAAAATCGGTAGGATATGAATGACTATATAATGTTTGACTGACAATGACTGGATAGATTATAAGTGATGTATAATGTTTGCAACTAAAATTATGTCAATATGGTTTGTGACATATAATGTTTGCAATTAAAATTATGTCAATATTATTTGTTTTCAGTTATTATAGGTGTAATATTTCCCTTTGTCATACTCGATAATTTAATAAGATATTTCTTGTTTAACAAAATAAAAAAGGAGGGATTGTTTCTAAAGCTAACCCATGCTTTTTTAGAACTAAACTGGTCTCTCTGCACATAAGGGCTTGCAGTCCTGCTACCCTTCTAGCTGAACTAATGGAAGGCAAAAAAAGAAGTTATGTACTCACCATAACGTTTCATCTGAGTAGGTAACTTCATTTATCTGCAACCTGTGGGTATCGGATCCGAGTCGGCAGCTTTCCCTAGCAAAGCTCCGAGCTCCAAGCTCCTCCCCTACCCATAATGCCCTGCTACCTCCATCTAACCCTCAGATCGAGTTTGCCACAGTATCATAGAACACTACTATAACACAAGGAAAAACTACCTGAACGTTCCCACCTGATGTCATCTGGAAAGTGACATATCATGATCCTTCAAGAATGAACTAAGGTCCGGGGGATGGAGAGAGGGTTGGTTGCAGACAAATGAAGTTACCTACTCAGATGGAATGTTATGGTGAGTACATAACTTCTTTATCTGAAGAAGTTAACTTCATTTGATCAGCAACCTGTGGGACAGAGTCCCCAGCTACCACAACCTGGGAGGCCCTTATGGGAGGATATTCTGGAGCACTGCAGAGCCAAAGGATGCCCTTCCTCTGAAAATCAGATCCAATTTATAATGTGTAATGAAAGTGTGAGAGGAAGCCCAAGTAGCAGCTGAACAAATGTCATCCAGAGGGACCTTCGACCAGAAGGCTGCAGAAGTAGCCACAGAAAGTACAGTTTTGTACCTACCATAAATGTAGATGTCCGATAGGTATGCATCTGCAGTCATAACATATGGGTTGTCCTGCCTCAGGCAGCCCTTCGGTCGGCCAGATTCCAAAGTCTGGGTCTGGCCTCAGCTGATGTCACACTTTCCCCAACGTCAGAGCTTCTGGGGTATAAAGGCATCAGCCGACGCCATTTTCCTCAGTGTTTCTTGCCCCAGATGCCAGGTGCCCTCTAGGAAGGCTAAATTTGGATAATGCTGAAAAGTTCCAAACAGTAGCAAATTATATACATATATATACATATACAAACAAACAAATACACCATAATAGATTCCCCCAGTTAGCTGAAAGAGGGGTAAGCACCCTAGGAAAACCAGAGAGGGGAAGGAGGGTGGGTAATCCTGACTGCAGATGCATATCTATCGGACATCTACATTTATGGTAGGTACAAAACTGTACTATGTCCTTCAAGGATGCATCTGCAGTCATAACATATGGGTAGAATACCATAGCCAAACTGGGGGAGGAGGTACTAAGAGAAGGATGGTGTAGATAATATCCCCTGCAGAACTGCAGTTGCAAACCCTGCTCGGGATCTGGAGTATAAAGGTAGATTGTAATGCTTGGCAAATGTATGCACGGAGCTCCAAGTAGCAGCTTCTAAAATGTCCTTGGTAGCCACCCCTCGTAGGAAAGCTGTAGTGGTGGCTGTGGCCCTTGTGGAATGAGGCCTGATATTTTCAGGAGCTGTCTTTCCATGAAAGGAGTAGCAAAAACAAATGCAATTTCCTACCCATTTTGAAATTGTCTGTTTGGAAATTGCTCTCCCTTGCACCCCAGTTGCATATGCTACAAAAAGTTGGTCAGTTTTTCTGTTGGTTTTAGTTCTGTCCAGATAGTAGCGTAGCTGTCTGTGTATATCCAAGGTGTGCAAAAGTTTCTCTCCTTTGTTCTGTGGGTTAGGGAAGAAAGTAGGCAAATGAATAGCTTGGTTCAAGGATAGCCTGGATACCACCTTTGGCATGAAAGTAGGATTGGTTCTCAGTGACACTATCCTGGTGGAAAATAAGAAAAGGCTGCACTGCCATTAATGCCTGTAACTCGGATACTCTTCTTGCTGAAGTGATTGCCAGAAGAAAAGCAGTTTTCCAAGATAGAAACTGTAGGTCTGCTGATGCTGCTGGTTCAAAAGGAGGTAGTGTCAATTTCTCCAGCACAAATTTGAGATCCCATGCAGGTAGAGGGGGTCTCCTTGGAGGTTTAACATTTTTGATCCCTCTCAAAAATTGTCTGAGCCGAGGGTGAGAGAAGATAGGTGGATCCATATTGTATTCTGCTGAAATTGCTGAAACATGAATCTTAATGGAGGAGTAAGACAGGCCACTGTGGAACAATTCTGCTAAGTACTCTAGGATGTGTGCTAGGTTTGCCACTGAGACATCTGTGCCCTTTGATGTGCTCCAAATGAGGAATCTTTTCCATTTAGCTGAGTATGTCTTCCTTGTGGAAGGTCTGCGAGCCTCCAGGATGATGTCCTTCACTCTCTGAGATAAAACAGTTTGGTTTGGTTTTAAGGAATTTTCCAGGCAGTTAGTTTCAATGTTTTCAAGTTTGGATGCAGGGTCTTGAAATTGTTCTGTGTTAGAAGAGGAGGCCACAGGGGAAGAGGCCATGAGTTTGCCTGAGACATGCTTCTCAGTAGCGGATACCAGTGTTGCCTTGGCCAGTCCGGAGCTATTAGTATCACCTTTGGCTGTTCCTCCCTGATCTTCAGTAGGACCTTGTACATCAATGGGAGAGGTGGAAAGGCATATACTGTTAGGGCATTCCAACTGAAAGAGAGAGAGTCCACCCTCCAAGCTTGTGGGTGGTATGTCCTTGAGCAGAATTTTTTCAGTTGGTGGTTGAGTGGGGAGGCGAACAGATTTATCTCTGGCATTCCCCATTTCTTTGTTATGAGTTTGAAGATGTCTGGATGCAGCATCCATTCGTGTGCATCCGTGGTAGTTCTGCTTAAACTGTCTGCTAGTGAATTTTCTTTTCCTGGTACGAATTTGGCCTGTAGCTGGATATTGAGATTCAGGCATAGGTTCCACAGATTCATTGCCATCCGGCATAGAGGGTAGGAATGTGTGCCTCCTTGTTTGTTTATGTACCACATGACCATGGTGTTGTCTGTCCTTATTAACAGATGTCCTTGCTGGAGGAATGGTTTGAATGCCTCGATTGCATGCCTCACTGCCAGCATTTCCTTTTGGTTTATGTGCATGCTTAGCTGTCCTTGAGGCCATAGGCCTTGGATGCATTTGTCCTCCATGTGTGCTCCCCATCCTTGGTCTGAGGCGTCCGTGGTGATGGTCTGCCTTGTTTTTGGTTTGTTGAAAGGCAACCCTCTGTTGGACTGGCAGGCCTGAGCCCACCATAGGAATTCCTTTTGAAGGCATGGAATAATTTGTATCATGGTTTCTAGGCTGTGACTGTGTTGAGACCATACATTCCTTAGGTACCATTGCAATTTTCTCATATGCAGCCTGGCATGTGGAATTAAGATTATGCAGGATGCCATGTAACCCAGGGCCTGCAGGACTTTCCTTGCAGTAAGCTGAGTTTGTCTTGTTAAAATCATGAAATAATCTGGAAGTTGTTTTGTTTTTCTTCTGTGAGAAAAGCCATCTGAGTGATTGTGTCCAGATCCGCACCCAAAAAGGTTATCCTTTGGGATGGCACTAGTCTTGACTTTTGGATGTTGACTGTGTATCCCAAGGCCTGTAGCAGGAGTATGACATAGGCCAAGTCCTTTAACAATTTTTTCTTGTTGTCCGCTTGTATTAGGCAGTCGTCCAGGTATGGATAAATTTGAATTCCCTGAAGTCTGCAATGTGCAATTACTGATGCCAGGCATTTTGTGAATGCTCTGGGCGCAGTAGATAAGCCAAAGGGCAATGCTGAGAATTGATAATGCTCTGATCCTGCAAGAAATCTGAGGTGTCTTCTGCAATCTGGTCGGATAGGGACGTGCAGGTATGCCTCCTTGAGATCTAGAGTCACCAGCCAAGACTCCTTGCCCAGCATGAGAAGAAGTTGCTGTAGGGTCAGCATTTTGAATTTTGGCACAATGAGGTAAGTGTTGAGCGCGGACAGGCGAGAATAGGCCTCCATTGGTTTTCTTTTCTTGGTACCAGGAATAATCTGGAGTAAAATCCTTGGCCTTGTTCTGCAGATGGTACCCTTTCTATAGCTTTCATCTGAAGTAGTTTGCTGATTTGTCTTAAAGCCTCTGCCTTCTGGTTTGGTGGAAGGTTTGGCATTCCGCCCCTTTTTGGCAAAGTGTGGAAGTAATACCTGTATCCTTTGTCTATTGTTTGCAATGTCCATGTATCCTTTGTAATGCAATGCCAGTTTTTGGAGAATAAAGCCAGCTTTCCGCCCAAGGGAGCTTCCAGTTGATCCCTGGTAGGCGGAATCAGAGTCAAGTCATTGGGTCTGTCCTGTGGTAGTGGTTGTAGTTGTAGCTGTGGCACTACCCCTCTGGTTGGCAGGCTGCCACTGACGGCCCCTGTAGGCACCACTTGATTGACCTCTGCCTCTAGGGCATCTGTTCCTGCCCCTCTGTGCTCTGGAGGTGTCTGGAAAGGACCAATTCTTTGTAGGCCAGTTTCTGCTGAACCTCGGAGGTTGGACCTGCAGGAATTCCTTTACTGTTTGCACAGATTTTGCTTTTTCTTCCACCTTCTTTAGAATCTCCTTTGCAGGGGAGCCAAATAAACTTTGTTTCTCCATTGGAGCATCAAGGAGTTTAGCCTTGACATGGTCTGGCAAAGATTGCTCCTTCAGCCAGGCATGCCTACGAATTACTGCCCCAGTCATAGCTGATCTAAATGAAGCCTCCAGTGCATCATAGCCACATTTTAAAAAAATGATTACTGACCTGCTGAGAGTTGTGTACCAAATCCTGAAGGGATTTACGGTCTAAAGGTTCAGGAGAAGAAAGCTTCTTATTCAGCTGATCTAACAAAAATTCTTGGTACTGTATCATATGGAATTGACAGTTTAATGCCCTGACAGAAAGAGTAGCAGATGTATATACCTTTTTTCCCCATCTCTCTAGTGCTCTAGACTCTCTTTCAGAGGGTAGGGGATTCTTGGCAGTAGCAGCTGCAACCCCTTTAGGGCCCTGAGAAATAGTTTCTGGGTCTGCAGCATGGGCTTTATACAGGTGGAAATGAGAATCTGGGACCCTGTAATATCTGTCAGGTTTGGCAGGGGCCGGAAGAAGAGAATCAGGTGCAGTACTGACATCATTGTACACATCATCAATTACGGTCAGAACAGGAGGTATGGCTAAGGGCCTATGCTGGGGCAAATGTAAAAAGGTCCTTAATCTTTTTCTAGAATCAGAGAAATCCTGACCCTACCATTGAAAGTGCTCTCTCATGGAGTGTAAAGTCTCCCCAAAGGAAAATTCTTCTGGTGGGGAGGCCGAAGGAATAGAATCTTCTGCATCTGAATCCTCATAAGGAGAGTAGGCCCCTTCCTGATGGTCTGACAAATCAGATCCATCCAAGGAGTAATCTGAGGAGAGAGGTTCAGAGGGATCAGTCCTGGGCCTTTTGTCTGGAGGAGGTTGGGAGGCCCTGTCTGGGTGAGGTTGGGAACCCCTAATTAAGGAAATGAGGTCCTCAGCAAGACTGAGGATCTGAGAACTGGAGGAAGGCCTCTGGGAAGTAGATTTGGCAGGCAAAGTTTTTGAAAGCTTGGCAGCTTTTGCCCTGGAGAAGGCCTTAATAGACATAGAAGCTGGGGGCCTAGCTGCCCCACGTGCAGGAGTAGAAATGTCCAAAGGTATGGTGTTGGACAATTCTTGAGCACTAGCTTCGGTAGGGAATTCTGAGGCCGACTCGGCCGGGTCCTCTCTGGCCTTGGTGGTCGGAGGTATGGTTTCGGTAGTAGCAATAACCGAGGACTCGGTTTCAGCCGAAACCGAGACACTCGCGGTAGGCCTAGCCGTGGTTTCAGCCGAAACCGCGGGCCACGAGTGTCGGTCCTTTTCCTTGCGTTTTTTGACCATATGCGAAGTCGGAGTCTCCGACGGCATTTTATAAGCAAAAGCGGTACCAAAAAATTCCTCTGCAAACTCCGACCGATGTCTAAGAGTCCGTCGGTTGAAGGAGGCACAGGCTAAACAAGCTGATACGTCGTGGTCTGGGCCTAAGGAAGGAAGGCAGTAAGAATGGAAATCCTTATGAGGTATTTGTTTCCTACAAGTTAAACAATTATTTACTTTGTCTGACATCGGCTGAGGCAAGAAAGAGTCCCCAACGGGGTACTTAGCTTTTTTCGAAGTCTTCGGTAGCTGAAATCTCTGGATCTGACCGACCGGCACTTGTGAACAGCTTCTGCTTCGGGCACCGTGCGGCAAAAAAGACTGAGGAAAATGGCGTCGGCTGATGCCTTTATACCCCAGAAGCTCTGACGTCGGGGAAAGTGCGACATCAGCCGAGGCCAGACCCAGACTTTGGAATCCGGCCGACCGAAGGGCTGCCTGAGGCAGGACAACCCATATGTTATGACTGCAGAATCATCCTTGAAGGACATCGGGTAGAGTGTGCCCGAACACGCACGGGCTCAGGTCGACCAGAGCTTCTGTATGCAAGAAGAATGCATTGTGAAATCCACTTAGCTAAGGTTACCTTAGTCACTGGTTTACCCAGACAGGACTTAGCAAATGAAAGAAAGAGCTGTTCTGATTTTCGAAAAACAGCTGTTCTGTGTAGGTAAAATTGTAACGGTCTATGTACATCCAAGCAATGGAGTCTATACTCTCCTTTGTTGAGATAATTAGGGAAGAAGACAGGCAGGTTGATAGAATGGTTAATATTGGCTTCGGAAGCCACTTTAGGTAGAAAAGAGGTGTTAGTCCTGAGGGAAACTCTGTATTTATGAAAAATTATGCAAGGGGGCTTACTGCAAAGAGCCTGAAGCTCCGATATTCTTCTGGCTGATGTAATGGCAATCAGGAAGGCAGTTTTCCAAGATACAAACTTTAAGTCAACCGAAGCTGTGGGCTCAAAGGGAGGACCAGTCAGAGCCTGGAGAACTAGGGTTAAATCCCATGGAGGGTCTGCTTCCTTAACAGGGGGTCTCAAAAGGAAGGTGCCTTTCAGAAAGGTCTTGCAGATCTTAGATGATGCCAGGGCGCCAAATTTGTTTCCAATGTGAAAGTGGGAAATTGCTGCCAGTTGAACTTTAATAGTTGAAGAGCTAGCTCCCTGATGGAAAATTTGAGATAAAAAATCGAGGACGGCTGGAATAGGAGCCGTAAAGGGGTCCAAATTCCTATGCTCTGCCCAGATAGAAAAACGTTTCCATTTACTCTTGTAGATTTTTCTGGTAGAGGGTTTATGTGCGGCCACCAGAATGGCTTTAACCGAGGATGAGATACCGGGAGTCCTAGCCATCAAGGGAACTGGATCAACCGAGCCGAGAGCTTGAGGCTGTCCAGGTCGGGGGTCCTCAATCCCAGGGGATAAGAAATCAGATCTGGAAGGGGATCTAAGATCCAGGGAGGATGCACTAGATGAGACCGTAGACAAGGGAACAATGTTTGACGAGGCCAGAATGGGGCTATGAGGATAACTCTGCTCCCCAACCGATGAGCTTTCTGCAAGAATTTTGTCATCAACGGAAGAGGAGGATAAGCATAAAGAAGACCGGATGGCCAAGCATGAACTAGAGCGTCTCTGGGGTTTTCCCCTGGTGGGGGAATTAGAGCAAAAAACTCGCTGCACTTTGCGTTCGAAGACGACGCGAACAGATCACAGCAAGGTTGACCCCATCTGAGGAAGATCTGTTTCGCTACTAAGGGGTTCAGAGACCACTCGCAGGGCGAGAGGATTGTCCGACTCAGCTTGTCCGCAAGGATGTTTGACCGACCCGGTATGTGCGTTGCTATGAGAAAGTGGTTGGTGGATATCGGCCATTCCTATACTCTCATGGCCTCTCGGCAAAGTGGGTAAGATCTGGTTCCACCTTGCTTGTTGATGTACCAGACCACTGACATGTTGTCTGTTTGAATTGCAACAGTCCCCAGAGGAAGAAGGGCATGGAGAGCTTGCAACGCTATCAGCACCGCCCTCATCTCCGGGACATTGATATGCAAAAAGGTCTCTGTGCGAGTCCACATGCCTTGGACGGTGCTGCCCATGCAGTGCCCCCCCCACCCGAGGCGAGACGCGTCCGTGGTCACTGTGACTTGGGGTGGGGACATGGAGAAGGGGCGCCCTTCCCGGAGATGCTTGGAATGGAGCCTCCAAAGTAGAGATTCCCTGCAAACTCTGCTGAGAGGAATAGGAGCAGACAAGGGATGAAGCAGAATGGACCACTGGACCTGCAAGGTCCATTGGAGAACCCTCAAATTCAGACGCACGAGCGGAGACAAGTTGATGGTCGCTGCCATGGACCCCAGAGCCCTCAGGACTAACTCCGCTGGAGGGGCCGAGGACTGAAGAAGAGCCAAAACATGTAGGTTTAAATTGCTCAGTCTGTCCGATGTCAGAAAGACTTTGGATTGAATTGTGTCTTTCCTGGCTCCTATGAAATCCAAAATTTGAGTAGGCTGAAGGGATGATTTCCTGTGGTTGATCGTGATCCCTAGATAGCAGGCGAGATGTAGGAAGTAGTCTCTCGCTGAACATAGTAGATGCCTGGTGGGAGCGGTTAGGAGCCAGTCGTCCAGGTAAGGAAAGACCTGAATTCCCTGAAGCCTCAGGTGGGCCGCTACAACTGCCATGACCTTGGTGAACACCCTGGGGGCTGTGGTGAGACCGAAGGGTAGGACCCTGAACTGATAGTGACTGGCTCCCAGCTGAAAGTGGAGGAACCTCCAGGATCGTCTGTCCATTAGAACATGGTAGCACGCATCCTTGAGGTCTATGGAGCACATCCAGTCGTTCTCCTGTAATAGTGGGAGAATGGATTGTATGGTGACCATGCGGAACTTCTCTTTGGCAACTGACAGGTTCAGTGTGGACAGGTCGAGAATTGGCCTTAAGTCCCCCGTCTTTTTTGGCACCAAAAAGAACCTGGAGTAGAAGCCTGATCCAGATTGACCGGGGGGACGTGCTGGATGGCTCTTTTTTCTAGAAGTTTCTAGAAGTTCTTTTACTTCTAGGGCTGCTACCTCCCTCTGATTGGGTGGTACATTGGGGAGGTACCCCGACCGGGGGGGGGGGGGAGTATTTAGGAATGGGATTGAGTAACCTCTGGATCCAGAGCACCCAGCGATCTGTCGTAATGGACTCCCAATGTGCTAGATGCTCCGAGAAGCACCCCCCGACTGCCTCCAGAGAGGAGCAGTCGGACAACCCCTCAGGGTTGCTGAGCGGGTCGACTGGAAAAGGGTTCCCTCAACCAAAAATTCTTCGGCTCCCCCCCCCTCTGCCTCTGGGCCGGCGTCCACCCTGTCCTCCTCTGCCTCTGAAGGACAAGGGATCCGGACCGAAACGGGATTGTTGGGATTTCCGGAACGACATCTTCTTCTGTCCTCTTTGGTTCCTGGAGAAGGACCTCTGAGGAGCCGAGAAGCGGATCCCGATGGCAGATGTTTTCCCATCCTTCTCGCTCTGGAGTAGCGTATCACAGACGGTCTTGCCAAAAAGCGTAGAACCGTCAAAGGGGGCGTTCGCGAAGGATGCCTTGAAGGGTTCCGCAAAGTCACATAGACAGAGCCAGGCTCGTCGTCGTAAGACAATGCCTGTTCTGCTGGCTCTAGCCGCTCCTTCCGTGGCATGGGAAAGAAGCCGCATAGAGGTATTCGTAATAGACTTAAGAGTGGCCATTCATGCCGAGAAGGTCCATTTGTCCTTGGCCGACATGGACTCTGGGGGTGAGCCAGCGTACTCTTTGATTAGGTCTCGCTGTAGTCGAATCACGTGTGCCATATAGTTCAGTGACCTTACAGAGAAGGTCGCTGAAGCAAACATCCGCTTTCCGAGGCAGTCCATCGCCAGAGACACCTTGTCAGAGGGATGTACAGAGGAACTTTCCTCTGCTAATTCCTTCTTGGTGGCAGCCGCCACCATCATGGCATCTACAGGTGCACCTTTGCTCCAAATTGTCCTGTCTGTGGGGGGGCTGAGAATCCTGTCGGGTCTCTTGGGTATTGGCTCCACAGTGTCTGGCTCCTTCCATGCCCTGGTAGTTATGAGGTCCACCAGGGGATCGGTGGGAGGGGACACCCAAGAGGTAGATGGGCCTGCGTCGAACACCTCCAGAAAGACAGACTCGTCCGAGGAAGGCTTTTGGACTGACCACCCCCCTCTAATATGAAGCATTTCCATAATGTCTCTGAAGGAGACATCTTCGGGGGGGGTGATCTGGGGGAACCTTCCCCTTCCTCCAAGTCCGTGTCTTCTGTGAGGGACTCGGGTGAGTCCAACTGCCTCCTCTTGCACTTATGTTTGTGAGGAACTTCCTCAGGGGGACTGTCCGAGTAGTGCTCACCAACAATGTCCTGTTCCTCCATGGGAGCCATCTGGGACGTAGGCGCAGGCTGTCCCTGTGGCCGGATGATGGAAGATAGGCCCGTCTGAGAGGGAATGGCGGGTGGATCTGTAGCCAGAACCTGGGACCTCGAATCCCTCGAAAGAACCCTCTCCACGACGTCGAATGCCGAGGGTGAGCTGCTCTCCCTAGGATCCGAAAGCAGTCCCCTCAGATCCGGCGAGTGGATCGGCGCCAGAGATGACCCGATCGTATCCGAAAGGGCAGTGCGATCCGACCTCAATGGAGCCGAAGGCACACTAACCCCTCCGGATCTGACGCTCATCTCACATCCCCGAGAGCTAAGATCCGAAAAGGGATCCGACAAACTCGAGGGTACAGTAGGAGCCGAAGTAGGAAACACTGTCGGCACAGACACCACCCCGGCTCCGAAGCTCCTTGGATCCGACAGCTCTGAACCCCGGTAGCGGGTCGGAGAAGGCGCAATGGGGGCGAAAAAGGGGGTTGAGCTCCCCCGGAGGGGGGGGGAGGCAAGAGCACTCCCATCTGCAGCTGGGCCTGAAGAAATCGACGCATCATCCGATCCATATCCGCGTCAGATAAACATAAACTTCTAGTGGACCTGGATGAGGCTGCTGAGGCTGGCTGGGAAGGCCGCCTGGACGACCTCGAAGGTGACCGGATCTCCTCCTCCGGCTCCGGGGAGAAACGTGGAAATCGAAGCCTGGAGGGGGAAGACCCGGAGACCTTAAGGAGGGAGGCTAGCTGCTTAGAATCGGCCCGCTTCTTATGGCTACGATGCCGGTCTCTCTTCCCGCTCTTTATCCTTCCTGTCTTTTTTCCTCACTTCCCTTTCCTCCTGAGCCGAAGCAGGAGTTTGAATCCCGGCCAGGGGAGCGGGAACGGTCAGTGGGGCAGCCACAGCCACGGCTGGCACCACGGAGGGGGAGGAGGACGAAGCTGAATCCGGGGGTAAAAGGCCCGCGAGGACTAGCTTAGTCTGCCTGTCCCTCAAAGCCCTGGGGTTGAAGGCTGCACAGATAGTGCAGCCTGAAGAAAGATGGTCTACACCCAGGCAAATAACGCAGTGAGTGTGGCCATCCGTTGGGGACAGCTTATGGCCACACTCGGAGCATTTTGAAAAAATAGCTTTTGGGGCCTCGGACATACCAACAAAATTAGGCCCACACGCACACACCTTCACACACACAGAAAGAAGGGGGGAGGGGATTTAAATTTACACTAACTAAGGAACTAAAGATAAACTAACGATAAACTAGTTAGATAGATAGGAGAGAAGGGGTGTCACACACACTCAAAAAGTGAATTTAAGTGGAAAAAGTTAAATAATCTACACAACTCACAAAACCCAACGCTAGGAGCTCGTTCTCAGATGCTTCAAGAAGCCGCGGCAAATGAGATCTGAGGGTTAGAGGGGAGGCAGCAGGGCATTATGGGTAAGGGGAGGAGCTTGGAGCTCGGATCTTTGCTAGGGAAAGCTGCCGGCTCGGATCCGAATCGGATCCGATACCCATATAGGTTGCTGATCGAATGAAGTTAACTACTTCAGATGAGCAGTTTTCTATGTCAGAAAATTCCAAGGTAGAGAAAAGAAGGTTCTGAGGGAGATTCCGGTCCCAGGAAGGAGGAATTAAGTCTCTGATGTAGGGAACTTTCAAGAACATGTTTAACAGGCTACAAAGAACCAAGGGAAGGACTCACAGGTATTGATGGCTGAATAGTGCACATTCTCTGAGGCATAAGCCAAACGTGAATTGAACAACTCATAAGTATTGCAGGACCTGAAGATGAGAGGGGGTCCTCACTATTTCTGTGGTATCAGATTAAAAATCTTTTCCATTTGATTAGGTAAAATTTCCGGGTAGTGGGCTTACTAGCCTCCTTAATGACAGCAAGTCTTCAGTAAACTTGTGCCTAAAAGACAGCAGGATTAAATCAAGCTGTCAGCTATGGAGTACTCACAATGGGATTAAAGACAGCCCCCTTGTCCTGCGTAAGGAGTTTAAGTTGTATAGGCAGTTTGAGGTTCCACAGTGTACATCTTAATGAAGAAAGATAAAAAGAGGTTATGTACTCGCCATAACGTTCCATCTTTGTTGTCCATTTTCATTCTTCCTCAACTACTGGGTTTGGATCCAAACCATCGGATCTGATCTGAGGGATTGCTAAAGCTTGCGGCAACCAAAGCTCTCAAGTTTCTCCCTTACCCACAATGCACCTCCCCAAATACCTTAGATCTTGTTTGCTGCTTAGCAGAGAGTAAAATATGAAGGAGGTTAATGGAGAAGCCATGTCCAGAAGTCATATATATAAAACAATTTTACAGGGATCCTGTAAACACTTGTTCCTCCAAAAGTCTTAGGATGGTGGTTGGTGGGAGGGGAGATGAGGAACATTGGAAATGGGCAACACAGATGGGACGTTATGGTGAGTACATTAACTTCTATATCTGATCTTGTCAATTTTCATTCCATCCTCAACTATTGGGACAGAGTCCCTAGCTACCTGTTTCCAGGGTGGACTCAAGGAAGGATATTCCTGAGTACCATAGAACCAAATGATGCCCCACCTCTGGAGATCAGATCCAACTTGTAATAAGTGACAATGGTATGGGGAGTAGCTCAAGTTGCTGCTGCACATATATCATCCATGGTCATTCTTGACTGAAAAACTGTGGAACTCGCCATGGATCTAGTGGAGTGTGCTTTCAAGGAATGTGGAAGAGTAATGCCAAGTTTAGTATAAATGAAGGATATGCAACTTGTCAACCACTTTGGTAACATAATCTTACAAACTGGTTTTCCCACAGTTGGCTCACGGAATGAGATGAACAATTGGTCAGCTTTTCTGATTGCCTCAGTCCTGTGCAAACAGAAGTATAACTGTCTATGAACATCCAGTAAATGCAACATATATTCTCCTTTGTTGATAAACTTAGGAAAGAACACTGGTAAGTTAATAGCTTGATTAATATTGGATTCTAACACCACCTTCATCAGAAAGGACAGATTAGTCTTTCTTTGTGGAAAATTAAGTATGGAGGTTTAGAAGATAATGCTTGAATCTCAGAAATTCTTCTTGCAGAGGAATGGCTACCAAGAAAATTGTTTTCCATGTAAGATATTTTAGGTCACATGTAGCCACTGGCTCAAAAGGGGATTGTGTAAGAGACTGCAGCATCAGATTTACATCCCATGGAGGGGTAGGATCTTTAAAAGGAGGCCTTTGGAGGAGAGTACCTTTTAAGAAAGCCTTGCTCAATTTGTGAGAAACAAAATTAAATCTAATGTGATAATTGGAAATTGCTGCCAGTTGCACTTTAACGGTTGAAGAACTATCACAGTTCAGAAATAAGTGCGCTAGAAAGTCCAAAATGCAATTGATAGGGGCTCAAAAGGGGTCAAAATTGTGCTGTTGTGCCCAAATAATGAACTTTTTCCATTTACTAGAATATATTTTTCTTGTTGAGGGTTTATGGGGAGGTAAAACTATATAGTGAACAGGTGAAAAGAGCATGGACTGTTTGGCTATTAATGGAACTGGAAAAGCCAAGCAGTCAGCTTGAGGTTTGGTATATCTTGATGTGTCATACCTGTCGAGTGAGACAGGAGGTCCAGTAGTCAGATCTAGGTTCCATGGTGGTTGAAACAGATGACGCCAAAGGAAGGGAAGCCAAATTTGTCAAGGCCAATAGGGTGCAATGAGGATTACTTTGCTATTCAACCTGGAAGCTTTCTGCAGAAATTTCAGGATCAATGGAATTAGTGGATAAGCATAAAGAAGACTGGGGTCCAATCGTGTAGTACAGCCTCCCTTGGTGACTTCCCCTGTAGAAGAATTAGGGCGAAGTAGTTGCTGCACTTGACGTTTAGGGGAGAGGTAAAGAGGCTGCAGTAAGGCTGGCCCCATCGACAGAAAATCTCATCCGCCACTGCTTCATTGAGGGACCATTCGTGTGGTAGAAAAATGCACCTTCTCAGTTTGTCTGCTATCATGCTGCATTTCTCCTTCTCTGCTAATAGAAAGTGGTTGGAAGAGATCGCCCACTGCCAGACCCTGAGAGCTTCTCGACATAATGGGAATGGGTAGAATTTGGTTCCCAATAACCACAAAAGGGAAAAGCCGAAAAACAGTCACCAATAATCCAGAAAATGTTCGGCTAGGTTCACTTGGTCCCAATAAAGGTGGCTAACACTGAAGGCAGTAGCTGAGCAAGTAAAATCACTCAAAAAACTAAAATATCAAGTTACACCATCAACTCTTAAAAATGAACAATCAATTTAAATCTATTTTGCCAATCACACCCCCTCTTATAAGTGTCAAACCAAAGGGGTTATTTACAATGCATTACTGTACATTATGTTGGGCATTATATGTGGGCAAAAAGGATCGGACTCCAAAACTCAGATTTGTGACTGGCAAAATAGGTTAGAATTTAGGGAATTTATATGGGAGCTAAGACTGGATGCGTGTATATCCAGGGCTGAATTATCATATTTTCCTGACCCCAGCCCTTAAAATGAGGGCAAACGATTATTTTGATATTGAATTTATACATTTGTATGTAATAATGAACCAACCAATGATATGTGGGTGGGGGTTTTATAAAATGAACAGGATATGATGTAAATGATTCTGATGAAATTTCCTGATTGGAAATGAAAGAGCTAAATCTTTTGGAATAAACTTGCTGCTTCATTTTATTTTAGTTTTTCGAGTGATTTTACTTGCTCAGCTACTGCATTCAGTGTTAGCCGTCTTTATTGGGATCGAGTAAACATAGCCGAACATTTTCTGGATTATTGGTGACTGTTTTTCGGCTTTTCCCTTTCGTGGTTACTGGTTTTCTGTTTTGGAATGGCTTCACAAGGTAACTGAGGGGCTACACAGAGGAACGGAGGTAAACGGACATTGCTCGGTGAGCTCACAAAACTTATCCAACTGTTTTCTACGGGAGAAAATGATCCTGATATGGACATTTCTATTTCGTGTTACCAATGGCAACAGGAGAGTAACACCACACCCACATGAGCATGTAATAATGTAATGAGGGAAGGTATTGATGGGGGAGTGGATGTAAATGGACAACAAGCACGACCGCTGTTTTCCTCAACCCAAAACTTACATAATGACGAACATCAAAGGGAGTATGTTGAACTGGAAAATTATAACAATATGGATTTAAACCAATGGCTACATGAGAAGTTCAGCGACAAAGAAATAGTTAGTAATGGGAATGAACAATTTTCTGCTTCATATGGAGGTATGTGCAATTCATTAAAGGACAAAATGGTTAAATTTAAAACTTTAACATTGGGCAATTGGTCTTTGACTGAGAGTTTGAAATGTAAGCACGTCCCAAAGGAACTTAGAGTGATAAAATTTCCCAACAATACTGTTGAAGGTTCCGAACTGTTTAATGATGTCATAAATATTTTCAATTATTGTGGTTTAGCCCTTATGCGGGCGATTATAAAGAATAATGATGATATAATGAAAAATTTAAAAGATGAACTTAACATGTTAATAAGATCCAACAGGATCTTTTGTTTACTGTTACTGAACACAAACGGAAATATTTATTGTTATTTAAAGATGTGGATAATGCTATGCATAAAAACCATAAAT
Organism: Protopterus annectens; assembly: GCF_019279795.1. Classification (NCBI taxonomy): domain Eukaryota; kingdom Metazoa; phylum Chordata; order Ceratodontiformes; family Protopteridae; genus Protopterus; species Protopterus annectens. The sequence goes on along the minus strand of NC_056735.1, from coordinate 716,537,547 downwards.
GGAAGATATCCAAGTTAAATAGAGACGATAAAGATTATATTGAAGGGAGGGCCTACAGTTTTGGGCCCAGATACAAGAACACAAATGGGAGGTGAACGTTCACTAGACAAAATACACACTATGATGTGAGAAGCGTGGATGAGGGGGATAAACAAGAAGGTGAGGCAACCCCTTTAGAATATGGAGGACCAAGGAAGTCCGAGAGAATCAAGAACCATATGGCACACACATATGCGCAGGCTGTGGGGAGACAGAGGCCAGGGTTACAAGGGGGAACAGAACAGATATGGTCAATGACAACGGGAAAAGCGGAACAGATAAATGAGGTGGATAACCTCAACATACGTAATACTGAGCAGAGACCCTTGAATTTAGGAGTCATTGAGAGGGAAGGGGTCATATGTACCATGAATAACTTTCATAATAATACACATATATATATATATATATTATACTGATACCAAAGTCAACCAGAATCATTTTAATCTGTTCAAAAAGGGCTTTACTTTTATTCCCAATAAAAGAGAGAATGTAGCCAATTCCATTTTGGATGCGAAAATGTTCATTAGAAAACTTAACTTGGAGGTTATGTTTAAGTACAATGTAAAATAAGATGCAGGAAATACACTTAGGAAAAGGAGTCTTTATAATCCCCCCTGAACTCACAAATTTTGAAACTTTAGTAACTAAGGAAATCAGGGATGTGTATCACTCTAGAAGGTACTTTAAGAGAAATCTTACTGATGAAGAACAGGATGTATTAAATAATATGAGGAAAAATAATACATTAAGACTGATGAAACAAGAAGTTATGTACTCACCATAACGTTCGATGTATGTAGTCCATCTCGCCTCACATTCTTACTCACGGGTTCGGAGCCAAATATCGGCTCCAACTCGGCCAACTTTTATTTTCTAGCACAAAGTCTCTTATTGGCTGGTATCCAATGTTGCACTGCTCCATAGCCCCAGAACTAGTTTGCTGCAAACCCACAATCACACCTCATGCATAACAACAACCCACTACAGTAGAACACTATCAAGGGGAATAGGAAAAAAACAACTACCACTGAAGGGTACTCAAACACCAATTCCAGCCTCCAAATCCTCTAGACAGGGGGCAGGTGGGAGGGTACGTAAGAATGTGAGGCGAGATGGACTACATACATCGAACGTTATGGTGAGTACATAACTTCTTGATGGTATGTAGTCCAATCTCGCCTACATTCTTACTCACGGGACAGCATCCCCAGCACCTCTATCCTGGGAGGCTCAAAGGAAGATACTCCTGAGGGCTGTGGAATCAAAGGAAGTCTGGCCCCTAGAAGCCACATCCAGTTTGTAATGAGTAATAAAGGTGTGTGGGGAAGCCCACGTGGCTGCAGCACAAATATCATCCAAAGAAAGTCTGGCATGGTAAGCTATTGATGCAGAAACAGCCCTAGTAGAGTGAGCCTTGACTGGGAACGGTAGGTTTCTGCCCGCAGAGGAGTAAATAAAGGAAATACAACTTGAAATCCATCTCGGGATTATAACCTTGGAAATAGGGGATCCTGCTCTACTTTCTGAAAAAGACACAAACAATTGGTCAGCTTTTCGTAGTTGTTTTGTCCTGTGTAAGTAGAATCGTAATTGTCTGTGCACGTCCAATTGATGAAATCTAAACTCTGCTTTGTTCAAGAATTGAGGGAAGAAAACTGGCAGCTCAACACACTGATTGAGATTAACAGTAGATGTTACTTTAGGAAGAAAGGACGGATTACGTCTAAGAGAAACCCTGTCCTTATGGAAGATTAAATATGGGGGTTTGATGGACAGAGCTTGAATCTCTGACACCCGTCTAGCTGGTTTGATGGCTATAACAGTCTTCCAAGACAGAAACTTTAACTCAAAGGAGGCAGCCAGTTCGAAAGGTGGGGAAGTCAAGGCTTGCAAAACAAAGTTTAGATCCCAGGGCATGATAGGTTCTGACACAGGAGGCCGGAGTAACAAGGTGCCCTTCAGAAAGGCCTTACAGAGTTTATGTGCCATAAGGGAAGGCTCGTAGGAGGTATGAAAATTAGAGATAGCAGCCAGCTGCACTTTAATGGTAGCAGGAGCAGAACCCTGCTGAAAGAGCATGAACAAAAAATCCAAACCAGCAGGAATTGGGGCTGTGTAAGGGTCAAGTCCTTGGGCCTGAGCCCAAATGGAAAATTTCTTCCATTTACTGGAATAGATCTTCCTGGTGGAAGACTTATGAGAAGAGGATAAAATGTGCACCACCTCAGGCGAAAAACGATGAAGTCTGACTAACGACGGAAGTGGAGTAGCCAGGCTGTCAACCTGGGGGTCCGCAGGGAGGGATGGAACTGCCCCGACATGTGCATCAGTAGGTCTGGTATTGGGTCCAGAATCCAAAGACTGTCCACCGCGAATTGATGAAGAAAGGAGAACCAGACTTGGCAAGGCCAGTGTGGGGCAATTAGAATCATCTTGCTTCCCGAGGATATGGATTTCTAAATCACTCTTGGTAATAGAGGAAACGGAGGGAAAGCATAGAGCAGACCGGAGGGCCAATCGTGGACTAGATCGTCCCTGGGTGACTCCCCCTATTGGGGGATCAGGGTGAAGTAGCTGCTGCATTTGGCATTGAGGAGACTGGCAAAAAGATCGCAGCAAGGCTGACCCCACCTGCTGAAAATCTGCTCTGCAACCAGAAGGTTCAGGAACCACTCGTAAGGCATCAGAATAGCTCTGCTCAGCCTGTCTGCTATCACATTGGCCTTCCCCGGAATGTGCGTTGCCACTAGAAACCGTTGGGAAGACACTGACCACTGCCACACTCGCATGGCCTCTCTGCACAGGGGGTAAGATCTGGTTCCTCCTTGCTTGTTTAGGTACCACACAACGGACATGTTGTCCGAGTGAATTGCAATCGTTCCCAGAGGAAGAGAGTTCTGAAGTGCCCGCAACGCCAATAACACCACTCTCATCTCTAAAACATTGAAGTGCAGATGTACCTCGTGATCTTGCCACGTGCCTTGGACCGTCCTGCCAAGATAATGCCCCACCCCCACCCCATCTGGGAGGTGTCCCTGGTCACCGTGGTGACAGGTGACGAAGGGACAAACGGTTTTCCCTCTTCCAGATTGGTGGAACATAGCCACCAACAGAGATCCTGCTTGCATCGGTCCGTGAGTAGGATTTGGTGGGAAAGGGGGAGTTTCTGAAAAGACCATTGGGCAAAAAGAAGCCACTGAAGAAGCCTCATGTGTAATCTCGCTAGAGGCACAAACATAATGGTAGCTGCCATGGATCCCAGAAGCTGAAGCACCCATCTCGCTTGTACTTTCCTGAGGGGTAATAAAGCATGAACCTGATTCTGAAACACTCCGATCCTTTCTTGGGGCAGGAAGGCCCGCATTTGGATGGTGTCTAGCTCTGCGCCTATAAATGTGACACGCTGTGAGGGCAGCAAGGCAGATTTTTCCCAGTTCAAGGTAATTCCTAGTTGTTGACAGAGGGTAATGGTAGCGCCCCTGGCCCGGATGAGAAGATGCTTGGTGGGGGCGGTGAGGAGCCAGTCATCCAGGTGTGGAAACACTTGGAATCCTTGATGTCTCAAGTGAGCTGTCACCACCGCCAAGCACTTGGTGAACACCCTGGGGGCTGTGGTGAGACCAAAGGGCAGGGCACGAAACTGAAAATGACTGGCTCCCAGCCGGAAGCGTAAGTGACTCTTGGATGCCCTGTCCATTTTGATATGGTAGTAGACATCCTTGAGGTTGATGGAGCACATCCACACTTCTTTTCCCAGCAACGGGAAAAGGGACTGAAGGGTGACCATTCGGAACTTGGACTTCAGAGCGTAGTGATTTAATCGGCTGAGCTCTATAATGGGCCTCAGGTCCCCTGTTCTTTTCGGCACCAAAAAGAGTCTTGAGTAAGTCCCTAATCCGATTTGGTCTGAGGGGACAGGTTGGATGACTCCATTCTTTAGCAGCTTTGAGACTTCTAATGCTGCGTGATCCCTTTGACTGGGTAGAACGTCTGGGATTCTCCTGACTGGAGGGGGATCTGACAAAAAGGGAATGGTATAACCTCCGGAAACTATTCGTAGCACCCATCGATCCTGGGTGATGCTTTCCCAGGCTTCCGGGTACAACGAAATGCGGCCCCCGACTGGCTCCAGAATAGCACAGTCAGGCAACACATCAGGAATGATGTTAAGAGGAACCGCGAAAGGAATCACGGTCTCCAGAGTTGCGGGGGCCTCCTCTGCCTCTAGGGCGGCGTCTTCCAGAATAACCTCCCCCTCCTCTGCCTCTGGAGGGGAACTCACCTTGTGCGGCAGGGAAAAACTTCTGTGATTTCTTGAACCACATCTTCCCTCTTCTCTCAGCCTTGGGGTAAGGCATAGAGCGAAGGGAAAAATGGACCCCTACGGCAGACAGGGTCTTTCCCTCTTGCTCGCATCTGGTGAGGGTGTCTTTCACTTTGGTCCCAAAAAGTGAGGACTCATCAAAGGGGGAGTCAGTGAAGGAAGACTTGAAGGCCTCCGCGAAATGACACAGGCGCATCCAGGCATACCTCCTGAGGGCTATTCCCGAACTAGCTGCCCTACTCGCCCCCTCAGCTGCATATGAAATGAGCCTCATGGACGAGTTGACAAACGAATTGAGGGTGGACACCTGGGCGTTAACCGTGTGCGCTAACGCCTCAGGTATGTTACCCACTAGAGTATCTCCTAACTCCTTGAGGAGATCTCTCTGTAGCAGAGTAAAATGACAAAGATTCTTCAGCGACCGCAGGGTGAAGGTCGCTGATGAGAGGTTACGCTTCTCATACCAGTCCATGCTCCTGGACTCCTTCTTAGGAGGATGGACGGAGGAAGAAGACTCGGCGACTTCCTGCTGTGTGGCCGCCACCACCATCATGGCATCTACAGAAACCCCATTTGGACAATAACTCTTTCCCCCGGGGGGGCACAAAGAAACTTATTGGGCCTTCTGGGCACAGGTTCCACTGAATTAGGATTCTCCCACACCCTTCGACAAATTAAATCCAGGAGCTCGTCGAAGGGTGGAGACACCCAGGAGGCGGAGGGTTGAGTGCCAAAGGCCTTGAGGAATACCGACTCCTCCTCAGAGGGGGTTTTGGACGGCCAGTCGCCTCTCTGTCTCAGTATCTCCAGGATGTCGGAGAAACAGACGTCATCGGAGGACGACTTGGGGAACTCCTCTGACTCCTCGAGGTCAGTATCAGAAGTGAGAGACTCGTCCTGGGAGTCTATGTGCTTCCTCTTGCACAACTTCTTTCTGGGGGGCTCCTCAGGCACGGACTCTGAGGGACCTTCAGAAAGTTGGGGACCGCTTATGGGGCTATCCCCTGACCTTTGGGCTCCGCCATCTACGGATAGGGGGACATCAGAAGCTCTAGCCGGGGTGGAAGGGGACAGAATGACCGATCCAGGTGATGTAGCTGAAGATATGGCCAGTGCACTCCTCATGGCCTCGAAAACGGGTCCCCCCGAATCTGAGGACCGACCGATCTCCGAGGCCATGACTGGGGTCGGGGTTCCCCGAGCCGATGCGCCGAGGGGAAGGCTCAGCACCGACAGATGTCCCGAAGTATCCCTCTTGGGCCCGACAGAGGAAACCCGAGTACCAAAACCTGTGGACAGAGTCGACATGGTTGGAGCCGACGTTGGCACTGATAAACCCTTGAGGGGTATCTGAGCCAGCACAAGAACATCACTCGGAGCAGAGCACTTCGGCTCTGAAGGCAAGGAAGTGCTCGGAGGAGGAACCATCGACACAAGCATCGGGACGAGCTCCGGAGCCGACTGGGTCGGAGCCGAAAATAATTTAGTCAACACCGGTGACTGCAGGAGCCTCTGAACCACCCTAGCGACATCCAAATCAGAAAGCCTGGAGGATTTGGAGGACAGAGAGGGGGATTGGGATCTCCTATCAGGAGAACCATGCCTAACACTGGGAGACCGGCTCCGAATGGGTTCCAATAAAATTGGAGCCGAGGTCGATTCCAGCACAACAGATACCTCCTGCGGCCCTGAGGACAGAGGAGCCGAGGAGGTAGAGTCCAGTTTAGAAGTTTTCTCCGGTGGCTCCGAGGAGACAGACGGAGCCGGAGATCTTTTATTCGCCTTCGAAGCCTTAGACTTGGACTGGGTACTAGAAGTCGAGTCTAAAGACCCCTCAAACGAAGGTTTTAGGAGTCCCTTCAATATAAGTTTATTTTTTCTTTAGCACACAACTTCCAAACAGAAAAAATGCAGTTATAGGCGCTGTTCTCCAGTAACAATAAAGGTTTTCCTCTTAATAAAACGTGGAAACTCAATTTCAATAAATTCAAGGTCCAAGTCCAACAGACCACTAGGTAAAACGTTTCAAGACACCAATTTATTTGACAAAAAAAAAACAGATTAAGCGATTTCATCTCCCATATGGAGACTTCATCAGAATCTGTTACACATAGATAACACACTTAATTAATCTTGACTTCTAATAGGCTGGATATTAATTGACACTAATTAACATTGAGGTAATGTTGAACCAAACCTTTGGTAAATTACACTTGAATGTTAATACAAAGTTATAGAGGTTCATAGGAATCCATGATCTTAATATTTCATAATTTTGTTTCCAACTTATATAAATGTTGTAAAAATTAAATATAAATATAAATAAAATCATCAAAGAAATTGTGACAGGAAATACTCATTTCTTATTAATACATTAGTTTGGTGTATAAATACCAATAAATATATAAAAATATAAAAATATATATAAAAATATATATAAAACGTATGTAAAATATATATATATAGTATAAAAATATTGTATGATAAAACCACATTTATTCTTGTGCCTTAAATAGTGTTAACAACTATATTTTAAGCTACGCCCTTAATAAAAATAAAATATATTATATGTACATGCTCCATAAGGACTGAATCTGAATATTTTATTTATTTATTTATTTATTTACACAAGTTACAACAGTTAACCATCTATCGATGTCTCTTTGGGTCATCAGCGAGAATCTTAAGGGCTGGGTTGATGGATATGTGGTCATTCAATCCATAATTTCCACATGCGTCCAACCTTAACTGCCAAACCATCTCCCTAAATTCCAGTTTGGTTTCCCAATCCCCCCCCCTCTCTTGCTTCACCACCTCTTCCAATATCCAAAATTTAAAATCTGCATCTCTACATATCCGGGTATGTCTAAATAAGGCATTGTCGTTCATTTTGATAATATCTCTATTGTGTTCATATATACGTGCCCTTAAATTACATTCAGTTTTCCCTATGTAGTATTTCAGACATTTCTTACAGTAACACAAATATACCACCCCTTTTGTGTAACAACTGTAGTATTTACTACCTATCAATTTTCAAATTTATATTAGGTAGTTCCATTTCTTTAGTATCTGCCATAAAAACACATTGTGCACACCTACCACATCTAAAAGTACCATATTTACTACTTGCTCCACTTGGAATGTTTTTCTTTTTATCAAGTATATTTTTCAAATTTCTGTTCTTCCTAAAAGCATATCTAAGTGGTAATTGGAAAATATCTGTCTTATTAGACATTTTACTAAACATTCCCCATGCATCGTTGATGCATTTTTTAATCCATCTGACACCATTAAAGTGTGTCAAAACCAAAAAAGGAAGTTTCTCTTCCTCATCTTTTCTGGTGCTAAACGTATTTTCTACCCCAATAGTACCTATATTTGTTAGTAGGGGTTTGTATAATGTATCCAATCTATCTATTACAACTTTTTTGTTTGATTCAATCATGTGGTCAGGATATCCCCTTTCCTTGAACATATTGTGCAGTGTTTCCATTTCTTCCATCAGTTCTGTTTTGTCAGAAGTCATTCTAGCTACTCTAATCATTTGTCCTTTTATTATATTCATCTTTGAGTGGTAGGGATGATCACTCTTAAAATGTAAAAACGAATTCGAGTAACATTCCTTCCGGAAAATTCTAGATTTTAATTTTTTGTTGATTCTATCTTTTGTCAATTTAACATCCAAATAATGTATTTCTTCTGCGTCTGAATCGTAAGTAAATTCGAGAAATTCCGTACTCTGATTGATGTGTGTAATAAATTTATTAATTTCATCTTCGGGTCCGTCCCACAAAATAAATATATCGTCCAAGAATCTATAATAGCCTACAATATGTTTGTAAAAAGTAGAACTAAAGACAAAATGTTTTTTCCAGAATAACATTATAATGTTTGCGTAAATGGGGGCACAGGCAGATCCCATGGCAACCCCATCTGTTTGGTAGTATAAATCTCCTTGAAAATAAATGTAGTTATACTTCAAAACAAGTTCCATATTTTCCATAACTAGCTTAAAATCATCAGCTGTAAGAATTTTCATCTCCATTATCATATTTTCAAACCATTCCAACCCAATTTGGTGTGGAATGACCGAAAATAAATCTCTCACATCAATTGTCAAAAAAACAATACCATCCCTGTACTGGGTGCCACCTATTTTAGATAAGAAATCCCATGAATCTATTAAAATGTGTGGAAATTTCTTATAAAATTCTTTTAGTTTGACGTCCACAAAAATTGCAAGCGGTTGTGTTTTTGAACCTTGTGAGGACACAATTGGTCTTAAAGGTGGACTTTCTTTGTCCTTGTGCACCTTAGGTATACCAAATATTGCTGGAATAACTGGTTTTGTTACTCTTAGAAAATTGTATAATTCATTGTCTATTAGACCTTGTAGTAAATTGTCTTCTAAAATCATGTAAATTTTTCTGTAAGAAATATTCACTTCATTCCTAGATACTAGGCTATACCTACTATCTTTGTCCAGTATATCACATATTCTCTTAGTATAGTCCCATGTATCCATCAGCACTACCCCTCCACCTTTATCAGGTTTCATTATCCGCAAATTAACATTGTCACTTAATTGTTGTAGAGTACAAATTTCATTCTTAGTCAAATTGTGTCCTGTGGGTAAATGTTTCTTGTATCCATCCCTTATTGTATCCATGACACATCTTTCAAAATTCAATATGTCTTGGTGTATTGGGGGGGGTTAAAAGTACTGGCTTTCTTGAGATTAGTTTTTTTGTATTTAGTATTCCTTTCTTTGAACATGTGGAATAAATTCAACTTCCTAGTGAATAGCCTGATATCTAATAGTAGTTCATCAATCCCAGGTTTTTTAACTGGGACAAATGTGAAACCTTTTGTAAACAAATTGAAATGTTCTTGTTTTACCTCAACATCTGTGTAGTTATAAATAAAAAAATTGTCTTTAGATAAAATAACTACGTTAGACCCAACATTTCTCTCTATATTGTTTATACAATTCTCGTTGGCATTAACACGTTCTTGAGACGTGGTAGTACAAATGTTACTATCTATTGAATCTCCCTGACACCCCCCCCCCTCCTCTGTGGTGGTACATAATAATTCCTCGTTGCTACTGCGTAAGATGGTTGTTGGTCTAAATTCCTTATCCTTTCGGACCTTCTCGGTCCCTGCTCTTCTAAAGGGGTCCCATTATTAATAGTTTGGTCTCCATACTGGTTATATGTTTGTTTGTATCCCCCATAATGGCCTTGGTGTTCACCAAACTCCATTTCTGTTCCCCTGTTGTAACCTCCTTCCTTATTTTGGAAATTCCTTCTAAAATTCCTGTTGTCACAAAAATATGCTTTCCCCTCCCTGTATTCATTCAAGTCCCTATCCAATTTTCTTGTCTTCCTAACATGATTCTTTGAAATCACATTGTCCACATCATACATAGTTTTAAAACACATATTCTTGTATTCATCAACAGAAAATAAAAGGTCAGCATTAATTTCCTCATTCAATTTATCAATATTGCTTTTACATTCAAACATAACTTCTTCATTGTTTTTTATCATTGCTCTAAGAATGGCCAGCCCACAATCATTTAAAATATTCACAATAGTTTTAAAAAATTCGGAATCCAGTACTGTATTGTTAGGGAACTTGTTGATTCTAAGTCCCTTTGGTACTATCTTATTATCTATACATTTCTTTAAATACCAATTATCCAATGCTAAACTTTTAAATTTTGTTAAATACTGTTTCAGAGTCTTACATATTTTAAATGATTGTGGGCTGGCCATTCTTAGAGCAATGATAAAAAACAACGAAGAAGTTATGTTTAAATGTAAAAGCAATATTGATAAATTGAATGAGGAAATTAATGCTGACCTTTTATTTTCTGTTGATGAATACAAGAATATGTATTTTAAAACTATGTATGATATGGACAATGTGATTTCAAAGAATCATGTTAGGAAGACAAGAAAATTGGATAGGGACTTGAATGAATACAGGGAGGGGAAAGCATATTTTTGTGACAACAGGAATTTTAGAAGGAATTTCCAAAATAAGGAAGGAGGTTACAACAGGGGAACAGAAATGGGGTTTGGTGAACACCAAGGCCATTATGGGGGATACAAACAAACATATAACCAGTATGGAGACCAAACTATTAATAATGGGACCCCTTTAGAAGAGCAGGGACCGAGAAGGTCCGAAAGGATAAGGAATTTAGACCAACAACCATCTTACGCAGTAGCAACGAGGAATTATTATGTACCACCACAGAGGAGTGGGAGGGGGGGTGTCAGGGAGATTCACTAGATAGTAACATTTGTACTACCACGTCTCAAGAACATGTTAATGCCAATGAGAATTGTATAAACAATATAGAGAGAAATGTTGGGTCTAACGTAGTTATTTTATCTAAAGACAATTTTTTTATTTATAACTACACAGATGTTGAGGTAAAACAAGAACATTTCAATTTGTTTACAAAAGGTTTCACATTCGTCCCAGTTAAAAAACCTGGGATTGATGAAATCCTATTAGATATCAGGCTATTCACTAGGAAGTTGAATTTATTCCACATGTTCAAAGAAAGAAATACTAAATACAAAAAAACTAATCTCAAGAAAGCCAGTACTTTTAACCCCCCAATACACCAAGACATATTGAATTTTGAAAGATGTGTCATGGGTACAATAAGGGATGGATACAAGAAATATTTACCCACAGGACACAATTTGACTAAGAATGAAATTTGTACTCTACAACAATTAAGTGACAATGTTAATTTGCGGATAATGAAACCTGATAAAGGTGGAGGGGTAGTGCTGATGGATACATGGGACTATACTAAAAGAATATGTGATAAACTGGACAAAGATAGTAGGTATAGCCTAGTATCTAGGAATGAAGTGAGTATTTCTTACAGAAAAACTGACATGATTTTAGAAGACAATTTACTACAAGGTCTAACAGACAATGAATTATACAATTTTCTAAGAGTAACAAAACCAGTTATTCCAGCAAATATTTGGTATACCTAAGGTGCACAAGGACAAAGAAAGTCCACCTTTAAGACCAATTGTGTCCTCACAAGGTTCAAAAACACAACCACTTGTAATTTTTGTGGACGTCAAACTAAAAGAATTTTATAAGAAATTTCCACACATTTTAATAGATTCATGGGATTTCTTATCTAAAATAGGTGGCAGCCAGAACAGGGATGGTATTGTTTTTTTGACAATTGATGTGAGAGATTTATTTTCGGTCATTCCACACCAAATTGGGTTGAAATGGTTTGAAAATATGATAGTGGAGATGAAAATTCTTACAGCTGATGATTTTAAGCTAGTTATGGAAAATATGGAACTTGTTTTGAAGTATAACTACATTTATTTTCAAGGAGATTTATACCACCAAACAGATGGGGTTGCCATGGGATCTGCCTGTGCCCCCATTTACGCAAACATTATAATGTTATTCTGGGAAAAACATTTTGTCTTTAGTTCTATTTTTTACAAACATATTGTAGGCTATTATAGATTCTTGGACGATATATTTATTTTGTGGGACAGACCTGAAGATGAAATTAATAAATTTATTACATACATCAATCAGAGTACGGAATTTCTCGAGTTTACTTACGATTCAGACGCAGAAGAAATACATTATTTGGATGTTAAATTGACAAAAGATAGAATAAACAAAAAATTAAAATCTAGAATTTTCCAGAAGGAATGTTACTCGAATTCTTTTTTACATTTTAAGAGTGATCATCCCTACCACTCAAAGATGAATATAATAAAAGGACAAATAATTTGAGTAGCTAGAATGACTTCTGACAAAACAGAACTGATGGAAGAAATGGAAACACTACACAATATGTTCAAGGAAAGGGGATATCCTGACCACATGATTGAATCAAACAAAAAAGTTGTAATAGATAGAATGGATACATTATACAAACCCCTACTAACAAATATAGGTACTATTGGAGTAGAAAATACGTTTAGCACCAGAAAAGATGAGGAAGAGAAACTTCCTTTTTTGGTTTTGACACACTTTAATGGTGTCAGATGGATTAAAAAATGCATCAACGATGCATGGGGAATGTTTAGTAAAATGTCTAATAAGACAGATGTTTTCCAATTACCACTTAGATATGCTTTTAGGAAGAACAGAAATTTGAAAAATATACTTGAGAAAAAGAAAAACATTCCAAGTGGAGCAAGTAGTAAATATGGCACTTTTAGATGTGGTAGGTGTGCACAATGTGTTTTTATGGCAGATACTAAAGAATTGGAACTACCCAATATAAATTTGAAATTGATAGGTAGTAAATACTACAGTTGTTACACAAAAGGGGTGGTATATTTGTGTTACTGTAAGAAATGTCTGAAATACTACATAGGGAAAACTGAACGTAATTTAAGGGCATGTATATATGAACACAATAGAGATATTATCAAAATGAACGACAACAACACCTTATTTAGACATACCCGGATATGTAGAGATGCAGATTTTAAATTTTGGATATTGGAAGAGGTGGTGAAGCAAGAGAGGGGGGGGATTGGGAAACCAAACTGGAATTTAGGGAGATGGTTTGGCAGTTAAGGTTGGACGCATGTGGAAATTATGGATTGAATGACCACATATCCATCAACCCAGCCCTTAAGATTCTCGCTGATGACCCAAAGAGACATCGATAGATGGTTAACTGTTGTAACTTATGTAAATAAATAAATAAAATATTCAGATTCAGTCCTTATGGAGCATGTACATATAATATATTTTATTTTTATTAAGGGTGTAGCTTAAAATATAGTTGTTAACACTATTTAAGGTAAAAGAATAAATGTGGTTTTATCATACAATATTTTTATGCTATATATATATATATTTTACATACATTTTATATATATTTTTATATATATTTTTTATATTTTTATATATTTATTGGTATTTATACACCACACTAATGAATTAATAAGAAATGAGTATTTCCTGTCACAATTTCTTTGATGATTTTATTTATATTTAATTTTTACAACATTTATATAAGTTGGAAACAAAATTATGAAATGTTAAGATCATGAATTCCTATAAACCTCTATAACTTTGTATTAACATTCAAGTGTAAATTACCAAAGGTTTGGTTCAGCATTACCTCAATGTTAATTAGTGTCAATTAATGGCCAGCCTATTAGAAGTCAAGATTAATTAAGTGTGTTATCTATGTGTAACGGATTCTGATGAAGTCTCCATATGGGAGATGAAAGCGCTTAACCTGTTTTTTTTTGTCAAATAAATTGGTGTCTTGAAACGTTTTACCTAGTGGTCTGTTGGACTTGGACCTTGAATTTATTGAAACTGAGTTTCCACGTTTTATTAAGAGGAAAACCTTTATTGTTACTGGAGAACAGCACCTATAACTGCACTTTTTATTTTTTCTTTCCTGTAGCACCCTCGGACTGAAGGAGTGGCAGAAGCTACAGGATTCTAGCAAATGAATTGCTCCTAGGCAATACACACATACGGAATGTCTGTCCATAATGGAAATCTTGTAGTTACATTTGGAACATTTCTTAAAACGCGAAGGTTTATGTTCCTTTTGATCCTTAGACATCTCAACTAAAATACTAAACACCAAGACCAAGGAGATGACCTAGCCGGAAAAACAGCAAAGGCGGGAAACTATCACTACACACAAAAACCCCAAAGAACCTCTAAGTAAAACGGTTCTTTGAAAACCTATAACACACAAACTCAACCAGGAAAAACTAAAAATCAGGAAAGAGTAAGGTAAACACTGCACAAAAAAGGAGGACTAGGTCCTCTAATTTAAACGGGCCTAGCCCACCGGAACAGTCAGGGATACCAACTCACACACAGACAACACTTCAACACAATTTAAACAATAAACAAGAAGAAATAGCTATAAAAATACCTTCTGTTTGAATAGCAACAATTTTCTGAAGAGAAAATAGAAATTTAGAGGTACTTAGCCACAGCCAAGCAAGACCACGTTTTAGCTACACGAGTGGCAAACGAGATCTGGGGCTATGGAGCAGTGCAACATGGGATACCTGTTTAGCCCAGCCAATAAGAGACTTTGTGCTAGAAAATAAAAGTTGGCCAAGTCGGAGCCGATATTCGGCTCCAAACCCATGAGTAAGAATGTAGGCGAGATTGGACTACATAACATCCAGATAAGGGGAGTGGGGGTAGTGATTATGACTCAATGGGATTATGCAGCCAAGATGTTAAATATTCTGAATACAGGGGGAGGTATGCCCAGGTATCCCAAAAGGAGGGTGACATTGCTTATGAAAGGATAGATTTGATTCTTGAGGACAATCTCCTTCAAGGTAGAATTAATGAACAGCTATTTAACTTTCTAAAGGTGGAGAAACCATTTATTGCTGTGATTTTTAGGATACCAAAAATCCATAAGGATGTGGACTACCCTCCTTGAGACTGGTAGTGACATCGGCAGGATCTAAGACACAACTATTAGGAATCTATGTGGATAGGAAGCTGAAACCATTTTTTGGGATGTATACCAATAGATTCCTGGGACTTTTTTATCCAAAATTAGTAAAATGGAATTTAATCCTAATTTTTACTTCCTGACTATTGAAGTGAAGGATCTGTTTTCCGTCATATCTCAGGAACTAGTATTAGAATGGTTTTAAGAAATTATAGGAGAATTAGAATGTTAAATAATGATGAATTCCAATTAGTGCTGGAAAATATGGAATTAGTGTTAAGGAATAATTATATTTATTTTCAAGGGGAGTGAGACCATCAATTACATGGGATAGCAATGGGCACAACATGCGCACCTATATTTGCCAACATAGTGATGTTACGTTGGGAAAAACAATACATCTTTAATAGTACTTTCATGGAACACATGAAAGTATATTTAAGGTTCCTGGATGATATATTTGTGGTGTGACAAGGACCCTATGAACTCATTAGTGAATTCAATGACCATTTGAGTGACTCTACAGAACTCTTGGAATTTACATATGATATCTAGGATAATGAGGTCCACTTTTTAGATATTAATATAAGAAAGAATTACATGAACAAAAGATATATATCACAAGTGTATAGGAAAACCGAAAGAGTCCCCAACGGGGTACTTAGCTTTTTTAGAAGTCTTCGGTAGTTGAAATCTCTGGATCTGACCGACCGGCACTTGCGAACAGCTTCTGCTTCGGGCACCGCGCGGCAAGAAAGACTGGGGAAAATGGCGTCGGCTGATGCCTTTATACCCCAGGAGCTATGACGTCGGGTGAAGTGCGACATCAGCCGAGGCCAGACCCAGACTTTGGAATCCGGCCGACCGAAGGGCTGCCTGAGGCAGGACAACCCATATGTTATGACTGCAGATGCATCCTTGAAGGACATCCTGTTTTTCCAACTCATACTTACACTACGATAATGATCACCCCTTCTACAAAAGAGAAATATCCTAAAAGGACAGATGGTATGGGCTGCCCGCATGGCCTCATTAAGGGAAGATCTGGAGAAGGAACTGGAGTACATTGGTGAACTTTTCCTGGATAGGGGATACCCTATGGAGGTCATAAATGTTTATAGGGACGAAATATTAACAGGATGGTGGACCAAATATATCCCACTGTTGAACAACATTGGTGAGAATGTACAAAACATTGTCCCGGGGATGGGTAAGGAGAACAACAATACAACCTATATGGTTACTACCTTTAATGAGGATACAGGAAAGATATGTCATATCATGAGGAAATATTGGGCCTTATTTAATGGGATGCCCAACAGGTTAGAGGTGTTTAATAACCCCTTAAAATTCAGTTTCAAGAAGAATGCTAATGTGAAAGATTTATTGGAAAGAGAAACCACAGTGAAAGAGATTGGTAAGGTGGGCACCTTCAGTTGTGGGAGGTGCCCGCAATGTATTTTTATAGCTAACAAGAAGGAATTATGGATACTGGTTCCACAATTTAGATGTCAAGTGAGCGAATATTATAACTGTCAAACCAAAGGGCTTATTTACATTGCATACTGTACATTATGTTGGGCATTCTATGTGGGCAAAATGGAGCAGAGTCTAAAACAGTGGATTTATGAGCACGTTTATGAGATCAAGCAGAAAAAAGAAACCAATGCACTGTTTAGGCATGCCACGAAATGTGCAAATGCAGATTTCAAATTTTGGCTATTGGAGAAGGTTAAGATACAAGGAGGAGGGGGTGATTGGCAAAATAGGTTAGAATTTAGGGAATTAATATGGCAGCTAAGACTGGATTTGTGTGTATATCCAGGGCTGAATGACCATGTTTCCCTGATAAAAAGACTTTCGGCTTTTCCCGGTTAGGGGTCGCCACAGCGGAACTCCGGTCCACTCATGATTGGCAGTGGATTTTTATGGTGCCGAGTTGCCAGCCCGATGTCCAACCTTCAACGAAGGCACTGCCATTCATGCTCCCACCTACCTGCATGTTTTTAACGTCACTCGGCTGCGGAGAGGACATGCAGACTCCACACAGAAGGCGCTCCAGCCGAGAATGGAACAGGAGAACCTCTTGCAGTGAGGTGACAAAGCTAACCACTGCTGCACCACCGCGGCTTATATCATGTTTCCCTGATCCCAGCCCTTAAAATGAGGGCAAACAATTATTAAGAACTCAAAAAATGTAAATTGTCACAGTAAGAGAAATTTGTTTATAGTCAGTTATTTACATATATATGTATATGGGAGTGTGTGGAATTACTTGATGTTTTTATTACAATTATTTGAAATTATCTAAATGATTTAAAATGTTTTAAATTGATTGTTGGTTTTTAAGAATTGATGGTGTAACTTGATATTGAATTTATACATTTGTATGTAATAATGAACCAATCAATGATATGTGGGTGGAGGTTTTATAAACATGAACAGAATATGATGTAAACGATTCTGATGAAGTTTCCTGATTGGAAACGAAAGCGCTAAATCTTTTGAAAAAACTTGCTGCTTTATTTTAGTTTAGTTTTTAAGAGTAATTTTACTTGCTCAAGTACTGCATTCAGAGCTAGCCGCCTTTATTCGGACCGTGTGAACCTAGTAGAACATTTTGTTCCCCCTTGTTTGCTGATGTACCATACAACTGACATGTCTGTTTGGATTATAATCTTCCCAGGGGGAACAGCATCCTGAAATGCCTGCAATGCTAAGAGCACTGCACACATATCCAGGGCATTTATATGCATATTGGCCTCCTCGGGGGACCAAGTGCCCTGGACTGTCTTTCCCAGATAATAACCCCCCCCCCCACTCTATCTGGGAAGAATCAGTGGTCACTACGGCTTCGGGTTGTTGGGGAATGAAAGGACATCCTTGAAGTATTTGGTCGGTCTGAATCCACCAACTCAGATCTCTTTTGCACGTCTGGATAATTCTTATCTGTTACGACGCTGACTGATTAAGAAGTGACCATTGAGTAGCCAGCATCCACTGAAGAATCCTCATGTAAAATCTGGCTAGTGGGATTAAAGTTATTGCTGCAGCCATCAAACCTAGTGTTCGAAGGGCTAAACGGGTTGAAATTGAGGTACTCACCATAATCTTTCTGACTTGGGATCTTACTGTCTTATTGTCTAAACTCTGTGAGGTGGAACAGAAGTGATGGCAGATTTTGTATTGAGAAGTGCTCCTGTAAACTCCAATGTCTGAGCTGGGTGTAGCTGTGATTTGCTTTAGTTTATGGTAATCTCTTGCATGTATAAGCTAATGCCTGGTCAGAGCAGAAATGAGCCAGTCATTCAGGTAGGGAAACACCTGGAATCCCTGCAGTCTGATGTGAGCTGCTACTACTGCTATGCATTCGGTGAACACCTTGGGGCTGTGCTGAGTCTGAAGGGCAGTACTCTGAATTGGAAATTACTGTCTCCCAGCCAGAAGCGTAGGTACTTTCTGGATTGCCTGTTCATTTTTATTTGATAATAGGCATCCTGAAGATCTACAGAACACCTCCAGTTATCCTTGCCCAAAAAGGGTAGAATGGAATGAACTGTGACCATCTGGAATTTGGTTCACTGAATTGATTTGTTTAGATTGATGAGATCCAAAATTGGTCTCCAGTCCCCTGTTTTCTTTGTCACTAAAAAGAACCTTGAGCAAATTCCGGATCCAATTTGATCTGGTGGGACCTCTTGGATGACTCTTTCTTTTTTCTAGCATCTTTTCAATTTGAATTGCTGCTTGACCCCTTGGTCCCTCTGACTGGGTGAAATGTCAAGGATTTTTCTTGGAACTGGAGGTGGAAGTGGAAAAGGTTATTATATAACTTCTGGAAATATTTCTCTGCACCCAGTATCCTTTGTTAAGTCTAGCCAGGCTCTCTGTTGCAGGGATAACACCCCCCCCTCCAGACGAGGAAAGTTGGGCCGTTCAGGAGTGCTGACAGGATGTCAAATAAAGATTCTCATGAACCCTGGTTTTGCGAGCCACCTCTGCCTTGAGGGCGTCATTGTCCATTCAAGTTCCTTTCTTTGCCCCTGGGGGAACCTCCTCCACATGTGTCTTGGAAAGGACCTTGAGACTTTTTAAACCACATCTTCCAGCTACTGCACTGATTCCTGGAATAGGATCTTTGGGCAGCCTTAAAGGTCTTTCTATCCTTCTCACACCTGGACAATGTTTCCTTTACTTTAGGGCCAAACAGTCTAGTTTCCTCAAAAGGAGAACTAATGAAAGAGGACTTAAATGGCTCTGCAAAATCACACAAGTGCATTCAGGCCTGCCTCCTCATGGAAATGCCTGAACCTGCTGCTCTTGAGGTTCCTTCAGCTATGCTGGAAACTAACCTCATAAAAGAGATGGATACAGACTGCAGGGTTGCCATCCGAGAAGTTACAGAATCTTGAACCTCTTCAGAAATGTCTCCTGTGAGAGTATTTGACAACTCCCTAGACAAATCCCTCTGAAGTCTAATAAATTATGCCAAATAGTTCAGTGACCTTAGTGCAAAGGTCGTTAAAGCAAAGACACTCTTCCCTAATCTGTCCATCGCCCTTGACTCCTTGTTGGGTAATGGACAGTGAAACTCTCTTGTGCAAGTTCTTTCTTTGTGGCTGCCACTATGACCATGGCATCAACTGGAACCCCCTTTCCCTAGACCTGCCGCTTGTCCTCAGTTGATACCATTATCCTGTCTGGTCTCCAAGGTATGGGTTCTATGGAGTTGGGTTCCTTCCATGCCTGCTGAGAGATCATATCAATGAGCTCATCAGCGGGCAAAGTCACAAGGAGGTAGAGGGTCCAGTAAAAAAAAAGGCCTCTAGGAGAACAGATTCCACGGATGTAGGGTTGGAGGGAGTCCAGCCACCTCTCTGTTTAAGAATTTTCAGGATGTCTCCAAATGAAACATCTTCAGCAGGTGACCATGGGGACCCTTCATGTTCATCAAAATCTGTGTCTTCAGTGGTGGACTGCTGTAGGGAGTCTATTTGCTTCTTCTTACACATTCTGTTTCTGGGCACCTCCCCAGCAGAATGCTCTAGGGAGGTATCGGAAGAGGAAATCAGAATTCCCTTTGAGGGGGAAGGCTCTGTCATACCTGCAGAAGCAGAGAAAACTCTCTCTGCAGCCTCAAAGGCAAAGGTCAAAAGAGCAGAAGAGAAGTTCTGATCTGAGAAGGTGAGCTTCTGAATCATCTCCCCCCTCCGCTTTGACGGCAATACCCCTGAGGTGGAAGCCGGAGCCCAACCGTCTAGGCCTAGGCTCCGAGGTGCAGAGATGGCTATGAAAACTTCAGAATCGAATGCTGCACCCTGGATTTGACATGCAGACTTTGACTCTGAGAGGTCTCCAAATCCAAGGGGACCGGAGGTCTTAGAGAGGATCTTGCATCTGATGATACAGAAATCGTCTGCTATGAGGCTGATGGATCCAGATAGCTAGAATCTTGGGACTCCGAAGCAACAGAAGATGTTAGAAGAGGAATTTGCAAAGGGGATGTTGTGGAAGGATGGATAACCTGACCCAGAGGGGTAGGCGCTGAAAGAAAACAATCTGCCCCTGTGCTGAGAGGATCTTCCTCACCGCTCTCTCCACATCTTCTTCTGTGAGGTTTCTCGAAGAACGAGCAGAGTAAATGGATGGAAATGTCTTTCTAATAAAGGGCGATGGGAGCCTGTCAGGAACTGGATCCATGGACAATGAGTATCTGGTGAGTGGAAGTAAAGGCATCTCAATAACTTCTGTTGGTGTTGGATCTGATATTGTAGAATCTGATGGTTTAACAAGTTTCTCATCCGATTTTTGTCAGGGTGGCATCTGGTAGTGTTGAGAAGGTCTGCTCCGATGAATCCATATACTTCTGTACTTTTAATTTTTACAGATCCGGGGTTGAGACCAGGTCCTTTTGACTTATCTTTCTTGAAGAGTCAGTAGAAGAAGATTTTGAAGAAGAAGGTCTAGGTTTAGGCGACTCAGATATGGCTTCTTCAAAGGATGAAGGAATGAGACCTTTCAAAATCAACTTGTACATATGTTCCATAAGAGAATGAGGGTTGAAGCCATGGCAAATTGAGCAATCCTCTTGCAAATGAAGAGGGCCCAGGCCATAAACACAAAACGTGTGAGCATCAGAAACTGGCAGTTTATGTCCACACAATACATTTTTTAAACCCTGCAGGCTTGTCAGCCATAACAAGCAACAACTACAAGTCAGAGGCATAATAGAGAGAAGAAAATAAGTATGACAGACAAGATTTTCTTTTAAACTAGTAAAAAAAGAGGGTAAGGGAACACCAACAATGGTAAAGAAAGGCTACGAAAGAGTCCTAAGGAAGGGACAGATTCTAACGATACTATCTAAGTACCACCAAGTACTATAGAAATTAAGAAATATAGTAATACCACAAGAAGAGACTGAAGATAAAGATTATTAATTAGCGATTTGAAAGAAAAAACTGTCAAAATACAAACATTTTTTACTTATCTAAGTCGTACAGCTCGAGTGAGATGGTAGACCACATCTGTTAGCTTGAAGCAGCAAACGAGATCTGGGGTACTTGGGGAGGTGCATTGTGGATAAGGGAGAAGTTTGAGAGAGTTGGCTGTCATGAGCTTTATCAACAGCAGAGCCTGACCTGACAGTTTGAATCTGAACCCAGTAGTTGAGGATACAATAAAAACTGACAACAATAGATTAAATGTCACCTACGAATGGGTGAAGAGAGCATCGGTTGTCTGGCTATTAATGGAACTGGAGGAACAACACTGTTAGCTTGAGATTTGGGATATCCGGATATCCAAAGCTGGCAAAGAAGATGAGGCCATAGGAAGGGGAACCAAATCTGAAAAGGTCAGTAAGGTGCAATGAGGATGACTTTGCTTTTCAACATGTTGGCTTTCTGCAGGAATTTCCAAAACAAGAGGAATTGGTGGATAAGCATAAAGCAGACTGGGAGGCCAATCATGAAGTACACAATCCCTCTGTGACTTCCACTGAGGAGGGATGAGGGCAAAAAAGCTGTTGCACTTGTTTGTTTAGGGGAGAAGCAACAAGATTGCAGCAAGGCTGGCACCATCAGCAGAAAAACTTCTGCTACTTTCCTGTTGAGGGACCACCCGTGAGGCAGGAGAATGGATCTGCTCAATTTGTCTACTATCACACTGGATTTTCCTGGAATGTGCATTGCTATGAGAAAGCAGTTGGATGGGGTTACCCATTACTACACTCTGAGTGCTTCTCGACACAAGGGATATGATCTGGGCATTCCTTGTTTATTGATGTACCAAACTACTGACATATTGTCCAGTTGAATCACTACTGTCCCTGCAGGGAGAGCATTCTGGAAGGCTTGCAACACTAAAAGCACTTCTCTCATCTCCAGGACATTGATATGCAAGTTGGCCTCTTCGGGGGACCATTGGACTGTTCTTTCCAGAAAGCTCCCCTCCCACCCAATCTGAGAATCGTCAGTGGTGACTATGGCTGTGGGCTGAGGGAGAGTGAAACGACAGCCTTGCAGAAGTTGTTCCGAATGAATCCACCACCAGAGGTACCTTTTGCAAGCCTGAGTGATCCTTATTTGTTTTGACGTGCTGGTAAAGAATGGACCATTATATTGCTAACATCCACTGGAGAATTCTCAAATGAAACCTTGTTAGTGGAACTAAGATTATGGCAGCTGACATTGACCTCAAGGCCTGACAGATCAACTGGGCTGAAACACTGGTACTGAAAATTATTCTCTTGACTTGGAATCTTATAGTCTGTACTCTTAAAAGAGAAAGAGAAGCTGTCACTGATGTCGTGCTGAAAACTGCACCTATGAATTCCAAAAACTGAGTTGACTGCAGGAGACACTTGTCATAATTTATGGTTATCCTCAATGAAAACAAATCTGCAGAACCTGACCCCTTGCCCCGATAAGCAGATGCTTGGTCGGAGCAGTAATGAGCTATTTGTCTAGATATGGAAACACCTGGAATCCCTCCAGTCTCAAGTGAGCTGTCACCACTGCCATGCATTGAATGAATACCCTGGGGGCTGTGGTGTGGCCAAAGGGGGTAGCTCTGAACTGACAGTGACTGGCTCCCAGCTGGAAGCGCAAATACCTTCTGGACTGTCTGTTCATTTTTATGTGATAGTACGCATCCTGAAGGTCTATCAAGCACATTTATTCATCTTTGCACAAAAAGGTAAAATGGACTGAACCTTGACCATCTGAAACTTTGTACATTGAACTGGCTTGCTCAAAGTGCTGAGATCCAAAACTGGTCTCCAGTCCCCTGTTTTCTTTGGCACTATAAAGAATCTTGAGTAAGTTCTGGATTTATGTGGTCTGATGGAACCTGTTGGAGGACTTTTTTTCTAGCATCTTTGGCATTTCTAGTGCTATTTCTTTCTTCTGACTGGGTGGAACATCGTGAACTTTGTGTACTGTTGGAGGTGGGAGGGAAAAGGGAATTATATAACCTCTGGAAATAATCCTTTGCACCCAAATATATTTTGTTATGGCTAGCCAGGCTCTCTGCTGCAGGAGTAGCCAACCCCCAATAGCCTAAAATCGGGCCACCTTTCAGAAGCGCTGGTAGGGTCTGTCAGAGAAAGAATCCTGAAACCCCTGGTTTTGCAGCCCTCCTCTGCTGCTGGGGCATTGCTGTCCATTAGAGTTCCCCCCCCCTGCCCTTAGGGGAACTTTCTCCCAATGTGTCCTGGAAAGGACCTTGGGGCGTCTTGATCGGGTCTGTATTAAAATCTCGACTGTTTAATAGTTCGAATCACTAAAGATCGAACTTTAGTGATTGAACTATTAAAATGTCGAAACCCTACAAAAATATTAGTAAAACAAAAAAAGCCCCCCTGCACCCCCCGTTACTTAAATATAACAACTCCGAGACCGCACTACATTGAAGTAAATGGAAATCACCCCTTACAGAGATTTCCATTTAAACGTTGATGTTCTGCACTTTCGCTATTCTCGTGTCGACAATATCCGATTAGATATTGTCAGACTTCGAGATAATAATATAAACCCTCTTGAACCACATCTTCTGACCACCTGATTCCTAGAAAAGGATTTTTGAGGGGTCGAAAAACGTACACCCACTGCAGAGAGGGTCTTTCCATCCTTCTCACACTTGGAAAATCTGTCCTTCAATTTGGTGCCAAACAAAGAACTGCCGTCAAAGGGAGCAATGAAGAACGAGGATTGGAAGGGCTCTGCAAAATCACATAAGCACATCCTAGCATACCTCCTAATGGATATGCCTGAAAGCACTGCCCTTGAGGCACCTTTGGCTGCATGAGAAATAAGCCTCATGGATGAATTTGAACTAGATTAGAGGGTAGCCAACTGAGAGGCCACAGACGATTGGGCCTCAGCAAAAATGGACCCTGAAAGGGAATTTGAAGGTTCTCTGATCAAGTCCCTTTGCAACCTAGTAAAATGCGCCATAATGTTCAGCGACTTAAGAGCAAAGGTCATCAAAGCATAGACACACTTCCCAAATCTGTCCATTGCCCTAGACTCCCTGTTAGGGGGATGAACAGAGGAACTTTGACTGGCAAGTTCGTTCTTGGTGGTCGCCACCCACTGCCCTTGAGGCACCTTTGGCTGCACGAGAAATAAGCCTCATGGATGAATTTGAACTAGATTGGAGGGTAGCAAACTGAGAGGCCTCAGGCGATTGGGCCACAGCAAAAACGGTCCCTGAAAGGGAATTTGAAAGTTATTTGATCAAGTCCCTTTGCAACCTAGTAAAATGTGCCATAAAGTTCAGCGACTTAAGAGCAAAGGTCATCGAAGCAAAGACACACTTCCCAAATCTGTCCATTGTCCTAGACTCCCTGTTAGGGGGATGAACAGAGGAACTTTGATTGGCAAGTTCTTTCTTGGTGGTAGCCACCAAGACCATGGTATCCACAGGCACACCTTACTCCAAAATTCCTTCCCCACAGTTGGAGCCAGAATCCTATCTGATCTCTTCGGTATCGGCTCAACTGCGTCAGCATCCTTCCACGCCCACCGAGAGACCAAATCAATGAGCTCTTCAGTGAGTGGAGTAACACAGGAGGTAAATGGGCCGAGCTCCAAAGGCCTCCAGAAATCCTGACTCCTCTGGCGAAGGGTTTCTGGGGGTCCAACCATCTCTCTGCTTCAGGATCTGAAGATGTCTCCAAATGAGACGTCTTCCGGAGGTGATCATGGGGACCCTTCACCTTTGTTGAAGTCAGCATCCTGAGTGACTGACTCGTGTGGAGGGTCCAAGTGCCTCCTCTTGCACTTTTTCTTCCAAGGGACTTCCTTGGTGGGGTGCTCCAGGGAAGTGTTGGAAGAGACTATAAAACCCTGCTGGGTGGTCTGGGGGTCTTGAGATGGCTATCCCTGTGGCACTGAATGATGAGTGTCCAAGCACAGAGACATCTGGGAGCTGGACTGAAGATCCAAGGAGATGGGATCCCTCACTCCTGTTGGAGCAGAAAATACCCTCTTCACAACCTCGAAGGCAGACTGCCCAGGATAGAGAGAAGACCTTGGCACCAAGAAGGCAGGCTTCTGGACCACTGCCTCCTTCCACCCCAAAAGCAATCTCCCTGAAGAGGAAGTCGGAGAGGAGCTATCCATTGCAGACACACCAAGACACAGACATGGCTTTGACACCTTCAGAGTTAATTTCAGCACCTCGGACCCAACAAAGAAGATTCAGCTCCGACAGTCCTACGGATCTGAAGATGTCAGAGCCAGGGCACTCAGAGTTAGCCTAGGATTCGAAAATAAGGTTATCTTCGGATCCAAACCAGAAAGACCTGGAAGGCTTGGATCCAGGAACTCTGAAGTAACTAAAGAGATGAAAGAAAGAGCATGATGTGGCGGTGTGGACGATGGACGGGCTTCCTAACTCAAAGTGGTAGGAACCAGTAAAACATTCATATGGATCTGTGCCGAGAGAAACTTCCTCATCATTCTATTCACATATTCCTCAGTCAAACTCCTGGATGAATGAGACGAGGCAAGAATACCAGATTCTTGGCAGAGTAACAGGACCCGAAACAGTAGGATCCAAAGGTTTCTTAGCTGGATCCGAGGATGTAGGCTCCATTAATCTCTTTTTCCTCGGATCTGAAGGGGAGGAGGTTTGAGACCTTCTCGGATCCGATTCTGACCTCTTCCTAGAAAAATCCAAAGATGGAGATGAACAAGTGAAAGATATCGGAGACTGAGATTTTGACTCCTAGGACTTTACTTTGTGGGGACTGAGCCACAGTGATATCTTCACCAAAGAATAATGGTAACAAACCTTTAAGAATAAGCTTATTCTTTCTATCAATGAGTACTCTCGGATTAAAGTTATGGCAAATACAACAATCCTCCTGCAGGTGCTGTGGACCTAAGCAATAAACACAAAGTATATGGGAGTCTTAAAAGTCAGTTTAAGCCCACATTTTATACATTTTTTCAAGCCGGAAGATCTCTTCTCCGCCACACCAGAGTCAATAACAAAAATACAGAAGCGAAAGATAAGAACTTTTTTTTAACAGAGAAAAAGAAGATAGAAATAGAATAGTAACAATGGCAATTACAGTTACACAAGACTGTAAGAATAGGGAAAAAGGGAAATAACTACCAACAATGGTAAACAAAGAATGTAAAATAAAATAATGGATTTTCGAAGGAAAAAAATAGACTTATCTGCTTTTTAGAATACCCAAACTCCAGAGCTAAGGTTGACCATGTCTTTTCACAAAAAGCAGCAAACGAGATCCTGGGTATGTTAGGGGTTGGTGCATTATGGGTAAGGGAGAAGCTTGAGAGCTATTTGTTTACTACGAGCTTTAGTAACAGCCAAGTTGGATCCGAGGTTTGAATCTGAAACCAACAGTTGAAGACAGAAGAAAAATTGACATCATTAGATGTCAGGTTTCTATTCTCTGGCAAAACAGGATCTTCTCATATAAATCTCACAAACAGCAAAAGACAACAGTCATCAGTGTTTCAAGTGGCATACTCCAGCCTGTCTCACCGTCAGAGATATCCCCAGAAACTAGATCCAGTGAGAATTCACAGGAGAAAATATTTCTCTTTTCCACAGAAGGAAATTAATTTTTCCCTATAATCACTCACTCTTCCCCCAAGTGAGTTGTAAATCTCATACTTATTACAGCCCCTCCCTGCTTTAGCTTCTGGGGACAATACCTTTCCCTTCCAGCTACTTAGGGATCTCAGGCTGTATCAAATCAAGCCAAGACTTACTGAAGTACATGCCATCTGCAGCCCAGCCTTAGACTACTATATTGCTTAAGTACCACAGTTGTCTTATCTTTTGTCACTTATAAAAACATTTTTTTTTAATTTTTTCTCAGACAGGCCTGAAAGCCATGATTGTTTGGAAGAGTGCCATGCTCTCATTTATAATGATGTGCTTTTTCCTTTCTGAATGGTCCCACAAGTGAGGTTCCTTAGCCAGGACCGAGATATCTGCGGTTATGGTCTGGATGGTGGTCCTGTTTGATAGGAACATCTTGATAATGTCCAGACTGGCTGGACAACCATTTAGCTTCTGTGAGATACAAGATAGCACAGGAATTGTCTCCTCCACGGACTGACAATGTTGATTCTAGATGTTTCTAAGGTACCATTGGAGATTCCTAAGACGGAACCTTGTCAGGGATATCAATAAGATAGGACAGTGGACACCATGAATCCCAGTTCCCTTAGAAATTACCTGGCTGTGACACTAGTCTTTTCTGCCAGGACTTGAAAGTATCATATTAGGGAATCTATCTTGTCCTGAGGAAGAAATGTCCTCTGACTTCTGGAGTCCAAAAGTGACACAAGGAAATTCACTGTTCTGGAAGGGGTGAGATTTGACATGCACATAAAGAAACAGAATACAAGGTTTTGAAAACAATCCATGGAGATTCCATTTGTTGCTAGTTGTATGATTTCTACACCCATGAATGATGCTCTAAATTGTTGTGTCTTTCGGCTTTTCCCGGTTAGGGGTCGCCACAGTGGAATTCCAGTCCGCTAATGATTGGTAGTTGATTTTTACGTGCCGAGTTACCGGCTCTGACGCACAACCTTCAACGAAGGTACGCCCATTCACGCATGTCTCCACGCAGAAGACGCTCCAGCTGAGAATCGAACCGGACAGCGTCTTACTGTGAGGCGACAACTGATGCTCTAAATACTGATCATTAATCTTTAATTCCAGGATATGTGCAGGAAGGCCTAGCCTGTGCTGTCTTTTGGATTATGCGCTTTGAGACAGTGCAGTCTCAGAGTTGGTATATACAAATGGTAGGAGGTTTGGGGGGGGGGGGGACATTCTCAAGGTGAAGCATGCCAAGGACTTGTCCCTCTGCAATACAGTTTTTTTGGTGGTTTTGCAGTCTCTAATGTGGATCACAACCGAGTGATTCCTATAGCCTGTGATCAACATTCTATGACTTATGACAGTTCCACTGGAGTTTCATTAGGAAGCCCTCTCCATTTTCTCCTGGGGCTGTGACTGAATCAGATAGTCAACCACATAGAGGGTAAATGTGAATGTCCCTGCTCTCCAGTAAGAAATAACTTCTGACAGGCACCATGTAGACATCCTGAGTACAGTAACCAATCCAAATAGCAAAGACGTAAACTAAAAATGGAAGCCCCCCCCCCATCTTGATTCTGAGACAGTATTGCTGTACCTGTGTATTGCAATATACATGTAGATATCCTTAAGGTTCAGGGTAACTGTCATGGCTTACAGGAGAAGAGTGGCAAGAGAGTCTACAAGGTTAGGATTTTGAATTTTGGGACCTTCAGACATGTATTGAATCAAGACAGATCAAAGTTGTGGAGCTGTTCTAGGCACTAGGAAGAGCTTTCAGTAGAATCCTTTGTTTTGCTATTTCCTTTGTAGTGATTCTAATATGCCTAACTGTAAAACCTTCTTCAAGATTGGAAGAACCAGGTGTACTTTGTCTGTTGGCACTGAGGTGGATGCTTGACATCTTTGATCACTTTACAGGTTCACAGATATATAATTGGCTTTTTAAGCCTAGCCATGCATCCCAAATGTACCGGAT
Source organism: Protopterus annectens (assembly GCF_019279795.1). Lineage (NCBI taxonomy): Eukaryota > Metazoa > Chordata > Ceratodontiformes > Protopteridae > Protopterus > Protopterus annectens. Next base: position 716,508,621 of record NC_056735.1, on the reverse strand, counting down.
ACGTTTTTAGGAATCTTATGACAATTCCAAGTGGCATATGTAGGCTCCAGCTTGGAGGGTCAAGAACTAACTGACTGCCTCTATTAGGGATGTAGGTGCCAAACCAGGGCTGAATTTCCAATTCCTCATCCACTGGTCCAAGTTAAGCTTGATGAGAAGCGTGTTCCAGAGAAGGGATAGTCTCCGAGACAAATTTCTGTCCTTCTAATGTATCCTATTTATGTTGCAAGCAAGATTTAAGTCCTTTGATTGGGTAACTCTGATGCTATTTGTTTTTCAGATATGCAGAAGTCCATCAGTGTGGAATCCAAGGATGCCTTGTATGTCAGGCACAGATCTCCCCTCAACAGTCTGTAGCAGACTGAGTACAGGGACAGGGCTTTGAGGTGATGCATGTAGGACATGCTGTTTATGTCCTGAATCCTTTTTGTGAGGAGCCTTGGTGGACTGCACTTATTGCATCTGCCTAGTCAGGTACATACCGAAGATAGCCTTGTACTTGGTGACTGATCTCATGAGGGCCAAATACAGTGGAACGATGACTTCCGTGGAACTAAATGCCGCACCCTTGCTTTCCTTACACAAACGATGGCTGAAGGCCAGGTAACTGCCTACATGCGTCCCCAATATCCTGAGTACTGCATCTATTGTTATGGGTGTGTTATTAATGAGGTTGTTTCCAGGGGTAGCCATCTTCTCAAATGATACTGCTATGCAGTTCTTGGCACTGAGTTTTAGACTGTGGCACTGGCATCAATCATTTATGAGAGTCAGCCCTTCTTGGAATTAGTGTTTTGGGGGGATTCTGTGACTGCACCTAGTTTGTAATCATCTGCAAACATGGTCAGCCAGAGGCCCTTGACATTGGCCTTGACTTCAGAGCAGTAGCTGTCAAAAAGGAGCGACAGCAGCACAGGGCCCTGAGGGGCTAACTAGTGACTGGTTTCTTTGTGTAGGTGGACTCCCCAATCCTAACTTCCCTACAAGATGGGTGAACTGACATTAGCTGCTCAGTCCCATCCTCCTTCAAATGGCTCTTCCAGACACTATTCATACTCAGGTCATTTGGGTCACAGTTAGGGCTTTATCTTTCTCTCACTCAGCAACACATAACCTAGTTAATTTTCCTGCTAGCCTGGGGATGGGTTGGGGAGGAGTTGGAAAAGGCTGGGACTGGAGTTCAGTGGAGGGAGGGAGGGGATATGGACGGAAGAAGTTCCTGAAGGTAGTAGTTGTTCCTTTTGGAGGATATGACCCTTCTTTCCTCCCTGCCTCTTCTTTTTGCACTGGCCCTTTTTCTCGTCTTCATCTGCTTGCTCTTACCTTTTTGGTGTTAGCAGGAGCCTGACTTGGAAGAACAGTTTCCGTCACAACTTGGTATGGGGGAATGAAAAAAATGTTTCACTGATTGCATAACTTTCTCCTTTTCCTACATTTTTTGGGAGATTCAGCAGCAGGCTTCCCAAAAAGAAAATCCATACAGGTCATCGGAGATTATTGGGCTAACGGCTTAAAAGCCTAGCTAAAATAAGTTGATTTTACCCAATACATGGCCCCTAGGGGTAAGAGGATGGCATGGATTTGTGCATATGCATTAAGCATCTTACAGAAAGCCCCTGTCCATAAGGGACACAGGCACTAACCCAGGTGTGAATTTGCGATTCCCTATCCACTGATCCAAACTGTGTTTGAAGAAGGCCAGGGAAGGGCTCTGTTTAATGTGAATAGGAAGTCTGTTCCAAAGAAGGGGCAATCTCTGAGACACATACCTGTCACTCCAGCATGTTTTGTTTGAGACACTAAGTTTAGATCGCTAGATCGGGTGACCCTCATGCTGTTTCACTTGCAGATGTGTAGCAGCTCCATCAGGGCTGGATTTATGAATGCCTTGTAGGTCAGGCATAGGTCACCCCTTAACAGTTGGAAGGAGACAGAGTAAAGAGATAAGGTTTTAGTCTATCCGCATAGAATATGTTGTTTATATCCTGTATTTTCTTTGTGAGGAACTTCTGAGATTGCTCCAGCTGCTGTAAGTGCCTGGTCAAGTACATGCCAAATGGTGCGTTATACTTAATTATTGGTCTAATGAGGGCTGAGTACAGTGGGACTATAATTTCCTTGGATCTGGATGCCATACCGTTACTTATAAGTTGTGCTACACAGAAGAACTTCCTCACCACTGTGGACACATGGTGGTCAAAGTCCAGGCTACTATCTCTCATATATGAGTCAACTCTTAGGGGTGTGCAACTGATGATGTAATTTCCAAGAGCATTTGACTTCCCAAATGGTATGATAATGTATTTTTTGCATTGAGTTTTAGGCCTTGGTTCTGGCACTAATCAATTGTCTGATCTAGACCCTCCTGAATGATATCTATATCACTAGGGGATTTGATGACTGTCCCCAGCTTTTAGTCGTCAGCACACTTTATCATCCAGAGGCCTTCCACATTAGCCTTCTGTTCAGAGAAGTACATTTGGAACGGGAGTGGTCCCAGCACTGAGCCCTGTGGCACACCACTAGTAAATGGCCTCTTGCTGGATCTGGATTTATCCACTTCAACCATGTGTTCTGTCCGCGAGCCAAATGGTTATCTATCTGGTGACACAGGGATTTATGCCTAGTTTTGTGAGTTTATTTATAATACTCGAGTGGGGAATTGTGTCAAATGTCTTGGCCAGGTCGAGGTAGGTGGTACGTACTGTTTTACCCTCATCCATGGCCTTAGTGATATTCTCAAAGAAATCCACCAGATTCAGTAGGCAGGATCAGCTCTTCACAAAGCCAAATTGGGTCGGATCCAGTGTTTGGAGGTTTCCTATGTCATTATTTATCAGGTCTATGATTATTCTTTCCATGGCCTTACATATAAGACTAGTCAAACTTATGGCTCTGTAATTTCCCCGTTCAGTAGATGGTCCCCTGTTATGAAGAGGAATGACTGTTGCTGTCTCCTACTCCATCGGGACAAAGCCAGTCCAGAGGCTGTGTTTAGAGATTCTAATGGTCCTGAAAAGTCCTGATTTAAGCTGTTTAAGAGGCAATGTGGTATACTGTCAGGCCCCACTGAAGCTGTGTTTTTTAGCTTTAGAGAGTGCAGTAGCAACCTGTTCTTTGGTGATAATTGGTGGTGGAGTGGTGGAGGGCATTTCTTGGAGGAGAACTGGGGGAGATGAGGAGGTAAAAATTTGACCTGAATTTGTCAGCCAGCAGATTTGCTTTATCTTCTGGCTGAGTACAGGTGATGCCATCTACAACTAATTCTGCACATTGTTGGGTGTTGCCCTTAAGACTGCAGACATAACTGAAAATGCCTTAAGGTTATCCTTAGCTTTGGAGGCTATTTTTATCTCAAAGTCTACTTTCAGAAACTTGACTAGTTATGTGTTTGTGTTATTGGTTGATTTTCTCTGTACTAGCAAGGGCTTGGGTTGATTTATGTGTTATTACTATGTGCTACGTTTTTAATCTCTGCCATAACATCTCATTTTGTGTTTTGTGACGACTGCATTTAAAAGCCAATTTGTGGCGGGAAAAAGTACTGCACTATATGGTTGTATTAGCTTTTGTGATCCATACGATCAGCAAATGCCATGTACTAGTTGATTGTAAACATATTTTAAAAGTATTTTTGGGTTTTTTCTAAGACCAATTGCAAATTAATGTGTACTGTGTTCCATCAACTACATAGCTGTAGTATTTTGGTGGCCAACTTACCTGGCATAGAAATGCAATGTTTATTTTCCAGATGCTCCTAACTGCTAGAAATTGTTTTGATGTGCTACATTTTACTATTATTTCATTACTATCTTAAAACAAGCCTTTTTTAATTGATCTAACACTATTTTTCTCTCGAAACTCTCTACCCTGTTTTTAGCTCTCTGCCCTGAGTTACCCCTGCGAGTAAACCCTCGAGGATACCTCAAAATCTACTTCCAAAACTCAGCTGTCTTAATGCTCCAGCAAAGTAGCAAACATATAGGCAGGCTTCTCAGCTGCCTCATTCCCCTTTATTTTTGGACATTTTACCTACTGGAATCTAAGGAAGTATGTGTAACTGCAGATGAACCCTTAATAACTTATGTTTTGGCCTTGATAGATGTTTTGTAGTACTCTAGCCTGCCAGGATAGCCAGCAGCCTTAGCTCTCCACCCCCCCCCCGATACACACTAGCTGCACTCATTTTCCAAGTATTGCCCCAAGGATATTCTAAGTGGCACAAGACCTTAGACTCCTCTGCAAATTTTTATGTTTCTATCTTAACTCTAACCTCTCCCCTTTCACTGTATCTCCTAACTCTTCTAGCCCACTCTAGCTATAACACCTCATTTTCTAATCTCTCCCTCTAGCTTCTCATACCTCACTCCTGCCCAACACCTCAGGTCCTTCTCCCTTCCTACTTACCCCTCTGTAAACCTTCTTTCACTGATTGACTCCGGAACCCCTCTGGACCTCTTTGGTTCTACCCGCTCCGTTCGCCCTGCGGGCTCACTCCGCTCCCCTACCCTACCCCCAAATCCCACCCACCCCCAGTGCATCTAGCTTTATTCCCCCATAGCCACACCCCCTAAACCTCATATCCAATTAAACAATTATTACCAATACCTACCCTTCCCTATCCCCACCCACGTTAACCTCTAATTATCTACCTCACCTATACCACTTAACCATTGGATTCCTTCTCACCCACTCCAATCCCAACTCTATCTTCCACTACCAACTTTATACTTTTATACTTAACTACTCCTACTTTAACTTATCTCTCTTGCTTTTATATATATCTTATCTACCACATAACCACTCTACATATCTCACAATCTAACACATTACTTCTACCCAGATACATCCAGTTAATATTTATATAGTATCCACTATATTCAATACTCCGCTACTCTACTTCCACTGTTCTATTAACTCCTCCTCATTATGCTCTCTAAACACCCCTTCACCTTCCTTTCACTATTACTACTGTTCTCTTTATCCTCTTTATATCATCTCTCCCAACCCACAATTTCCACCCACTCCCAACCCTTTCATATAACTAATCCTCACAACACTTCTTTCTCACCCTCATATTCTCTTATTTCCCCCCATTTATATTCCTCAGAAAGCCTCCTTCTCTTTCGACACAAACTTATCTCCTATCATGCTAACTTTTCCACCATGACTGTTAGCAAACCCTTCCAATTCACAAAACAACCTAATCTCATCTCCTTGCTAACTACCCACATAAACCATTACATACTACACCTGACAAGCGCTCTCATATCTGGAGACATCCATCCTAACCCAGGCCCCACCACTACTACTGCTATAAATAAATCCCCATTATTCACTTCCTTAAACTCTCAAAGTGTAGTAAACAAAGTCCCAAACCTACATGCATGGCTCATACACAATAAACCTGACATCCTCACTATTTCAGAAACCTGGCTAAAACCACACATTAGAGACTCTGAAATAGTTCCTCCTAACTACTCCATCATTCAAAAAGACAGACCTCACAAGAAAGGTGGAGGAGTAGCCCTCCTATACACTTCCTCCCTAGTAGTTACCCCATACAACAAACCTACTCCACACTTTAACAATGCCGAACTTCTCCTTACCATGCTACAAATCAATAATCATAAACATATATGTATAGCTTCCCTTTACATCCCCCCAGGGGATAATATCTCCACACTTGAACTCATCCTTTCCTGGCTATCCAGTAACATTAGTAATGAAACCATAATCCTAGGAGATGTTAATATTAACTGGGCCCTTATACAGTCTCCTACAAACCTCACTAACATCAACCTTTACAATTTCTCACAACTGATCACTTTGGTAACCCATCCTGCCAAAAACCCCTCCAATGGGAGTATATTGGATTGGATTCTAGTCTCCCACCCTCACTACTTCAACAACAGTGGCACTCTTCCCGACCCACTTGGTGACCACTTACCCACCTTTACCCACCGGCTTCCCACTATCCTTCAGCAGACTCATAACCACATTACAATCCGTGACCATAAAAACTTCGACCCATTAATCTTTTCAAACTCACTACAAGCAATTAATTGGAACTGTCTAAAAACACTATCTCTTGACGATGCAGTCTCATACTTCAACTCAACTTTCTTAAAATTACTTTACTCCCAAGCTCCTTTACGGACTAAAAGAATAAAGACTAAATCAGCCCCATGGCTCTCCAAAACTACTCTTGCTATCATGAGACAAAGAGACAAAGTCTGGGGACGCTACCAAAAACACAAGACAGCACCATTCCTTAACGAATATAAAATGCTCCGAAACAAAGCAAAGAAACTCACTACTTCTGATCATCAAAACTATTTCTCTACACTCCAAAACCAAAATAAAAACAACCCTCAGAAATTTTGGAAAGGGATCTCTACTCTCCTCCACCCCAGTAAACCAGATACTCCTACCCCAGACCCAAATGCTCCAGAACATGAATTAGCCACCCAATTTAATTCTTTCTTTATTGACTCAATCTCTAAATTGACCTCCTCATTCTCCAACTCCTCTCTACTATCTAATACCCCCTCATCCACCCCCACTATCTCTACTTCTTCACCCTACTCCTCACCCACTAACTCCCCTACCCCCTCTTTTACACAAACTCTATCATCATTTCTACCTCCCCAAAATTTCCCCCCACCTGACTGTCCCCTCTTCTCATTAAATCCCATACCAACATCAACTATTAAAAAACTCCTTCAGAAATTGAAACCATGTACCAATGCTCCTGATAATATCCCCTCTTACTTTCTCAGTATAGCTGCTGAAACTCTTGCCTACCCCATTAGCATTTTAATTAACCGCTCACTACAAGCATACACAGTTCCCCAAATCTGGAAACAAGCCTATATTATACCTCTACATAAAGGCGGTAACAATAATAACATTACTAATTTCTACCCCATAGCCATCCTGTCCCCCATTTCTAAACTCTTAGAAAAATGTGTCCAACTTCAGTTCCTTCCCCACCTCCTAGACAACCATCTTATAACTCCCACACAGCACGGTTTCAGACCCAATCATAGCACCATGACAGCCCTCCTCTCCTTCCTTGAGGTTGTAAATAAAGCCCGTGACTCTGGACAAATTGTTTCCATCTTACTTCTTGACCTCTCCAAAGCCTTCAATACCATCTCACATAGCCTGCTCTTAAACAAACTTTCCAAACTTCTCCTATCTTCCTCCTCTTTGAACTGGTTCTCTAGCTACCTATCTAATAGAAGTCAAGCTGTAAAATGGAAAAAAAGCTACCTCCTCTTTCCTTAGTACCCCTATAGGAGTTCCCCCAAGGCTCCATACTGGGTCCTCTTCTCTTCAATATCTTTATAAATGACTTCCACAAATCAATCCCTTTCTCTAGCATCATCCAATATGCAGATGATTCAACTATTATCTGTTCCGCCTCTTCTATCTCTACACTACAAAAACTTACTCAAGATGCTTTCTCTTCCACAGAGCAATGGATGCTATGTAATCATCTAGCTCTCAATGCTACCAAGACCAAACTAATGCTATTTACCCCTTCTAAAGTCATCCCTCCTGACATGGGTACATTCTCAATTACTACTCAACACAACTCACCTCTTGAAATTGTGTCAGAAACCAAACTACTTGGGGTCCAAATCGATAACCTACTTAAATTTAACTCCCACCTGCAAATTAACATCAAAAAAACACACCAAAAACTTGGCATGCTTTACAGACAGAATGCCTACCTCACATCTGCCACTAAAATCACTCTCTCAACCTCCTTCCTAATCCCATCCCTTCTATATGGTGCCCCACTACTAACTAATCTTCAGTCCTTGTTAAAAAAACAACTTACTTCCTGCTATAACAAAATTGCAAAATTCGCCACCAGCCAAAAGTCCTCCACCCACCACTGTTTCTCCCTCCATAACCTAAAATGGCTAGAACTTCCCAATCAACTAACTTACACTCAACTAACTCTAGCCCATAAGCTTATTCTCAACCCTTCCCTCTGTCCCTCTCTTTCCTCTGCCTTTAAAATGCACCTACCTAACAGAGTTCTAAGGTCAAATAATCAAAATCTACTCGAAGTACACAAACCAACTCATCCCCCAGGCAAAAACCTTCTTTCCTTCAGCCTCGCTCGCCTGTGGAACTCCCTACCTCCACTCATCCGCACCACCTCTAACCACTCTGCCTTCAAAAAGTCTCTCCACCTTCATCTAGCTTCACGGTGGGAATGCTCTTGTTCCCACCCCATATAACTAACTCTACTCTACTCCTGTTGCTATGATATTTGTTCTCTAATCAGTATTAATGTTTTACATTTATTCTATTACTTGTAGGTTTCTCCTTATTGTATTAACTGTTATGACTGCTTTTCTAAATGTGATTAGTTCTACTTTTTCTGTATACATAATATTAATAACTCTCTGTACTAAAATTGTTACTGTTAAATGTTGAAAATACCTTCTGTTGGAGCTTTTCTCCCCAGGACTCCATTGAAAACGGGTTCTTTATGGCCCAATGGACTATCCTGGTAAACCAACGACAATAAATAAATAAATAAATAAATAAATAAATAAATAGTTCCCTGATTCACGTGTTCAGACTAATGATGGACTTTTAGCTCTGTTGTAGACACTCCCTCTTACTTCTCAACAAGATTTTCTTTTTTTCTTTTGTTGTACAATGTATTAACACCAGGGGTCTACCAGCGTGGCTTGTTTTTGTGGTCTGACTTGGGTTTTTCTCGGCCTGGTACTGCCACTACTATACAGTTGTTTACATGGTTGTATGGGGCTTTTCTGGATTGGAGGAGCTTGGAGACTAGCTATACTGGTCCCTTAATAGGGGTAATTTACTTTACAGAAGTTCTTAAAAGTTTTTGAGGCAGGTTGGGGCATTAGTTTTTACCTTTATTTTAAGGGAGACCACTTTGTGATCTGATCTTACCACTGAGGAAATCACACGGGGGGGGGGGTGCAGCACTCTCCCATACTTGTGAGTACCACATCTAGGATATTTGTTCCCCTAGTGGGAGTGCATACTAGCTACACCAGGGAATCTCAATCTACAAAGTAAAGAAATCTTTGGGCCTGCATGTTAGTGGTCATGTACAACTCCCAGTTAGTGGAGGGGTACTTAAAATCAGCCATGAGTATGGTATCGGGCTGGATGGTGAGTGATTCTAGTAACTTCAGGTATGATGTGTTGGTTTCCTGATTCATGGTGGGGAACCTGTAGCTACCAATAATATGGTAATGGATTTTTTCCATGGTTACTTGGACATGGAATAGATGAAGAATTTCATATTGTTGGACCAGCCTTGAGGTGTGCTTATCCTTTATGTAGATAGATACACCTTTGCTTTCTGCTCTTTTATGTTCAGTGGATGGCCGGAAAGTATGAAAGGCATTACAGCCATGCACTGCCAGAGTGCTTTCCATGGCTTTGAACCATTTTTCAGTAACTGCACAGATGTCAGCATTCTCCAGGATGAGGAGAGCTTCCAGGGAGTGCAGTTTCTTATAAAGACTCCTAGCACTGACCAGTAACACCTTTAGCTTGTCCTGAGTAGTTGTTGTTATGTTGGAAGGTTTGTCTGTTTACAATGCCTAAAAAATGTACTACAGTGGGTGGATAATGTTTTGGCCAATATCCGAAATCAGAGACAGGACCTTGGGGCAGGCTGTGATGCCAGCATAGGGATGGTCTGGATACTGCAACCAAGGAAAACATGATCCCAATGGGCCAATACTGATTTACAAAAGTTTACAGTGAACCCCAGACTCTCCAACAGGGAAACAGTAAACTGGAAATCCTGAAGCACAGCCTTGGAGGATGAGGCCTAAATGAGCAGATCATCCAGATAAGGAAAGATATGAACCCCTCCCACCCTGCAAAAAGCAATGACAGGAATGAGACATTTGGTGAATATCCTTGGGGCAGTAGAGTTGCCAAATGGCAAAGCAGATAACTAAAAAGTCAAGGAAGAAACAGAAAAATGCAAAAGGTTCCTGAAAAGAGGGTGGATGGGGATATGAAGGTAGGCATCCTTGAGATCTAGGGAGACCAGAAAGCCCTGGAAAAGAAAAAAAGTAAATAAAGTTTGAAGAGACAACATCCAAAAGGACAGAACTTTGAGAAATGTGTTGAGCTGAGAAAGCTCGAAAATTGGTCTCCAGCTGCACTCATTCTTGGGAACCAGAAACATTCTGGAATAAAACATCCTCCCTTCATGAGCAGGTGCACAGCCTGAATAGTGCCCTGGGTCAAAAGAGAATGAAGCACCCCTGGGAAGAGAAGAAGATGTTCTTGAGGAGGTTGACTGATGCCCAGAAAATGGAGGAAGGGACTTCCAAACCATGAAATAAGCTTGGTGGACAATGGACAGGACCCAAGAATTTGTTGTGATCCTTAATCAATTTGGAAAGGACACAGAAAGATGAAGGGGGCAAGGGAACCTGGTTGAGGGAAAAGGGAAGCAAACTGTCAAATGGAACCTGGTTCATCTTGAAAAAGAGATTTCTGAAAAATATGGGTTTGTATAAATTTAGCAGGAAGTACACATTTAGAACCCTTTTTATCCTTTAGTGGAGGCTGAGACTGTCTACAAACAAAAGCAGATTTGGAAGGGTAATGCCTCTGAATCCTTGCAATAGTAGAAACAAAAATATGTTTCAACTCCTGAAAAGGTTTTCCCTTATTCTGGAGAGATTTAAAAACTTCAGCTGCAGCAAAACTAAAAAGATTTTTATTATGAAAAGGAGCATCCAGTAATTTGGCCTTAATGTCATCAGGTAAAGCCTGAAGACGAAATCGACAGTAATACCTCATAACAGAACCAAATGCTGCAGCCCTGGAAGAAGCATCAGCAGCATCATAACTGCACTTAATAGAGTGGTGGACAACTTGGAAGGCAGAATCCAACAAGGAAAGGGTCGACGTCTTCCCCTCAGAATTAGGAAGGTCAGAAATCATCTGAGAAACTTGAGAAAGGAGGGCTAAAATATACCTGGTCACATGGGTCTGCTACTTACCCCAAAAAGACAGGGTGGCAGCAGTTTAGACCTTCTTGCCCAGCCTCTCCACAGCCCTGTTATGCTTTACTGAAGGAAGAAACCTGGTAGAGGGCAACAGCTTGGAACAAGTCACAGGAAACAGACACCACAGAAGGATTAGCAGACGGGCATTTATAGAGAAATTTATAGTCATCAGGCACCTTGTAAAATCTGTCAGGTTTCTTAGGAGTTGGGGACTCAGAATCAGGGTCTGCAAAGGCTGCTAAAAAAGTATTCAGGAAGGCAGCCAAAAATGGAAAACAGCAGAAGGTTTGGCAGACTCCATCTGGAGGAGCTCCATAATAGCTCTTCTGGATGTCAGAAATCTGAAAACAATCCCACTTAAAGAATTCCATCATAGGGATATAGTTTCCCCAAAGGAGAGTTTCTCTAAAACGGAATCTGGACTAAAAGAATCCACTTCCTCTGAACCACAGTCCAAGGGGGGAAGGGATCTAAGAAAAGTAGGCCAATGACTCTTCCCCCGAATCCTGATCCTCAGAGGAATCCTGCCCCCACGGTCTCTTAAGAGGAGTAGAGGACTAGGGAGGGGCATGCACATAGACCCTTTAAGGAGGCTTTAAAGCCATTAAATTGTTAAATAAACAACCCCTTAATAAAATCCTGCCATTCATGCTGGGGATCCTTAACTGCAGGGGAAATGTGCTTGGTTTTCTGTTCCTTTTTCTGTGGGACATAAGCAAGAAAAACCTTGGGAGGGTTGGACCCTTGTCAACACTCAATAAGGAGAGTAGGGATCTCCTCCCTCACTAACATCTGCAGAATCCCCATCAGTCCCTTGGATATAATCAGCAGAGGTTTCTCCTCAATGTCTGCAGCAAATGTTTGTAAAGAAAGTATGAGGATGTGCGAGAAGTCAGATCCATGCCAGCCTCCAACAGGCTCATGGGGAGAGAAATCTGTGGAAATGACTGGATGATCCTTCGGGCTTCACTAGCTTTGAGACAGAGTGAGAGAGATGCCCAGGAGAGGCTGGACAGCAGCCAAATAAGACCAGAGTTTTTTGGCCTTTTTCTTGGCTGACGGCTGACCCTCAAGTCAGGAAAACTCTGCAACAGCACCCTCACCCAACAGCTTGAGATGTTGGTTTTCAAGGTAAACAGACAAGGAGGAGAGGTGACTATGTAGGGTTTTGAGGACAAATGCTTGGCAGATAGAACACAGTGTATGGTTGTGGTAAGCACCCAGGCAGAAGAGACACTAGTTGTGCCGATTTTTATGAGGAATCGCCCTCCCACATTGACATTTTCCCTTTCTGGATGACTTGAACCGAATAACACTAAAAATAAGAGAGAAAGATAAGAAAGAACCCCAACAGGGCACTTATCTGTAAAACGGCTTGGTAACCAGCACAGAAGAAAGGAGTTCTGACCAATGTTCAATGATGGCATTCGGACTGGCAGCAAAGAAGTTCTGAAGTGTGTTCATCCATATGTCACCTTCATGCCCTATGTCTTGTGTGGGGAGCATACGCGTTACACATGACACCTGTAGATACTAAAGGCTTTGGTATACTGGCCAGACATTGGGCTAGCCTTGGCAGGAGATCTCTTATGTAAGGAATACTGCAACAATGATATGGAAGGACAGTATGCAAAATCAGACAATTTGTTCAGCCTTCTATAATACCCTTCCCTCTACAAAACCTTTCCAGTCCAGTCCAGTCCAGTCCAGCTATTTTCTAGGTTTAAGTTTCTGCTTAACCTCCTACTTTGCAAATGACTCTGAAACTGTGATACTCCTGTAGTACATTTATGACTCAAACTGTTTCTGTTAATTTTTTTTCTGCTTTCAGCCACTGATCATTTTATTTTCTGCCCACCTGTGCCTCCCACCACTCAGCGCACACACACACACACACACACACACACACACACACACACACACACACACACACACACACACACACACTTCACGTTTCACTTCTCTGGGATTAGTTTTCTACTGTCTATGACTGCATCAAGCAATTATCTGCCACTCTGTTGAATTGGTAACATTCTGTCACAAGTCTGAGTGATCAGAGGTCACCTCGCATCACAGTATGGGGTCCCCTTCAGATGATTGAAGTTTCAAAACTTCGGACATCATATGGCTGAAGACCACATGATTAAAGTTTTAAAACTTCAAACATTCTGAATGGAGATCGGTAGTGTGATCTGAGAGTTGGCATATTTACATAGCAGGGGGTGTGGGGGGTGCAGGGGGCTTGCCCCCCTGCAAAAATGTAAACAAAGATTTTTTATTTTTTTTAATTTGATGTTCGAAGTTTCAAAAGTTCGATCATCTGGTCTTTGGCCATATGATTTTTGAAGTTTTGAAACTTCAGTCATCTGAAGTAGACCCCACAGTATTGTATTTATTTAGTTTATTTTTTTATTTTTTAAGCTTACACTGTTCAGGCTGTCTGAGACTGACTATTCCACAGTTACTTCTTATGACTGTATTCGTTAACATTCAATCAAATCCCATGTCGGCAAGAGAAGCAAAAGAAAACAAAGTACCTCTTTTATTAGTTTTCAAGTTAGGCCTGGTCTTACTAGCTTTTCAGACAGTAAATGGCGTGATTTACAGTTCTGGGATGAAAACTATGTTGAGCACTCCGTAACAGCAACTGACTTCTATGGGAATGTGAACAGCTGACACAAACCAAACAAGAGGCGCAAATCTACGGTTACGAATACCGGACTAGAAACTAATAAATGCATAAGAGGAAGTGTTGTTTGTTCCACTAACAAGACTTGTAATTACTACAGAAGAACACTACCAGCTACCAGTAGGAAAATGGTCTGCACTTTGCTATAGTGTCTCTCTAAGGCAGGTGGTCTTGACCACATAAAGTATAATGACCTTGTCAAAGTGTAGTATGAGGCTTCCTGAATTAGCGGGGTCCAGTTGGCCTAAGACTGGCCCTGATCCACTACATTTCTTGCTGCTCATGCAACCATATGGTTACAGACCCACAGGTTAACCTCTTACCACAAGAGGAAGTGGACACTGACAGAGAGGGCTGCTTCTTAAAAATCATACTGTATGGAGGAGCCAGGTCTCGGGGACTTAATGTCTGGACTTCTGAGGCCTTAATTTGCCTTATGTCCGAGTGGCTCTTTCCAGTTATTTTAAGACTGGTGACCCTTCTAATGTTCCTCTGAGCAATGCCCTTACCTTTCTTCATAGTCAAATTCCATTTCTGTACACCAGCAAACAACAGTTAAGTCTTTGGCTCTGAAAGGTAGTGGTGAATCATGTTGTTGGGGAAACTACGAAATCGAAAGCATAATGCAGATGCTTTCATGTAACAGTGATAACAGAGGTAGAAAGAAAAAAATGGGAATTGCAAACAGTAAGCATGTCACATAACCCAGGTGCAGGAGGTACCAGGATGAGATACCGTGGACACGACTCTCTTTCAAAGGTACTCAGATCTTTCCTGAACCTTTAGCAACAAAAAGTCCCCCCGGCCTGGTCCACATCAGAAATTCTCCTAAAGCAGAATCTATTACGTACAATGTTTTTTTTTTTTTTGTTTGTTTTTTTGCAACAGGAAAAATGTGGGTGTTTCTTATTGAATGACATTACAAACGTTTTACTACATCATCTGCTCTTTAGCCATATCTCCTACACTCCTGCAAACATTCAAAACAAATATCAAGGCATAATACATTTAATAACGTTTAATAATGTTATTAAAAAGTGTTAGCTTCAAAAGCATTGTGAATTAATGCCTTCTCAGCCAGTGCAAATTACCTATGAAGTGATAAGGAATGCTCAGTTAATTTATGAAATACATTAGGCCTGAAAGAATTAGGTCAGCAAGAGTAAAAGATTAAAAACACAACACATCTGGCTGATCTCTAGTACCAAAATTTTCCAACTCATAGTATTCAGTGGAATGAGGTCTGCATTTTACTTTTCAAGTCTCTTATCATATGCATGAATATGCCCTGTAACACTGCATCAATGAACCTTCCACTAACTGCCTGCTGGTCATTCCGATTTGACAGCTCTTCATACACCTCTGGGCATGCTGCCAGCATTACTGTTGCAGAAAGGTACATCATTCTCAGACGGTTCTAAATCTAGCATAATATAGATGGTCAGGAGGGGATGGGCATAGTGTGAAGGGGCTTGTTAAAATGACAGCCAAGACAAGGAAGTTATGTTTAAATGCCAAAACAAGCAAAAAGTACAGTTGTGTACACTTACCATAAAAGTAGAAGTTTGAGTGTATTCACTGTTGCAGTCATTACATTTGGGTTATCTGCCTACAGGTAGCCCTCAGCCGGCCTGAATATCAAAGTCCTGGATTCCTGCGTCGGTTGCTGTCTCCTCTTCCATGACGTCAGGTTGTCAGGGGTATAAAACATGCAGCCGACGCCATTACATCAGTTTTTCTTGCCCCAAATGTCAGATGCCCCCATAATGGGAAGCAATTATATGCTAGGTTACACCTTCAACAAAAAGCAAATACACCAGAAAAACGAAGTTATGTACTCACCATAACGTTCTATCTGAGTAGCTATACTTCATTTTCTGCAACCTGTGGGTATTCGGATCCATATAGGATCCGAGCCAGCAACATTTTATTAAGCATCTGCTCCAAACTCCTCTCCTTACCCATAATCCCTCACATATCCTACCTTCCCCTCAGATCGAGTTTGCCACTAATCAAACTATTAGCAACTCAATAACACTAACCTAGAACAGGTTCAGGGGAAGGAGGGAGGGACAATTGCAGAAACTGAAGCATAACTACTCAGATGGAATGTTATGGCGAGTACATAACTTCTTTATCTGAAGTAGTTAACTTCATTTAACTGCAACCTGTGGGACAGAGTCCCAAGCTACCAAAATTCCTGGAAGGCCTTCATGGAAAGATATTCATGAGCACCGCAGAGCCATAGGATGCTCTCGCTCTAGAGATCAAATCCAACTTATAATGAGAAATAAATGTATGTGACCTTGCCCAGGTTGCTGCTGCACAGATATCATCCAGAGAAACCCTAGACCAAAAGGCAGCAAAAGTTGCCATAGATCTGGTAGAATGAGCTTGAGCTTTAGTAGGACCAGGTGGGGATAGGCCTTTATCCCTATAGACTTGCAGTATACATTGTGTGATCCATCTAGCTAAGGAGACCTTGGAAATGGCCTTGCCCAAAAAGGGTCTGGAAAAGGACATAAATAATTGGTCAGACTTACAGAATTATTTAGCCCTGTGTAAACAGAAACACAGCTGTCTATGAACATCTAGCAAATGCAGTTTATATTCACCCTTGTTCTGGAAATTTGGAAAGAACACAGGCAGATTAATCATCTGGTTAGTATTAGATTCAGAAGCAACATTTAGTAAGAAAGAAGGGTTTTGTATGAAGCGAAACCCTGTCTTTATGAAAGATCAAGTAAGGGGGCATGGCAGACAAAGCTTGGATCTCAGAAACCCTTCTAGCCGAGGTAATGGCCACTAGAAAAGCTGTCTTCCAGGACAGGAATTTCAAATCTACTGATGCTGCTGGTTCGAATGGGGTTTCCACCAATGCCTGCAGAACCAGGGTAAGGTCCCAAGGAGGGACGGAATTCTTACCCGGGGGGATGCAAAAGAAAAGTACCTTTTAGAAAGGTTTTGCACAATCCTAAAGAAGCCAGGGCATTCAGATTTTCACCGACATGAAAATTAGATATGGCTGCCAGTTGTACTTTCACTGTAGAGGAACTAGCCCCTTGTTGGAAAATACAGGACAAAAACTCCAGCACTTCAGAAACTGGGGCTGTGAATGGATCTAGGTTCCTCTGAGAAGCCCAAATGGAGAAGTGTTTCCATTTGCTATGATAAACTTTCCTAGTGGAAGCTTTGTGGGATGCCACCAAAATACTCTTTACTGAAAATGATAGACTGGGAGTCCTAGCGATCAAGGGAACTGGAGCAACCAAGCCGTCAGCTTGAGGCTGTACAGATCGGGTGGACTGATGCCCGAAGGATGAGAGATGAGATCCGGGCAGGGATCCAGAATCCATGGAGGAGTTAGAGCACAAAACCAGAGGTAGGGGAACCACACATACGAAGCCAGAACGGGGCAATGAGGATCACTTTGCACCTCAGTCGGTAAGCTTTCTGAAGAAACTTCGGAATGAGAGGTAGTGGGGGATAGGCATACAGTAACCCGAGAGGCCAAGCATGGACTAGAGCGTCTATGGGGGAGTCCCCTGGTGAGTGGATCAGAGCGAAGAACTCACTGCACTTCACATTGGAAGGAGATGCGAAGAGATCGCAGCAAGGGTGACCTCATGCGAGGAAGATCTCCTCCGCTACTGACCGTTTCAGAGACCACTCGCATGGCATTAGAAAAGCCCGACTCAGTCTGTCCACTAAAATGTTGGAGCGTCCTGGGATGTGCGTTGCAATCAGAAACCGACTGGTAGAGATCGCCCACTCCCACACTCACATGGCCTCGTGGCAGAGAGGGTAAGATCTGGTCCCTCCTTGTTTGCTGATGTAACAGACATGTTGTCTGACTGAACTGCAATCATCCCCGGGGGAAGAACAGTGTGAAAGTCTTGCAACGCTAAAAGCACTGCCCTCATCTCCAGCTTGGTTTGGGACCATGTGCCTTGGACTGTCCTCCCCAAAAATTGCCCCCCCCCACCCATGCTGGGAGGCATCTGTGGTCAACGTGGCTTGAGCTGGGGTTATTAAGAAGGGACAACCTGCCAAGATTTCCGGCGACTGGAGCCACCAAAGAAGAGAAATCTTGCAGGCTCTGCTGATTCGTATAGAGTAGTCGATGGGGAGGTCTAATCAAGACCACTGAACTGCCAGGGTCCACTGAAGGACCCTCATGTGAAGGCGCGCATGTGGAAGAATTGAAATTGCTGCAGCCATGGAGCCTAGGGCTCGGAGAACATCGCTCGCCGTTGGCGTCCTGAAGCCTAAGATCAGTGATAAATGGGCCTGTAGGTTCTGGACCCTGTCCCGAGTGAGAAAAACTTGCAAAAGTAAAGTGTCCAACCGTGCCCCTATGAATTCCAAGGTCTGTGTCGGGTTCAAGCAGGTCTTGGAGATGTTGATGGTAATCCCTAGATTGACTGCAAGATGTAGGAAGAAGTCTCTGTCCATGCAAAGTAGACGCTTGGTGGCAGCAACGAGGAGCCAATCGTCTAGGTAAGGAAAACCCTGAATTCCCTGAAGTCTCAGGTGAGCCGCTACAACTGCCATAACCTTGGTAAACACCTTGGGGGCTGTGGTGAGACCAAAGGGTAGGGCTCTGAATTGGAAATGATTGGCTCCCAGCTGGAAGCAAAGGAATCTCCTGGAGCGTCTGCAAATTTTGATGTGGCAGTAAGCGTCCTGGAGGTCTATCAAGCACATCTAGTCACATTCTCAGAGCTAAGGTAGAATGGACTGCAAGGTGACCATCCGGAATTTCTGTTTGGCTACAGACAGTTTCAGGTTTGACAGGTCCAATATGGGTCTGAGGTCCCCCGTCTTTTTTGGCACTAAAAAGAACCTGGAGTAAACTCCTGATCTGGACTGATCTGGGGGAACCGGTTCGATGGCCCAATTGTAAAGCAGCTGTGAAATTTTGTGCGTTGCGGCCTCCCTTTGAGCGGGTGGAACATCCGGGAGGCACTTTGATTGGATGGGTGGGGCAACGAATGGGATGGAGTATCCTCTGGATATTATCTGGGGCACCCAACGGTCCATCATAATGGACTCCCAAGCTGTTAGGTGCAATGACAATCTTCTCCCGACTGTCTCCACAGTAGGACAGTCGGATAACCCTCATGGTTGCTGGGCGGGTCTGTCCGAGAAAGTCTCCCTAGATCCAAAGTTCCTCATGCCCCCTCTGCCTCTGGGGTGGCGTCTGTCTTGTACCCCTTCGCCTCTAGGGGATGAGTTGTCCTGAGTGTCCCGGGAAAACTGAGAGTTTCGAAACCACATCTTCCGACCTCTTTGATTCCTGGAAAAGGATCTTTGAGGGCTACAGAAGCAGACTCCCAATGGCAGACAGAGTCTTCCCATCCTTCTCGCTATGGATCAGGGTGTCACGAACTGTCTTCCCAAAAGGGAAGAACCATCAAAGGGAGCATTTGTAAATGATGCCTTGAAGGGGTCCGCGAATTAAAAGAGTATGAGCCAAGCATGCCGCCTCATAGCTATGCCAGTCCCAGCCGCCCTAGCCGCTCCTTCCATGGCATGGGAAAGAAGACACATAGATGTGTTCGAAATGGATTTCAGAGTCGACATTTTTGCCGAGAACAGTCGCTTGTCCTCTGGCGACAAAGACTCTGGGGGCGACACAGCGAATTCCGTGACTAGGTCTCGCTGGAGTCGAATGACATGTGCCAAATAATTCAGCACTCATATGGAAATCGTCGCTGAAGAAAAGACTCGCTTCCCAAAGAGATCCACCACCCTAGACTCTTTGTCCGGAGGATGGACCGAAGAACTTTCCTGAGACAGTTCTCTCTTGGTGGCATCCAAATCAGTATCTTCTGTGAGGGACTTTGGGGAGTCCATGTGCCACCTCTTAGACAAATGCTTACAGGGAGCCTCCACAGTGGGACTCTCTGAAGAGGGCTCGTAAGTCACGGGGGGGTTCCACTACGGGATCCACCTGGGGGTCCTCGAGCACGGGCTGTCCCTGGGACAAGCTGATGGGAGTCGTGACCAAATCCACGGCAGCCTGGGTGGAGTCTGAGGCAATGGGCTGGGATGTCAATCCCTAGGAGAGAACCCTCTCCACCACGTCGAAGGCCGAAGGAGAGAGCAGCTCCTTGGCAACTAACAAGGAAGAAGTTCTCCCAGACTCTGTCAGGATCGGAGCCGAGGCCAAGGCAGCCAGGGTTCCGAAGGAACGGCTAGGATCCGACAAAGTCGGAGACGAAGACATCTCCGTTACCTCGGATCCAGCTTCCTGTTCTTGGCCCCGAGAGTTACACAGTTCCGAACAAGTCTGATCCGAGGAACTCAAGGTAATGGCCGGCGTCGAGGTTGGAGTAACCATCAGCGTCAAACCCCCAGCTCCACGGATCCTCGGACCCATAAACCCCAAAAACCGCAGGTCAGATCAGGAAAGGAGAGATAGGATGGAAGAAGGGCATAAAGGTCCCCTCTCCGGCTGGAGAGGGGCCTGGTAGGACTCCCACTTGGATTTAGGTCTGAATGAATCTCCACATCATCCTGTCCACATCAAGCTCCGACAGACTCCAAGTCGACCTCGAGGAGGTGACAGACTCAGATCTGGCTCTGTGAGATGACCTCGAAGAAGGTCTCTGGTCTGAGGATTCCATCAGTTCTAGAGAGAACCTCGGGGAATGGAGCTGAGGAGAAGTTGTCCTGACAATTTTTGAGGGTAGACTGGGAAATGGCTCCCACTCCAGAGATCGTTTGAGGTGCCTTTCCGCCCTTTTCTCTTTCTCCCTCTTGTCCTTATCCTTTGTCTTAGTCCCCATCTCAGCAGGCTTAGAGGGAGGTTGAGTCCCAGCCTGAGGGAGGGGTTGGTCGGCTACTGGAGCCGATGTCGAGGCCGTCGTGTCTAAAGCAGAAACTGGTAGCAGGCCCTTAGCTACCAGTTTCGCCTTCCTCTCTTTTAGGGCTCTGAGGCTGAACCCTGCAGACACACTACATGGTAAACTAAGGTGGGAACGCCCAGGCAAATAACACACAGAGTGTGGCCATCAGCCGGTGAAAGCTTGAGGCCACACACTGTGCATTTTTTAAATGTTAGTTTTGGCTGGACAACCATAATCACACTCTACTCAGCCGAACACTAAACCAACAACGCACACATACAAGGGTAAGTTAGGCCTATTCTACCTCTGAAAAACTCAAACTTTCTAAACTACCTTTTTTTTTTTTTTAAACAACAAACCGACGAGATGACGAAGAGGAGGAAGGGTTGCTCACAAACACTACTCTCACACACTAATTATATACACCAAAAATCCCACTTACTACACCCAACTTAGAGCTATAGAGACCACGATGCGTACGCATGAAGCGGCAAATGAGATCTGAGGGAAGGTAGGAGATGTGAGGGATAATGGGTAAGGGGAGGAGCTTGGAGCAGATGCTTGATAAAATGTTGCCGGCTTGGATCCGATATGGATCTGAATACCCACAGGTTGCAGATAAATTAAGTTAACTACTTCAGATATATAAATACACCAAACAAGAAGGAAGATAGAGCCAAGAGAAGTCAGGGGGCTGGAGGGAGGGTAACCAGGACTGCAACAGTGAATACACTCGAACATCTACATTTATGGTAAGTGTACACAACTGTACTATGTTCTTTGTGTTTCACTGTTGCAGTCATTACATTTGGGTTGATTCCCAAAGCTAAGGAAGGGAGGAGGAATTTAGAGAGCATTAGGACCAGCTATTAAGCTCTGCAAGATTGCAGTGTCAAAACCAGCTCTAGATTTAGAAAAAATAGGCATTTGGTAATGCTTGGTGAAGGTATGTACAGAGCTCCAGGTAGCAGCTTCTAGGATGTCCCTGGTAGGGACTCCTCTGAGGAAGGCTGTGGAGGTAGATGCAGCCCTGGTGGAATGTGATCTTATCCCCTGTGGGGTAGTTTTTCCATGGTGCTTATAGCAGAAATGAATGCAATGGGCTATCCATTTAGAAATGGTTTGCTTTGAAATGGCCTTCCCCTCTGCCCCTGCAGCAAAGCCAACTAGCAGCCTGTTCAGATTTTCTGACAGGCTTGGTCCTGTCCAAATAAAATCTAAGTTGTCTGTGCACGTCCAAAGAGTGCAGTATTCGTTCACCTTTGTTTTGTGGATTTGGGAAAAAGGTAGCCAAATGAATGGACTGATTTAGGGCCACACTAGACACTACCTTGGGCATAAAGGAAGGGTTGGTTCTGAGGGAAACCCTGTCTGCATGGAAGATAATGTAGGGCTCCACTGCCATGAGGGCCTGTAATTACAGACACTCTTCTTGCTGAAGTGATGGCTAGAAGGAAGGCTATTTTCCAAGAAAGGAATTTCAAACTCTGCAGTTGCAGCTGGTTCAAATGGAGGGAGAGTGAGCTTCTCCAATACAAAGTTAAGGTCCCAGAGTGGAGTGGGGGCTTGCCTGGGAGATCTTAAATCTTTGGCCCCTCTGAGGAACTGCTTTAGCAGAGGGTGAGAGAAGAGAGGTGGTTCAGTATTATAATGTGCTGAAATGGCAGAGGCATGAATTTTAATGGACGAAAAGGATAGGTCCTTGTGGAGCATTTCTGTTAAGTACTGAAGAATATGAGGTAAGCTGGGCACTGCTGTGCCCATCCCCTGAGTTTGGCTCCAGGAACAGTATCTTTTCCACTTTTCAGCATAGGATTTTCTAGTGCTAGGCCTCCTTGCTTCCAGAATAACATCTAGCAACCGCTTACTGAGGTATGCTATTGGAGAGCTCAAGGAATTAGCCAGGCTGCAAGGTTAAGGGTCTGAAGCTGAGGGTGCAGAATCTAGCCCGCCTGCTGGGACAGCAGGGAGGGTGTCTGAGGTAGGTGCCATGGCTCCAGCAGTATCATACTGCGTAAGAGGGGTGTACTCAATGCTGGTGTGGCCAGTCTGGTGCAATCAGTATTGTCCTTGGTTTGTCCTGTTTGAGCTTTAGCAGAACCTTCGAGAGGAGAGGCAGAGGGGGAAAGGCATAAACCAAGAGGCTATCCCAGGTAAAGGACAGGGCATCCACTTTCCAAGCTTGACTGTGGGGAGTCTTGTGCAGAATTTGTCCAGTTGGTAGTCCTGGGGGGAGGCAAACAGGTCTATTTCTGGAGTCCCCCATTTGTTCCTCGAGAGGATGAACATTTTTGGTTCCAGTTTCCATTTGTGTGGGTCCATGAGATTTCTGCTTAGGTCGTCTGCTAGTGAATTTAGCTTGCCTGGCAGGAATTGAGCTTGTAGGTGCACTTGGTCAAGGCTGTGTTCCACAGAGCCATGGCTAGTCTGCAGAGAGGGTACGAGTGGGTTCCCCCCTGCTTGTTTATGTACCACATAACTGTGGTGTTATCTGTCTTTACCAAGGTAAGCTTCCTTTAAGTCTACGGCTGCCGACCAGGCATCTTTGCCCAGCATAGGGAGCAGTTGTTGAAGTGTTAGCATTTTGAATTTTGGGATTACCAAAAAGGTGTTTAGAATAGAGAGGTCCAGGATAGGATGCCAGGAGCTGTCTTTTCTGGGTACCAGGAAAAGTCTTGAGTAAAAACCTTGTCCCCTTTCTTCTGCTGGGACAGGCTGAATAGCCCTGATACTTAGAAGAGAGAGAATCTGCTGTTGAGCCTCTGCCCACTGATTTGGGGGTAGGTCTGGCCAACCGTTTGGGGTTGGTAAGGTGTGGAAGTCGAATCTGTATCCTTGGAAAACTATATTTAAAACCCATTGTCCTGGGTAATAAGTTCCCAGTTTTTTGCATGCAGGGCGAGCTTTCCTCCTAAGGGAGAAGGAAGCTGAGCAGGACTTGGAAAGGTTAAGTCATTGCAACATTTCTCCATAGGGGGGTGTCTTACTACTTCCAGCTTTGGACGTGGAAGCCCCCCACTGCTTAGGCCTGCGTATAGCCTAGGTGGTCTGCTGTTCCTGGGTTTGGACTGAGAAGGCCTGGAAGAGACTGGAAAGGACCAATTCTTAGAAGACCAATGCCTACTAAATCTGGGAGGCTGTACTTGCAGGAAATCTTTAGCAGTCTGCATAGATTTAGCTTTTTCCTCCATCTTTTTATGTACTACTTCTGCTTTGGTGCCAAACAGGCGGTCTTGGTTTAAGGGAGCATCCAGTAAATTAGCTTTAACATGATCTGGCAAGTTTTGATCCTTAAGCTAAGCATGCCTTCTAAGCACAGACCCAGTGACAGCAGTCCTGCAAGATGCTTCTAAAGAGTCAAAACCACACTGCAAAGTATGTTTACCAACTTGTTCAGCAGAGTGCATTAAATCCTGTAATTCTTTATATTCTGCACAGTCAGGAATCCACATCATTTTCTGTTTAAGTAGCCCCATAATATGCTGCTGATACTTTAACATATGAAATTGGCAATTCAAGGCCCTAATGGCCAAAATAGCAGAAGCGTATACCTTCTTATCCAATTTGTCCAAGGCCCTGGAATCTCTATCAGAGGGGGTAGAGTTTTTGGTAGTAGTAGCCTTAATGCCTTTTGGTCCTTGTGAAATGGTCTCTGGATCCGCAGTAGGATTCTTGAAGAGGAACTTGCGAGAGTCAGGTACTCTGTAATACCTAAGGGAAAAAAATAAGACGAGCAGCTGCAGCATCAAGATAGCATTTAATCTGTTGGTAGTAAAAACTACATATCAAACAGATAAAGTGAATGCACACAAACCAGTTTCGGCAAATGGTTACTGTGCCTTCCTCAGTGTAAAGATAATGAAATGTAGTACACTCCTTATGTAACATTAATTCAATCAGTCAATCAGGACCATTAGTGATAAATGCTCGTTAAGCCCAGGAGGGAATAATCCCCCAAGTTCAATAATCCATTTCTTCTCTTCTTGTTCAAAATGTCATGCCAGCCCATTTTATTGGGTCTAGGAGCTCTAATTTTGTCAATAATTATAAAATGAAAAGAAGCACTTGGATGTGAAAGACTATGTTTGTACCGTGCATTGGTCATTTTGCCATTTCTGATTTCACTAAGATGTTCCCCCATCCTGAATTTTGCAGGACGTGAAGTTTGTCCCACATAAAATGCCGAACAATGGCATGTAGCCAAATATATGACCCAGTCAGATTGGCAATTGGCATAAAATGATATATCAAAAACCTGGCTGGTCTTCTGACTGGAGAATGACCAGATACCTCAGGCCCCTTTTCAAATGGGTACGTGCCCGTATAAAGGATACCACACAGTTCCTGAGGTTAATTTCAGATACACAGTTGGAACCAGGTCGGTTGATCTGCACACTGGATGTTAAAGCACTATATACCAATATACCACATTGGGCTGGTATAGATGCGTTTGAACACTGGTTATACAAATCCGAACTTTACCAACCTGGATTCAACACTTTTCTTATTATCCTTTGTGAACATGTTCTTACCAAAAACGTCTTTTTCTATAAAGGTGAATGTTTCCTTCAGAGCAAGGGCACAGCCATGGGCGCCTCTTTTGCGCCAATTTAAGCTTATGTGAAACAGCTGATTATTTATGACCAATTACATAATCTTTACCTTGATGAAACAGACATCTGGAGGAGGAATTTGGATAATTCATGGCTGGTGTGGAGGTCGGATGCTGAATATCTACATGAGTTTGTAGATTATCTCAACGAAATAGATGGGGTATTGAATTTACGGTTAATTACGACCTTAATAACATCATTTTTTGGATGTTAATATAAGTAGAAATATTGACAATACTCTTTCCACTCAGGTTCACCATAATTTTCCCCAATACAATTCCCTCCTCCACGCTACCAGCTTTCATCCCCCTCATGTTTGTCAAAATATTCCGAAATCTCAGTTTATTCGTGGTAAACGTATCTGCTCTGAAGCAGAAACTTACTAACACGATCTGATTATGAGATTCAAAGATAAGGGCTATGGGGCTGGTTATGTATACCGGGCGTCCAATATGGTTGATGGTTTGGCCAGGAATGAACTTCTCCAATATAAAGATAAACATAACAATGATGGTTCTGCCATTCGTTTCATTACTACATATGGCAGAAATACTGACTCATTGATTCAAAGTGTTAATCGCCAGTGGAATATGCTGTTGGCTGACCAAACGCTTTCTACTATTTTACCAACCACATGTTCCTTTACTTTTAAGAAAGGTAAAAATTTAGGTTCATTTTTTAATCACTACAAGCATTCTCTGCCTGATATGCCATTGTCATAAACAACTCTTCTAGGGGACAGATTAGTGGGTTGTTTTCCCTGCGGACACTGTTCCTATTGTCCCAGATTTGTTAAATCCAAATCATTCTCCGGTCAGACCACCAGCCACGTTTTTGATATATCATTTTATGCCAATTGCCAATCTGACTGGGTCATATATTTGGCCACATGCCATTGTTCGGCATTTATGTGGGATAAACCTCACATCCTGCAAAATTCAGGGTGAGGGAACATCTTAGTGAAATCAGAAATGGCAAAATGACCAATGCACTGAACAAACATACTCTTTCACATCCACGTGCTTCTTTTCATTTTATAATTATTGACAAAATTAGTGCTCCTAGACCCAATAAAATGGGCTGGCATGACATTTTGAACAAGAAAGAGAAATAATGGATTATTAAACTTGGGGGATTATTCCCTCCTGGGCTTAACGAGCATTTATCACTAATGGTCCTGATTGACTGATTGAATTAATGTTACATAAGGAGTGTACTACATTTCATTATCTTTACACTGAGGAAGGCACTGTAACCATTTGCTGAAACCGGTTTGTCTGCGTCACTTTATCTGTTTGATATGTAGTTTTTACTACCAACAGATTCAATGCTATCTTGATGCTACAGCTGCTGGTCTTAATTTTTCCTTTGATATTGGTTCTGTTTGAGTCCTTGCAACTGCCGTACCTGCAGAGGTTTCAGTTGTTTCCAGATTTGCATTTTCTCTGCTGTTGGCCTGTAGCACCAGTGATATCTTGTTCGCATTCTACTGTTGGACTTTTTATATGTGCTCATTTCTCATGACCATCTCCTGTTTGTTGGACTATTAGTAGGTCTTTTCCTTTACATTTGGATGTATTTGCCTTTTTGGTTAACCAGCTTCATGGACATTCGTGCACTGGCTCTTCTCAACTTTCTTTTGTAAGTGCAACAGATTTAAGGACATCTGTGGACTGGCGGTTACAATCACTTTGGTAAGGGAAACAGACCTTTTCTGTATTATGGTCTAGCACACTTCGATAGCCCTTTTTGGATTTTCTTTACTCCTTTATGCGGCTCCTTAATACTCTCAAGTATGCAACAAGCTATATTTTTATGCTAATTACCATCACGCCAGTCCTGCGTTTTTTTATATTGGACTTGGTTGGGTCAAATTGTGTGTATAATACTGTCGAGATGGTTGGATTGTCTCTCACATTACTTACATCTCAGACTGGGATTACTGCACCATTTTCTTGCAAAGGTTTTTATGGGGCTATACCGCCTAACATTTGCGTCTGCCATTCTGAGATTCCCCTAGCCGAAGATACATATTTTCGGGTGATCGTGGACAATGGAATGGCAGCAAAGCATCCAGTATCGGCTCACTGTTTTACAATTTTTTGGGATTTAAATAGTTGGACATTTATCTGGACAAGTATTTATTACTTCAGGTGTATTTATCATGGCTGTAATGTCTATTTACTGATGCATATGACACATTTTATTTGGCCTAACTGCGTGGCATTTTGGGTCTCAGTTCATGATCAATAGTCAAATGTTTATGTTGCACCAACATTAGTAAAAATGGCTAACGTGCTTTTTATATACATTATATGGAACGTACAGTGCATTAATATGCCTGTGAAGGCTTGACATCGGCCATTTTGGTTTGCTCTGTATATATGATCAGTCAACCTAGAAGTTGCAATTTATATCTTTGATTTTGTATATAAGGGAGCAATTTATGTGAATTTGGGAATTTTGTGACTTTTGATGTGCAGGGTTGACCGCTTATTTTCTGCACATGTTTAGTTACGTAATTGCTTCCATATGCACATGGAGATTATAAGCGATCACATTGGTATGCAATGTTAGCTCGACTTTGACCATGGCTAATTTATTTTTGCATTTTATATAATATTAGTCACTTTACTGTTTTCAACAGCATATCTGACGCTACCATTGTTTTGGCTTAATTTAATAATTTATTAATTTTTTCATTTATATATGTATATTTGTCATTAGTCAGGGATCATTTTAGGCAAATAAATGCTACAGTCAATGGTTTTGTAATATTTCTATTAGTGGAAGTGCTTGGTATTGCTGTCCTTTTGGGGTATTGATTGCTCTTATTCCCCATTAATTGGCTATCTTTCTATTCATTTTTTTCTATTTTGCTGACTGCCTCTGAACATTTGGCGCACAGTGATCTTGTGATCATACTGACATTTTGCCAAGTAATTTTCATTTGGCAATACAGGCTGCTTCATACTCAGCTTTATAAGAGGTATAGACACAGCGTAGTTTCACTATAGGCTGGCATGGTTTAACCTTTCTTTGTACTATCAAACTGGTAATCATTGTGACTTTGAGATTATACAGAGACTTTGATAAACAATTTTTATTTTATATTTCAAATTACAGGCAGGATCAGACTCAGCTATATATGAAATATAGACACAGCGTAGTTTTACTATAGGCTGTTATTGTCTAACCTTTTTCAGCACCACTAAATTGTTAATTGCCGATATGGCAAGCATTGATTATTGCATCAGTGGTATCATGACATCCTGATCTATATATGTGGTGCTAATCATTAATCGTTTTTGGCTGATATTGTCTTTCTCCTGTGATTTGATGTCAATTTTTTTCATTTATTCATTCCTGAGCATTTGCCTGATCTTACAAATTTGTTTTGGTTATTGTGACAGGCATTTCAGTGCCAAAACACGGTATTGGTCACATTCTTATTTTTTAATCTTCTATTTTTAACTTGTGTGCCTTATAGTTTTTTTGGTTTTCAGCGGAAATGGAAATTTCTCAGCTTTTACGAGGCTTAGCCTATGATCGTGATGACCTGGCCATATTTGGCCTAGGTCCAGGTAATTCAGGCGAATTAGGACCATTCTCTTTATCCCCTGAGGACAGCCGTGAGGTATTATTTTCCAAACTGAATAAAGGAATGCGGACAGTACGTAGCAATGTTTGGCATTACAAACTTTTTAAGGCCTATATGGCTAAGAATATCATCCCCCAGAGGCCTTAAGATTCATACACGACCCTTAGTAAGCAACCCTGATGACATACTACTCAAAGCATGCGCTGATGCCCAACATAAAGCCACCATGGAATTTGTTCAGACTTTAATTGCACATTTTGAACGGACTATTGATTCAAAAATCACCAATGTCACAAAGTTAGGGGAAGAACTTACTAGATTCGAGGGCCAATCTGAATACACTTCTTGCTTTAAAGCATTAAGTACTGATTTATTGAAACTTGAGGAACAATTAAAGGAAAGGAAGAGGAAGAAATTCCTCAGAGATCTGGCAGACTATGAAAGAGGTGACCCTTTTAATAGGGATAAAACAAAGAGGGTATGTTTTGTACAGCAACCTAAAAACCTGGCCAAGAGAAAACGGCCACATTTTGTCCTTAAAACATCACCAGGTTCTGGTCAGGATAACACTGGGGAAGATTCCTCCTCCAGTTACGAACAGGACATCTCTGGTCCTACAGGCTCACCAGCTCACAAATGTACCAACACCAGTGTCCCTTTAGGATCAAACGCAGAAGGGGAGGGAGGAAACATCAACAGAGTAGATGGACATGAAGACATTGTTGAGAATGATCACCATGAAACAATACATGTATTTAATATTTCGTCTTGTACCCTCACTGAAGCTGAGATTAAAATACTCAATAAAGGTCTTTCATTTATCCCTGGTTTCTTTATGTCCGAGGACAGTTTTGTGGATGATGTGTTGAGATTTTGCAGAAATTTAAATTTAAAAATATTTTTTCAGGATAACGAAACTACCAATGTGCAACAGGAATTTAGATGATAAAGCTCGACTTTCATGCCACCTATGCATCACATTGTCTCTTCATTCCAGAAATCAATACTCAAAGATCTACACTTTCATGCCAAGGAAACCAGGGTGAAACCAAACAACATATCCAGGTCAGACATGGAGGTGATCTCACGACTGGCCAACAACCATCAGCTAGTCATATTAATGGCTGACAAAGAGGGTGCTGTTGTGGTCCAAGACTGGACCCAATATGACAATGAGGCAAATAAACAACTTTTGGATGGCCAGTACCATTCACATTTGACTATTGATCCTACTCCACTTTTTAAGAAACAAATTGTTGAATTCTTACTATCAGCTAAAAATGAAGGGATAATTTCACAAACGATTTTACATCTTACTGCGAATGAACCGACACATCAATATATATATTTTTTGCCTAAAATACACAAAGATGCAACTAACCTCCCCAGGCAGACCCATTGTTTCAGACAGAAATTCGTTAATGGAACCACTCTCCATCTTTCTAACCAGATACCTCAGGCCCCTTCTCAAATGGATATATGCCCCAATACAAGATACCACACAGTTCCTGAGGTTAATTTCGTATACACTGTTGGAACCAGGTTGGTTGCTCTGCACACTGGATGTTAAAGCACTATATACCAATATACCACATTGGGCTGGTATAGATGCGCTTGAACATTGGTTATACAAATCCGAACTTTACCAACCTGGATTCAACATTTTTCTTATTATCCTTTGTGAACATGTTCTTACCAAAAACGTCTTTTTCTATAAAGGTGAATATTTCCTTCAGAGCAAGGGCACAGCCATGGGCACCTCTTTTGTGTCAATTTATGCTGACTTATTCATGGCTTATGTGGAAGAGCAGATTATTTATGACCTGTTACATAATCTTTACCTTGATGAAACAGACATTTGGAGGAGGTATTTGGATGACTGCTGGTTGGTGTGGAGGTTGGATGCTGAATATCTACATGAGGTTGTAGATTATCTCAACGAAAATAGATGGGGTATTGAATTTACGGTTAATTATGACCTTAACATCATTTTTTGGATGTTAATATAAGTAGAAATATTGACAATACTCTCTCCACTCAGGTTCACCGTAAATTTCCCCAATACAATTCCCTCCTCCACGCCACCAGCTTTCACCCCCCTCATGTTTGTCAAAATATTCTGAAATCTCAGTTTATTCGTGGTAAACGTATCTGCTCTGAAGCAGAAACTTACAATACTTACAAACACGATCTGATTATGAGATTCAAAGATAGGGGCTATGGGGCTGGTTATGTATACTGGGCGCCCAATATGGTTGATGGTTTGGCCAGGAATGAACTTCTCCAATATAAAGGTAAACATAACAATGATGGTTCTGCCATTCGTTTCATTACCACATATAGCAGAAATACTGACTCATTGATTCAAAGCATTAATCGTCACTGGAATATGCTGTTGGCTGACCAAACGCTTTCTACTATTTTACCAACCAGATGTTCCTTTACTGTTAAGAAAGGTAAAAATTTAGGTTCATTTTTTAATCACTACAAGCATTCTCTGCCTGATATGCCATTGTCACAAACAACTCTTATAGGGGACAGATTAGTGGGTTGTTTTCCCTATGGACACTGTTCTTATTGTCCCAGATTTGTTAAATCCATATAATTTTCCAGTCAGAACACCAGCCAGGTTTTTGATATATCATTTTATGTCAATTGCCCATCTGACTGGGTCATATATTTGGCCACATGCCATTGTTCTGCATTTTATGTGGGACAAACCTCACATCCTGCAAAATTCAGGGTGGGGGAACATCTTAGTGAAATCAGAAATGGCAAAATGACCAAACATACTCTTTCACATCCATGTGCTTCTTTTCATTTTATAATTATTGACAAAATTAGAGCTCCTAGACCCAATAAAATGGGCTGGCATGACATTTTGAACAAGAAAGAGAAGAAATGGATTATTAAACTTGGGGGATTATTCCCTCCTGGGCTTAACGAGCATTTATCACTAATGGTCCTGATTGAATTAATGTTATATAAGGAGTGTACTACATTTCATTATCTTTACACTGAGCAAGGCACTGTAACCATTTGCCGAAACCAGTTTGTGTGTGCATTTACTTTATCTGTTTGATATGTAGTTTTTACTACCAACAGATTAAATACTATCTTGATGCTACAGCTGCTGGTCTTATTTTTTTCCTTTGATATTGGTTCTGTTTGAGTCCTTGCAGCTGCTGTACTTGCAGAGGTTTCAGTTGTTTCCAGACTCTGTAAAACCTGTCAGGTTTTCTGGGAGCTGGAGGTAAAGTGTCTGTGGCCAGGCTAGATTCCAAGAAGACATCATCTACAATGTCCAGAACAGGAGGGATAGCTAAAGACCTGTGCTGCGGGAGGAGTAAGAATTTCCTACCCCTCTTTTTGGAGTCAGGATAATCCTGGCTTTCCCAGCAGAAATGCTCCCTAAGAGTGTGCAACGTTTCACCAAAAGAAAAATCTTCTGGACGGGAAGCAGAGGGAATGGAATCCTCTGCATCAGAATCCTCATAGGTAGATAAGGGCAAATCCTGGTAATCAGAAGAAACAGAAATTTCAGAATCCTGATCAGAAGGAAAATCAATCAGTTCTAGGTCTCTGAGGGGGAGGCTGGCTTCCCCTAATTAAAGTAATAAGGTCTTTAGCCATTCTAAGCATTTGTTTTTTAGGCATATGGGCCTGACCATATGGTTTGGACGTCGGTTTTCTAAGCATGGGTCGAGATTTAGGCCTTGATGAAGAAGATGGCGTTGGTTTGAAATGCAAATCTGTAGGCCTGAATACACCCTCAGAAGCCGGTGCCTGCACAGCAGCTCCGGACCCATCCAAGGTAGAGACATCTGCAGATTCCATCATCGAAGAAGCATCTCGCAGCATACCGGACACTGAATGGGTCTCAGTAGAGGCCTGCGAATCTGAAGTAGTGGGTATCAGGGGCTGCAAAAGCGCCTCACTGAGTACCGGCAAACTGGTGACTAGCTTAATGGAAGCGTCGTCGGCTGTTTTGGACCTATGCAGTCTGTCTTTATCTTTACGTTTTTTCAGAATATCGATGGTTGGATGGCTTACTGAAGCCATTTCTGGATAGTTAAACCGAGTACCAAAATAATTTGCTGCGAAAATAAACCAACGACGAATAGTTCGAGGGTTGAATAAGGCACAAAACCGACAGTAAGGGACGTCGTGGTCTGGGTCTAAGCAAGGAATGTAGTACGAATGAAAATCTTTATGAGGTATTTGCTTTCCACAGGTAAGACAATTGTTAACTTTTACTGACATCAGTTAGGAGCAAGAAAAAGGATCCCCAACGGGGTACAGCTTTTTTGAAGACTTCGATTTTGAAACTCGAAAACGAAAATTTCAGGAGTCAGCCCACCGGCACTTGTGAACTGCTTCTGCTTTGGGCACCGCACGGCAAGACAGACTGATGTAATTGCATCGGCTGCATGTTTTATACCCCTGACGACCTGACGTCATGGAAGAGGAGACGGCAACCGACGCAGGAATCCAAGACTTTGATATTCAGGCCAGCTGAGGGCTACCTGTAGGCAGATAACCCAAATGTAATGACTGCAACAGTGAAACACAAAGAGCATCTGCATAATTATGGTATACAGATCACAGAAATGCATAAAGGGAATGAAATGAAAATACTAACAGTAACCAGGAATGTAAAAGAAAGTACAGTTGTGCAAGAAAGAATAGTTGTGTAAGAACTTATCATAACCTTAGATGTCCTTCTCTTCCATGTTGTAGTATTCATAACAGTAGGGAGGTTGCTGCCTGCAGCGCCGACATCTGGCCAGTATACCAAAGTCTTGTTGTAGGAGGGTACGTGTGACATCCTGTGCCAGGGCTGTAAACCGACATAGGATATAAAAGTGACGTCTGCATGTACCCTCTTCAGAATGGACTGCCGCATACACTAGTACTCCTGGAGGTTTAAAGAGGGTCAAAGTTGGTAGACCCTAGAGACTCACATGTAGAGTAGAATAAGGGTACTTGGTAGTCTGTGATTAGTGGAGAAGTTAAAAAGACGGCAGGATGACAATGTGACAACAGGCAAGTAAGGTATAATAGGTATGAGAGATAGAGGGGGCAGGAAGGGAGGAACTGAATACTGCAACATGGAAGACAAGGACATCTCTAAGGTTATGGTAAGTTCTTACACAACTATTCTATTTCCTTCTATTCTCATGTTGCAGTGTTCATAACAGTAGGGAGAGTGCCAAAGCTTTTAGGTATGAACCTGGGTGATGGAATGGGGTCCTTGGTCAATGAGATCCTGAAGAATAGACCTGGCGAACCCAGCTCTAGCCCTGGAGGCTAGGTCCAGTTTGTAATGTTTGGTAAAGGTGTGCACTGAGGCACAAGTGGCAGCTTCCAGAATTGAGGCATAGTCAACCCCCTTGAAAAAAGCAGCTACCCAGGTAGAGTGTGATTTGACGTGCCCCTGTAAGGTTTTACCACGGGCGGAATAACATATTCCAATGGATTCTGAGATCCATGAAGAAATGGTTTGTTTGGTGACTGCCTTCCCTAGAACCCTAGGGATTGAAAAGCTAATCAGATTTTTCTAATAGGTTTTGTTTTGTCTAAGTAATACCTCAGTTGTCTGTGTACATCTAGAGAGTGCAGGGTCCTCTCTGAGGCATTTTAGGGGTTAGGGTAAAAAAACAGGAAGGTTAATGGCTTGTTTTAATGAGAGTTCATTAACCACCTTAGGCATGAAATAGGGATTAGTCCGGAGGGCAACTCTGTCCTTGTGGAAAATGAGGTAAGAAGGGATAGCCATAAGGGCTTATATCTCTGATACCCTCCTGGCGGACGTAAGGGCCATTAGTAGGACAGTTTTTAAGGGTGCACAATTTTAGGGTTACTGAATGTGCTGGTTCAAAAGGTGGCAGTGTAAGTTTTTCTAGGACAAAATTCAGGTCCCAAGGTGGAGGGATAGGCTTCCTGGGGGGGGGGGGGTCTGATATGAAGAACTGCTTTTAGGAACAGCTTGACGTCTAATCTAGAAGCCACTGGTGGCAACATAGGCAGACAGGCAGAGATGGCAGAC
Source organism: Protopterus annectens (assembly GCF_019279795.1). Lineage (NCBI taxonomy): Eukaryota > Metazoa > Chordata > Ceratodontiformes > Protopteridae > Protopterus > Protopterus annectens. Next base: position 716,473,770 of record NC_056735.1, on the reverse strand, counting down.
AAATGGACTTTAACTGATGAGTAAGTTAGTCCCGAGTGAAGGAGCTCACACAAATAGGAAAAAAACAAAGGAACAGGAATAGTCATAGGGTCCTGGCTTTTCCTCAGACACCACCTGGAGAATCTTTTCCATTTAGAAATGTAATTTCTCCTGGTGCTAGGTTTCCTGGCCTCCTGTCCATGACCACTTTGAGAGTTCCTGGAAGTGGGCAGTTTTGAAAGTTTGTAGGGCTAGATGGAGTGCCCTCATTTCCTTGATACTGATGTGGTCCTTTAGTCTTAGTGTGGAACATTTTCCCTGCACAGTGATCTGCTTTTGGTTGTGTTGTAGCACTGCACCCCAACCCAAGTCTGATGCATCTGTGGTGAGTTCTATCAGGTGGGCAGGTACCTGAAATGGAATTCCCTGATTGTGATGGATGGCAGAGATCCACCACTGGAGTTCTCTTTTCAGACACTGGAGAAGGGGAGAGGAGTGACCAGGGGATGGAATGTTGACTCTGTAAGTCCTTCAAGGTCTACTGGATTTTTCTTATGTGGAGTCTTGCTAGGGGTAATATGGATATTAGGGATGCCATGTGACCTAGCATCCTTAGGAATTCTCGTGCTGGCAATGAAGTGGGACTGGTGAGTTTGTCAAAGTATATGCCAAGAACCAGGTTTCTTTGTTCTGGAATAAAGGCTTTTATTAGGTCTGTTCTGATTCTGCATCGCAAGAAAACCATGTCTTGCGTAGGTTGCAGATGAGACTTTTCATTGTTTAAAGTGAACCCTAGGTGGGTCAAGGTGCTCTAGGAGGACTTGGCGGTCTTGATGAAGGACAATCAGGTCTTCTAGGTATGGGTATATCTGCATGCCCTGTGTTCTGCAGTGAGCAATGAAAGGTACTAGACACTTTGTGAACACTCGAGGGGCTGTGGAGAGTCCAAAGGGCAAGACAGAGAACTGAAAATGCCAGGAACCTATTGCAAAGTGGAGGAATTTCCTGTAATCTGGGTGAAGAGGTATGTGGAGATAAGCATCCTTCAAATCTAGGGCTACCATGAAGGCCTGAGTGGGAAAGTACAGTTGTGTACACTTACCATAAATGTAGACGTTCGAGTGTATTCACTGTTGCAGTCATTACATTTGGGTTACCTGCTTGCAGTAGCCCTCAGTCAGCCTGATTAACAAAGTCTTGGGTGCTGCGTTGGATGCTGTCCCTTCTTCCATGACGTCAGGTCATCAGGGGTATAAAACATGCAGCTGATGCCATTACCTCAGTTTTTCTTGCCCCAGATGTCGGGTGCCCCCCTAATGGGAAGCAATTAAATCTATAATTACAAGGATATACCTCAAAGTGTACTTAGGCAGCATAGGATGGTGGTTTGTAGGATGACATTGGTGATCAAGAAGAGGAGGAGGAGTGTGAGGGCAGAACCAAGGATCAAATGGTGGAAACTGAAAAAGGGTAATTGTGAGGTGGAGTTCAGGGGAAAGTTAAGACAGGCATTGGGTGGCAGTGAAGAGTTACCAAATAGCTGGGTAACTACAGCAGAGCTAGTAAGAGAGATGGCTAGAAAGGTGCTTGGTGTGACATCTGGAAAGAGGAAGGAGGACAAGGAGACCTGGTGGTGGAATGAAGAAGTACAGGATAGTATACAGAGAAAGAGGATGGAGAAGAAGAAGTGGAACTGTCAAAGAGATGAAGAAAGTAGACAATAGTATAAGGAGATGAGGTGCATGGCAAAGAGAGCGGTGGCGAAGGATAAGGCGTATGAAGAGTTGTATGAAAGGTTGGGTAGAAAATGACCTGTACCAATTGGCTAGACAGAGGGACCGAGCTAGTAAAGATGTGCAGCAGGTAAATGTGATAAAGGATAATGAGGGAAACGTACTCACAAGCAAAGAGAGTGTGTTGAGCAGATGGAAAGAGTACTTTGAGGGGCTGATGAATGAAGAGAATGAGAGGGAGAGAAGGTTGGATGATGTGCGGATAGTGAATCATGAAGTGTAGTGGATTAGCAAGGAAGAAGTAAGGATAGCTATGAAGAGGATGAAGAATGGAAAGGCTGTTGGTCCAGATGACATACCTGTGGAAGCATGGAGGTGTTTAGGTGAAATGGCAGTGGAGTTTTTAACTAGACTGTTTAATGAAATCTTGGAAAGTGAGAGGATGCCTGAGGAATGGAGAAAAAGTGTTTTGGTACCGATTTTTAAGAATAAGGGTGATGTGCAGAGCTGTAGTAACTACAGAGGGATTAAATTGATCAGTCACAGCATGAAATTATGGGAAAGAGTAGTGGAAGCTAGGTTAAGAAGGGAGGTGATGATTAGTGATCAGCAGTATGGTTTCATGCCAAGAAAGAGCACTACAGATGCGATGTTTGCTTTGACAGTATTAATGGAGAAGTACAGAGAAGGTCAGAAGGAGCTGCTCTGTGTCTTTGTGGACTTAGAGAAAGCATATGACAGGGTGCCTTGAGAGGAGATGTGGTATTGTATGAGGAAGTCGGGAGTGTCAGAGAAGTATGTAAGAGTGGTACAGGATATGTACGAGGGTAGTGTGACAGCTGTGAGGTCTGCGGTGGGAATGACGGATACATTTAAGGTGAAGGTGGGATTACATCAAGGATCAGCTCTAACCCCTTTCTTATTTGCAATGGTGATGGACAGGTTGACAGATGAGATCAGACAGGAGTCCCCGTGGACTATGATCCTTGCAGATGACATTGTGTTCTGTAGTGAGAGTAGGGAGCAGGTGGAGGAGAACCTGGAGAGGTGGAGATATGTTCTAGAAAGAAGAGGAATGAAGGTCAGCAGGGCTAAGACAGAATATATGTGTGTGAATGAGAGGGGAGGATAGAGGAATGGTGAGGATACGGGGAGTGGAGGTGGCGAAGGTGGATGAGTTTAAATACTTGGGATCAACAGTTCAGAGTCATGGTGAGTGTGGAGAGAGGTGAAGAAGAGAGTACAGGCAGGATGGAGTGGGTGGAGAAGAGTGTCAGGAGTGATTTGTGACAGACGAGTACCAGTAAGAGTGAAAGGGAAGGTCTACAAGAGGGTAGTGAGACCAGCTATGTTATATGGGTTGGAGACAGTGGCACTGACAAAAAGGCAGGAGTCAGAGCTTGACGTGGCAGAGCTGAAGATGTTAAGATTTGCACTGGGTGTGAAGAGGATGGACAGGATTAGGAATAAGTATATTAGAGGGTCAGCCCAGGTTGGAAGCTTTGGAGACAAAGCCAGAGGTGCAAGATTAGGTTGGTTTGGACATGTGCCGAAGAGGGATGCAGAGTACATTGGGAAAAAGATGCTAAGGATGAAGCTGCCAGGTAACAGGAAAAGAGGAAGGCCTAAGATAAGGTTTATGGATGTGGTGAGAGAGGACATGCAGGTGGTTGGTGTGACAGAGCAAGATGCAGAGGACAGGAAGAAATGGAAACAGTTGATCCTCTGTGGTGACCCTTAACGGGAGCAGCTGAAAGAAGAAGAAGAAGAAGACTTCCAACAAAAAAGCAAATACACCAAAAAGCTTTTTGAGCATCGTAAGGGAGAGTAGAGGTATAGCCAATAGAAGAAAGGGGGCTGGAGGGAGGGTAACCAGGACTGCAACAGTGAATACACTGGAACATCTACATTTATGGGAAGTGTACACAACTGTACTATGTTCTTCGGGTTTCACTGTTGCAGTCATTACATTTGGGTAGATTCCCAAAGTTAAGGTTGGGAGGAGGAATTTAAATAGAATTAGGACCAGCTATAAGACCCTGCAAGACTGCAGTGGCAAAGCCAGCTCTGGATTTAGAGAAAATTGGCAAATGATGATGCTTGGTGAAAGTATGTACAGAACTCCAGGTAGCAACTTCTAGGATGTCCCTGGTAGGAACACCCCTGAGAAAGGCTGTGGAGGTAGATGCAGCCCTGGTTGTATGGGGTCTGATGCCCCGTGGGATAGGTTTTCCATGGTGCTTATAGCAGAAATGAATGCAGTGGCCTATCCATTTTGAAATGGTTTGCTTTGAAATAGCTTTCCCGTCTGTCCCTGCAGCAAATGCCACCAGCAGTTGTTCAGATTTCTTTTGAGTTTTAGTCCTGTCCAAGTAAAATCTAAGTTGTCTGTGTACATCTAAGGAGTGCAGTATCCGTTCCCCTTTGTTCTGTGGGTTAGGAAGGAAGGTAGGCAAATGAATGGACTGATAAAGAGCCAAACTGGATACCACCTTGGGCATAAAGGAGGGATTGGTTCTGAGGGACACGCTGTCCACATGAAAGATGACGAAATGCTCCACTGCCATAAGGGCCTGTAATTCAGATACCCTTCTTGCAGAAGTGACTGCTAAAAGGAAAGCTGTTTTCCAGGAAAGGAATTTTAAATCTGCAGTTGCAGCTGGCTCGAAAGGAGGAAGAGGAAGTTTCTCCAAGACAAAGTTAAGGTCCCATGCTGGAGTTGGAGCTCTCCTGGGTGGCCTTAAATTTTTGGCCCCTCTAAGGAACTGCTTGAGCAGAGGGTGAGAGAAGAGGGGAGGCTCTGTGCTGTAATGAGCCGAAATGGCTGAGGCATGAATTTTGACGGAGGAAAAGGACAAGCCCTTATGAAGCATCTCAGTCAAGTATTGTAGAATCTGAGGTAAAATGGGCACTGCTGCGCTCATCTCTTGAGATTGATTCCAGGCACAAAATCTTTTCCATTTTGCAGCATAAGATTTTCTAGTACTAGGCCTCCTTGCCTCTAAAATGATAGCCATCACTGATTTACTGAGGGATGGTAAAGGAGAGATTAGGTAATTTGCCAGGCTGCTAGGTTCAGGGTTTGCAACTGAGGGTGCAGAATCTGGTTCTCCTGCTGAGACAACAGGGAAGGAGTCTGAGGCAGGTGCCATGGGGCCAAGCATGACACACTGTGCAAGAGGGGGTACAGAAATGTTGGTGTGGCCAGTCTGGTGCAATTAAAATCATCCTTGGCTTGTCCTGTTTGATCTTTAGTAGTACCTTGGAGAGTAGAGGCAGAGGAGGAAAGGCATAAACTAATAGGTTTTTCCAGCTGAAGGATAGAGCATTCAGTTTCCAAGCTAGCTTGTGGGGAATCCTTGTGCAAAATTTGTCCAACTGATGGTTCTGGGGGGAGGCAAACAGGTCTATATCTGGGCTCCCGCATTTACTTGTCAACATGTTGAAAATCCTCGGTTCCAGTTACCACTCGTGTGGATCCATGAGGTTTCTGCTTAGTCCATCTGCCAGTGTATTTAGTTTTCCTGGCAGAAAATGAGCTTGTAGATTCACTTGGTAGCTCAAGGCTGTGTTCCACAATGCCATGGCTAGTCTGCAGAGGGGGTAAAAGTGTGTACCCCCCTGCTTGTTTATGTACCACATGACCGTGGTGTTGTCCGTCTTTACCATTAGTTGTCCTGGAAGAATGTGGTCCTTGAAGGCTGTCAGAGCATTCTGTACAGCTAACATTTCCTTTTGATTTATGTGCAAGTGCATTTGACTAGGGTTCCATTTGCCCTGAATGCACTTACCTGCTAGGTGAGCCCCCCCATGCATAGTCTGATGCATCTGTTGTTAAGGTTTGGGTGGCAGGGGGTAGCGTGAATGGTAGTGCCCTGTTTTGGTAGCAGGCCTCTGCTCACCAAAGGAACTCTAGGCGTAGGCAAGGTATGATAGGAATCATTGCTTCTAGGTCCTGTGAATGTTGACACCATATTTACCACTGCAGTTTCTTCATATGCAGCCTTGCATATGGAATTAGAAGAATGCAGGAGGCTATGAACCCCAAGGCTTGCAGTATTTGCCTTGCCGATAGCTGCTGGGTTTTTGTGGCCACTTGTTTGAAGTAGATCGTCAAATGAATCCGTTTCTCTGGCGTGAGGAAAGCCATCTGGAAAGTTGTATTCAAGCTTGCTCCCAGGAATATAATTTGTTGACAGGGTATCAGGCGTGATTTCTTTTCATTTATGGTGTACCCTAGACAAGTCAGCACCCTTTGAACAAAAGCAAGATAGTATGTCCTGGCTTTCTGCCTGAATTAGACAATCGTCCATGTATGAGTATATTTTAATATTTCTTTGCCTGCAAAATGCAATGACTGGAGCTAGGCACTTTGTGAATATCCTGGGTGCAGTAGATAAGCCTGAAGCATAGGTATCTTCTGCAAGACTCCCTGATAGGGATGTGCAGGTATGCTTCTTTTAAGTCTAGTGTTGCCAACCATGCATCTTTGCCTAGCATAGGAAGCAACTGGTGAAGAGTCAGCATTTTGAATTTTGGAATCACCAGAAAGATGTTTAGAGTAGAAAGGCCCAGGATAGGACGCCATGTATTGCCTTTTCTGGGTACCAGGAAAAGTCTCGAAACCTTGTCCCTTTTCCTCTTCTGGTACCAAATGAATAGCCCCTATGCTTAACAGAGGGAGAACTTGATTTTGGGCCTCTGCCCACTGATTTGGGGGTAGATCTGGCCACCCGCTTGGTGTTGGTAACGTGTGGAAGTGAAATCTGTATCCTTGGGACACTATATTTAAAACCCATTTGTGCTGGGTAACGAGTTCCCAGTTTTTGGCCTGCAGACCAAGCTTTCCGCCTAAAGGAGCATTCAGTTGGGAAGTGCTTGGAAGTTTTAAAAACAAGTCATTGAGACAGTTTTCCATAGGGGGGAGCCTTACTACTCCCAAATTCGGGTGAGGAAATCCCCCACTGCTTAGTCTTGTGTGTCCCCTGGGACTGAAATCTGGGGTTTCTGCTGTGTCTGGGTTTGGTTTGAGAAGACCTGGAAGGGGCTGGAAAGGACCAATTCGTAGAGGGCCAATGCCTGCTAAATCTAGGAGGCTGAACTTGCAAGAAATCTTTAACAGTTTGCATAGATTTAGCTTTAACTTCCATCTTTTTAAGAATTTCCTCAGCTCTGTTGCCAAACAGGCAGTCCTGATTTAAGGGAGCATCCAGCAGTTTAGCTTTAACATGATCAGGCAAAGATTGCTCCTTAAGCCAAGCATGCCTTCTGAGCAGACTCAGTAACAGCAGCCCTGCAAGATGCCTCTAATGAATCAAATATACATTGCAAAGTATGTTTACCAACCTGTTCAGCAGAATGCATTAAATCCTGTAATTCTTTTATTTTCAGCACAGTCAGGAGTCAATATAATTTTCTGTTTAAGCAACCCAATAACATGTTGTTGATACTTTAACATATGAAACTGGCAGTTTAAAGCCCTAATGGCCAAGGCTGCAGAAGTGTAAACCTTCTTACCCCATCTATCCAGTGCCCTGGAGTCTCTATCAAAAGGGGAAGGATTTTTAGCAGTAGAAGCCTTAATGCCCTTGGGTCCCTGTGAAATAGTCTCTGGATCCGCAATAGGATTTTTAAAAATAAACTTGTGTGAATCAGGAACCCTGTAATATCTGTCAGGTTTTCTGGGAGCAGGAGGCAAAGAATCAGGGGTTAAACTAGATTCCGAAAAGGCATCATCAACAATGTCTAGTACAGAAGGTATAGCCAAAGGCCTATGCTGAGGCAGGAGTAAGGAATCACTAAGCCTCTTTTTTGAATCAGAAAAATCCTGGCTTTCCCAGTGGAAATGCTCCCTTAGAGTATGTAAGGTTTCACCAAAAGAAAAATCCTCTGGATGGGAAGCAGAGGGAATAGAGTCGTCTGCACCAGAATCCTCATAAGTAGATAAGGGCAAATCCAGATCATCATAAGAATCAGAAAAATCAGAATCCTGGTCAAAAGATTCATAAACAACTTCAGTCCTAAGTCTCTTAGAAGGGGGAGGCTGGCTTCCCCTGATTAAAGTTATACGATCTTCAGCCATTCTTATCGTTTGTTTTTTAGGCATAGAGGCCTGAGCATGCGGCCTGGGCGTCGGTTTCGTAGGCATGGTTCGAGATTTAGGCCTAAATGAAGAAGGAGGCGTCGGTTTAATATGCAAGTCTGTAGGCCTGAATAGACCCTCAGAAGCCGATGCCTGCACAGCGGCTCCAGACCCATCCAAGGTAGAGACATCCGCAGGTTCCACAGTTGAAGCATCTCGAGGCATACTGGACTCCGAATGGGTCTCAGTAGAGGCCTGCGAATCAGACGTAGAGGATATCAGGGGCTGTAAAAGCGCCTCACTGAGTACCAGAGGACTGGCTTAGGAGAAGCGTTGTCGGCAGCTTAGGACCTAGGCAGCCTGCCTCTGTCTTTATCTCTGCATTTTTTCAGAATCCCGGTAGTTGGATGGCTAACTGACAACATTTCTGGATAATTAAACCAAGAACCAAAATATTTAGAGGTGAAAATATACCGACAATAAAGCACAAAACTGACAGCAAGGTACGTCATGGTCAGGACCCAGGCAAGGAATACAGTATGAATGAAAATCTTTGTGAGGTATTTGCTTTCCACAAGTAATGCAATTATTAACTTTTACTGACATTGGTAAGGAGCAAGAAAAAGTTTCCCCAACGGGATACTTAGCTTTAGTTGAAGACTTGGGTTCTGAAACTGAAAACGAAAATTTCAGGAGTCGGACGACCGGCACTTGCAAACTGCTTCTGCTTCGGGCACCGCACGGCAAGAAAAACTGATGTAATGGCGTTGGCTGCATGTTTTATACCCCTGACGACCTGACGTCATGGAAGAAGGGACAGCATCCGACGCAGGACCCAAGACTTAATCAGGCCAACTGAGGGCTACTGCAAGCAGATAACACAAATGTAATGACTGCAACAGTGAAACACGAAGAACATTGAGTGGTAGGAGCAAAGGTAAGGAGATCATTTTGAAGCTGGGTACCTTGAGAAACAGATTTAGGAAAGATAAATCTAGAATTGGTCTCCATGGACCATCTTTCCTTGGTACCAAAACCATTCTTGAATAAAATCCTTTGTTTCTTTGGGTGGATGGCATTTGTTCTATGGTGCCTTGAGCCAGTAGTTGTTGAATGATAGTGGAGAAGAGGTGGACTTGGTTTGCTGGAGGTTGAGGAATTCCCTGGAAGGGGGGGTGACATCCACCAAGTCATAAAGTAACCCCTCTGAATGATGGAGAGTATCCATTCTTCTGTTATCATCTTCTGCCAGGAGGGTAGGGAGAGGGTGAGGTGAAGGGACAATGGGGTGTTTTGATTTTGTAATGCAAAATCACAGAGGAGGTGGTCTGGCTTGATCAGACTGGCTCCGAAAGGGGGTAGTGGAAGGAGTAGAGGGAAACCTGGAGTTAGAGGTTTTCTTCGGTTGCTTGCACCCCTTTGTCTGATGAGCTGTGTGGGAGGACTGCCTCCTGACATAAAGGAAGTTCTTTGTGGATAGTTTTCTGTGGTATCTGGCTATGGGAGATACCAGCAGATGTTTTAAGCTTTTCAGTTCTTTTCCCTTCTCTTGAAAGGATTTAAGAAGTGCAGCTGAGGCCTGGCCAAATAGGGTTTATTGTCCAGGGGGGCATCAAGAAGTTTTGTTTGTACATCTACGGGCAGTGGCTGAAGTCTCAGCCAGGAGTATAACCTTAGAACTGAGCCAGATGCAGCAGATTTGGATGATGCTTCCACAGCATCATAACTGCAGTTGATGGAGTGCCTAGTTACTTGGGATGCTGTTGAGAGTAGGTTGTTAAGCTGAGTTTTAATACTGGATTCAGGGGCCTCAGACAGTAGGGCAGAAGCCTTGGCAATTGTGTCCAGGACATACCTAGCCATGTGGGTTTGGTAGTTCAAAGCTCTAACAGCAAGAGTAGAGGAGGTATACATCTTTTTCCCTTGTCTATCCATGAACTTACTGTATTTATCAATAGGATAGATGACAGTAGAAGGCAAATGTCTGGATGTCTTATCTGCAGTATGGGTTTCTAAAAAGGAACAGAGTGGCCTGTGGGACCTTATAAAAATGGTCAGGACATTTAGGGGCTGGGGGTTGAGTTTGGTGCCTGAGTGGCAGCCAAGAAGGCATCTTGGAAGGCAGGGAGCAAAGGGGGCACAGCTGAAGGGCTTAGGTGTTCCATTTGAAGCAAGTCAAAATACCTTTTCTTAGTATCTGAGACCTCTGATGCCTGTCATTTAAAAAGTTACCGCATGAGGGAGATGGTATCACCAATGGTGAATTCTTCCCCAGGAGACTCTAGGGTGATGGGATCTTTTTCCTCTGGTGTAATAAAGTCCTTGGGTGAATCAATCTGAAATTCATAGGTCACAGAATCTTCATCTGAGGAAAGATCTTCCTCTGATACAAACAAGGGAGGCGAAACAGTTGGTTGCCGTTGTGACTGTAGGGCCTGGAATGCCTTAAACAGGCTTTGAGAAAACAATTCCCATCCTGGGACAGGTTGTGTTTCTGTGCGTTTTACTTTTTGCTTTCTCTTCATTGGGTTAGACAGTAGAGAAATAGAGGGAGCCGACATCTGGGTGGATGGAGGAGCAAGAGCAGGGCCCTCAGACTGAATGAGTCGTGGTTCCCCTCCACCATCAGGATCTGATGGCTGGTTAGCCTCAGTGGGTGTACTCAAGATTTCTGCCAGTCCAGCAGCCACTGTGGTTCCTGGGCCTAGTAAGGAAACAGAGGTCTGAAGAGATCCTGGGCTTTCATAAGTCTCAAGAATCTCCCCTGACACCTGAGGCGCAGCATGGGAATCAGGCCTGGTTTTCTTGGCCTTCTTCCGTGGCGGCTCATTGGATGGGCCTGCTCCTCCCTCCATACTGAGCATGAGACGTCGGAGCCTCTGATTTTCCAAGTAAAGTATAAGTGCGTCCAGATGGCTGCAAAGAGTTTTTGGAATGTAAGATTTGCAAATGGGGCAGGAAGAATGGTCGTGGGCCTCACCTAAACAGAATACGCACTTATCATGTGAGTCCTTGTGAGGAATTTGTCTCCCACAAGCACACTTCTCCTTTCTAGTGTACATGTAAGTATTAGCAATAACCCAAAAGACAATGAAAACCCCACAGGGTACTTATCTGTATCGGTTGTTTGTAGCGGTCATCTGAATTAGCGATCTGCTTCCCGAACTGAAGTCCGACGTTCACTGCGGCAGAAAAATTCTAAATAGGGTACGTGCAGACATCACTTTTGTACCCTGCATTGGTTTACGGCTCTGGCGCAGGACGTCACACATACTCTCCTACAACAAGACTTTGGTATACTGGCTGGATGTCGGCGCTGCAGGCAGCAACCTCCCTACTGTTATGAATACTGCAACATGAAAATAGAAGGACATCTTGCCATATCAGTATTTGTTCAAACAGATGACTGTTGCAGTAATGCTAACTGATGGGACAGATCCTGCCAAGGACGTCTGGCCAGAATATCAAAGACTAGGCACTCCTTTCTCATGTGCTGCATTTCTGACCTTAGATCTACACAAGAGGAATACATACTAGTACCTAAGGGACAAACGACCATGAAAATCCTCAAATCTTTGTTTCTCCAGAGAAACACTAAAGTTGACTTAGGATGAAGACAGACTCAGGTAAAAAATAAGCAAAAATAGAGAGAGACTGGATAGGCAAACAGGGATTTTATCGCAGCCTGAAATGAAAAAATGAAGAAGAAGAGGGATGGAGGGAGAAAAAGTGGTTTATTTGAACATTTACTGTTATGGTAAGTTTATATACATTTGTACTATGTATATACATTTGTACTATGTTCATCAATAGATCACTGCTGCAGTACTCCTAACAGATGGGACAATTCTCACATCTTTTACATAGATTGGGAATGAGTAAGAGAAACACAACTGGAGTCCAGTTACCCTTGAAAGATGGTTCTGGCAAAACTTGTTCCAGCTCTAGAAAAGGCATTGATTTTAAAATGATTAGTAAAGGTGTGAATGGAAGACCAAGTAGCTGCCTCAAAGATAATTTGAAGTCATGCCTTTCGAAAAAAGCACTTGAAGACGCCAACAGTAGAATGAGCTTTACTATGACCCTGGAGGGAGCTTCCATAGAAAGAAAAACAGAAACAAATGGCAAGAGAATTCCATCTGAGTAAGGTCTATTTGGATACTGGAAGACCTTGTTTCTTTCCCCTCATAGGAAATAAACAATTAATCCGATTTTCTAATTCCTTTAGTATTTTCTAAATAGAATCTTAGCTGTCTTGTGTACATTTATTTATTTATTTTACATTTGTTGGCCGGGAGTGTCCGGCTGAGCTATTGCCCTTTTTCAGTGGAGGCCCGGGGAGAAAAGCTTCAAAGATATACAATGCAATAAAAATAGCAATACAGATACATTTCAATAAAAAAAAAAAAAGCATAATTTTGGTAGTTAAAATACATAAGCTACTTACATGTATATTGTTGACAGATAAAACAGTACTACAAACAAAAAGGAGAATGTTAAAAAAGTAGACCAAGTTCTATGTTATGATTTAAAAAGAGAGTTGAGTAAATATAAGCTTTTGCATGCAGAGTAGCAGAAATTTAAAAGGTTACATAAGAATTTCAAGGAGTAGAGTATAGAAGAAGCTTTGGAGGTTACATAGTAAGCATAGGATGAAGTAGTTAATGATAAGTTTTAGTAAGTTAGTTTGACTGTACTATAAAAGGCAGGTAATAATCAGGGAGGGTGAATACAATTGGCAGGACCAGTGTTTTTTAAAGTGGTCTTTGGTTGCTAGCTTAAATTGTTTGGGGTGAGTCAGGGACCTTACTTCTTAGTGGGAGTTTGTTCCATGCAATAGAGAGATGGTAGCTATACAAGTTACACCCTGCGTTGGATTTGGGTTTATGGATTTTTAGTAGGTCTTGGGCCGAGCTTCGAGAAGTCTAGTAGCGGAGTAGTGAGAGATGAGAGAAGATAGATTTGGGCAGAAATCAGGCTGATATAGGATGGAGTGCATAATTTGGAGTTGAGATTGTAGGAACAGGTGAGGTGGTTCAGCCCAGTTCAGGAATTTTAGGGAGAGACAGTGGTGAGATTTATACGTCTGTTGAGCTGCAAATCTAGCTACATTGTGGTAGGTTGATTCTAATTTGGTAAGTAGGGAGGAGTTCAGATTTGTGAGTGTTTGGGAGCAATAGGTTAAGCATGGTAGAAGGTAGGCATGGGCAAGAGAAATCCTAGCTTCAGTAGTTAGGAATTTGTTGTTCCTGTACAGTAGTCCTAGGTTTTGGTGTTTTTTTTTATACAATTGTTAATGTGAAGATCGAATTTTAGTTGGTCGTCAATGGTAATGCCAAGGAGTTTTGTGCTAGTTTCAACTTCTATAGGAGTATTGCTTAGGGACCTTATGGAGAAGGAAAGTTTAACATGGTTTGCAGATTTAGGTCGAAGGAGTAGTAATTTTGTTTTCTTAGGGTTGAGGATGAGCTGATTATTAGTCAGCCATATCTCTACTGAGTTGAAAGATGTTTGGGTATTTGTTAGGAGTTCTAAGAGGGAATTAGCAATAGTTATGACTGTGGAGTTATCTGCGTATTGGACAATGTTAGAATGAGGACAAGAGGAGTGGAGTGAGTTGGTGAAGATATTAAAGAGTAGAGGTCCAACAATGGAACTTTGGGGAACACCAGTTCTTACTGAGAGAGGAGTAGCTAGTGCTGAGTCCCATCATACTGACTGCAGCCTATCAGAGAGATAGCTACAGAACCATGCAACTGTATCAGGGAAGAAGTTTAGGTCTATAAGTTTACTAAGTAGAAGAGTGTCTGAGACAGTGTCAAAAGCCTTAGAGAATAGACGGGATACGAGTTTGTGATCATCTTTAGCCAGGGTTAAGGTGTTGAGAAATGATAGTAGAGTTGTGGTTGTACTATGCTTGGGACAAAAGCCATGCTGTGTTGGAGTGAGACATTTTTCTTGTAAGAGATCATGCATAACTTGTTTGTGTTTATATTTCTCAAGGATTTTGGAGAGAGGGGGAGAGGATAGTGATAGGTGTGAAATTAGATATTTCTGTGGAGTTACCTCCTTTATGAATAGGAAAAGTGTAAAACTGTTTCCAGATAGAAGGAAAGTACAGTTGTGTACCTACCATAAATGTAGATGTTTGAGTGTATTCACTGTTGCAGTCATTACAATTGGGTTATCCTGCTGACAGGCTACCCGCAGTCGGCCTGAATTCCAAAGTCTAGGTCCGGCGTCAGTTGCTGTCGCCTCCTCCCTGACATCAGTGTGCCAGGGGTATAAAAGATGCAGCCGACGCCATTTTCTTCAGTTTTTCTTGCCCCAGATGTCAGGTGCCCCTAAAATGGTAGGCTAAATTATGCCAATAAGCATGCATGCACGCACAAAAAACAACTTTTCCTTCATCTACAAGCAAATATACCACATAGGTTGTATAGAATAGAGAAGTACAGAAAAGTCCCAGCAAAGGAAAAGGGGGATGGTGGGAGGGTAACCTGGACTGCAACAGTGAATACACTCAAACATCTACATTTATGGTAGGTGCACAACTGTACTATGTTCATCGTGTTTCACTGTTGCAGTCATTGCAATTGGGTTGAGTCCCAAAGCTAAGGTTGGGAGGCTGGTGCTAAATAGGATTAGGAGAGGCTATCAGGCCCTGCAGAACTGCAGTGGAAAATCCTGCCTTGGATTTAGAGTAGAGAGGTAAGTGATAGTGCTTTGTAAAAGTATGCACTGAACTCCAACTTGCAGTCTCTAAGATGTCTTTGGTTGGTACTCCTCTGAGGAAGGCTGCTGAAGTGGCTGCTGCTCTGGTTGAATGTGGCCTAATGCCCTTAGGCACTGATTTGCCATGCTGTGAATAGCGGAAACAAATGCAGTGGCCTATCCACTTTGAAATAGTCTGCTTTGAGATAGGCTTTCCTTGTGATCCTGCAGCATATGCCACTAGAAGTTGTTCAGTCTTTCTGAAAGCTTTGGTTCTGTCCAAGTAGAAGCGTAGCTGCCTGTGAATGTCCAAAGAATGCAGAATTTTCTCACCCTTATTCTATGGGTTTGGATAAAAGGTAGGCAAATGAACTGTTTAGTTAAGGGCCAGACTGGACACGACCTTAGGCATAAATGTAGGGTTTGTCCGCAGAGAAACCCTGTCAGGTTGGAAAATGATAAAAGGTTCCACAGCCATGAGTGCCTGTAACTCTGAGACTCGTCTAGCAGAGGTTATTGCTAGGAGCAGAGCTGTTTTCCAGGATAAGAATTTATATCAGCTGCAGAGGCTGGTTCAAATGGAGGCAGTGTGAGTTTTTCCAAGACATAGTTGAGGTCCCATGCAGGTATTGGTGCTCTCCTTGGAGGTCTTATGTTTTTGGCCCCTCTAAGGTACTGCCTTAGTAATGGATAAGAAAAAATAGGTGGTTCTGTATTGTAATGAGCTGAAATGGCAAAGGCATGAATTTTAGTTGATGAAAAGGAAAGGCCTTTATCAAGCATCTCAGTTAAGTATTGCAAAATCTGAGGAATATTTGGAACAATCGTGTCAAAACCTTGTGCCTGGTTCCAAGCACAGAATCTCTTCCATTTTTCTGCATAAGATTTTCTGGTGCTAGGTCTCCTGGCCTCCAAAATAACATCCATCACTGCTTTAGAGAGAGGTGTGCCTTGACTGGCTACATTATCCGCCATGCTGCCAGGTTTAAGGTCCTGAGTTGGCTGTGCAGTATCTGACTGTCTTGTTGGGTCAATAAGTGAGGAATTTGAGGTAATGTCCAAGCTAGGAATTGAGACAAGCTCTTTAGGATTGGGTACCAATGCTGGCGGGGCCAGTCTGGGGCAATCAGTATCATTTTTGGTTTCTCTTGTCTGACCTTGAGGAGTACCTTGGGGAGGAGCGGCAGAGGAGGAAAGGCATATACTGTTAGGTCTTTCCAACTGAAAGATAGAGCATCCACTTTCCATGCTTGCTTGTGATAAGTCCTTGTGCAGAATTTCTGTAGTTGGTAGTTGTGAGAGGAGGCAAATAGGTCTATGTTCGGGCATCTCCAGTTCCTTGTTATCATGCTGAAGACTTGTGGATCCAATTTCCACTCGTAGGGATCCATTAGGTTTCTGCTTAGTTCGTCAGCCAGAGTATTTGTCCTTCCTGGCAGGAATTGTGCTTGTAGATGTACTTGGTAAGTCAATGCTGTGTCCCACAAGTTCATGGCTAGCCTGCAGAGGGGGTAGGAATGTGTGCCTCCCTGCTTGTTTATGTACCACATGACTGTAAGTATTGTCCATCCTAGTTGTCCTGGATGAAGTAGATCCTTGAAGGCTGTCAGGGAATTCTGAACAGCTAGCATCTCTTTTTGATTGATATGTAGATGCATTTGACTTGCGGACCATGTGCCCTGAATACATCTTCCTGTCATATGGGCCCCCCAGGCATAATCTGATGAATCTGTTGTCAATGTCTGCCTGGCTGTGGGTAAGGTGAATGGCTGTCCTGTGTTGTGGTGACAGGCTTTTGCCCACCATCGAAACTCCTGTTGCAGGCAGGGAATGAGGGTAATTATTGTTTCCAGGCTGTGGCAATGTTGAGTCCAAACACTTTTTAGATACTATTGAAATTTCCTCATATGCAGTCTTGCATATGGAATTAGCAGAATGCAGGATGCCATGAAGCCCAAAGCCTGCAGATTTTTTCTTGCAGATAACTGGGTCTTTGTTGCCAACATTTTGAAATAAGTAGTCAGCTGTCTGTGTTTGTCTGGCGTGAGATAAGCCATCTGGGCAGTTGTATTTAAGCTTGCACCCAGGAATATTATCTCTTGAGAGGGTACGAGTTTTGATTTCTTTTCGTTTACTGTGTACCCTAGACCTGTTAGTAATCTTTTTACAAAGGCCAGATGCTGTAGTAGAATGTCCTTGTTCTCTGCATGAATAAGGCAGTCGTCCAAGTAAGGATATATTTGTATTCCTCTTTGTCTGCAAAATACAATCATTGGTGCCAGGCATTTTGTGAAGACCCTGGGCACAGTAGACAAGCCAAACGGCAGTGCAGAGAATTGGTAGTGCATTGAGCCAGCTATAAATCTGAGGTATCTTCTGCATGATTGTCTGACTGGGACATGCAGGTATGCCTCTTTTAGGTCTAAAGTCACAAGCCAAGCCCTCTTGCCCAGCATGGGCAGAATCTGCTGCAGAGTTAACATTTTGAATTTTGAAATATCCAGGAATGTGTCTAGGATAGACGGGTCCAGTATTGGTCTCCAGGCTTTGTCCTTTCTGGGCACCAAGAATAGCCTTGAGTAGAATCCTAGTCCCTGCTCTTGCTGTGGTACTAGCTGAATAGCTCTCATGTCCATGAGGGATGAAACTTGTTTTTTTGCCTCTGCCCACTGATTGCGTGGCAGGACTGGCATACCGTTTGGCCTTGGCAGGGTGTGAAAGTGGAACCTGTAGCCTTGTGATACGATATTTAGGACCCATTTGTCTTGGGTGATCATGTGCCAGTTATGTGAAAAAAGTGCTAGTTTTCCCCCCAAAGGGGCTACCAGAAGATAGTGCTTGGTGTTGGCAGGGGAAAGTCATTGAGACTGTTTCCTGTATGGCTGCAATTTTTCGTCTCCGCTTTTGGAGGTAGAAGCACCCCATTGTTTAGGCCTGTATGAGCCTTGGGGCTGTGATCTGCCTCTGGGGCATCTGTATCTGCCTCTTTGTGGCCTCTCTGACACTGGAAAGGACCAATTCTTTGTAGGCCATTTCCTGCTAAATCTGGGAGGCTGTACCTGCAAGAAATCCTTGACTGTTTGCATAGATTTATCTTTGTCCTCCATTTTCTTCAACACCTCTTCTGCTTTAACACCAAACAAAGTATCATGCTGTAATGGAGCATCTAATAGTTTTGCTTTAACATGATCAGGCAGATTCTGTTCTTTTAACCAAGCATGCCTCCTAATGACAGAACCTGTAGCAGCGGCCGTGCAGGAGGCCTCTAGAGAATCAAAACCACATTGCAAAGAATGCTTTCCCACTTGCTCAGCTGCATGCAATAAATCCTGCATTTCTTTGTTTTCTGCACATTCTGAATTTGTCAACATTTTCTGTTTAAGCAGTGACATAAGATATTGCTGATATTTAAGCATATGAAATTGGCAATTTAAAGGTCTTACAGCCAAGGTAGCAGAAGTATAAATCTTTTTCCCCCATCTGTCCAGGGCCCCAGAATCCCTATCAGAGGGGATAGGGTTTTTTTGCAGTGGAAGCCTTGACCCCTTTGGGACCCTGAGAGATTGTTTCTGGCTAAGCAGCAGGGTTTTTATAAAGAAATGTATGTGAGTCAGGAACCCTGTAGTATCTGTCTGGCTTAACAGGAGCTGGTGGTAAAGAGCCTGGAGATAGACTGGACTCTGCAAATACATAATTTACAATGTCTAAAACAGGTGGGATAGCAAGGGGCCTGTGCTGAGGTAATAAAAGGAAGTCTCTTAGCCTTTTCTTGGATTCTGAATAATCTTGGCTCTCCCAGTGGAAATGCTCCCTCATAGTATGCAGTGTCTCTCCAAAAGAATAATCCTCAGGAGGAGAGGCTGAAGGGATAGATTCTTCAGCATCAGAATCCTCATAGGGAGGAAGAGAATATTCCTGTTCAGAAGAGGAAGAAGAAGAAATGGAAACCTGATCTGAAGATTCATATTCTATCTCTTGCCTAGGTCTCTTATTAGGAGGGGGATGGGAACCCCTGATCAAAGTAATTAGGTCTTCGGCCATTTTAAGCATCTGTGTTTTAGGCATGGTAGCCTGTCCAGGAGAATGCTGTACTTGTTTCTTTGTCTTTAGAGCTGCTTTAGTCTTTGCCTTTGAAGCTGAAGTAGGTTTCACATATAACTGTGTAGGCCTGAAAACACCCTCAGAAGCCGATGCATGCTCAGTTGCTCCGGACCCATCTGAGGGAATAGTTTCTGAGTGTCCAATACCTTGAGTTTCCAGCGGCCTAGTCAGCTCCACGTGGGAGTCGGAAGTGGACTGTGGCTCTGAGGTAGGGGGCGTCAGGGGCTGCGAAAGCGCCTCATTGAGAACCGGCGACAGGCCTAGGGGAAGCCTCGTCGTTGGTTTTGGACCTCGGATGCCTGTCCTTTTCTTTTTCTTTGCACTTTTTATAAACTCCGGTAGTCAGCTGTTCCGACGGCATTATATAATTGAATCGTCTGCCAAAGTAATGAAATGCAAAATCATACCGACGCTTAATAGTGCGTTGGTTAAATGTAGCACAAAACCGACAACTAGCAACGTCGTGGTCCGGACCTAGGCAAGGAATACAGTAAGAAGGCAAGGAATACAATAAGAATGAAAATCCTTATGAGGTATTTGCTTCCCACAAGAAGTACAATTATTATCTTTTTCTGACATAGGTCTGGAGCAAGAAAAAAGTTTCCCCAACGGGGTACTTAGCCTTAATGAAGACTTCGGATCTGAAATTCGAATTTGAAAATCTCAGGAGTTGGCCAACCGGCACTTGCAAACTGCTTTTGCTTCGGGCACCGTGCGGCAAGAAAGACTAAAGAAAATGGCGTCGGCTGCATCTTTTATATCCCTGGCGCACTAACGTCAGGGAGGAGGTGACAGCAACCGACGCCGGACCTAGACTTTGGAATTCAGGCCGACTGCGGGTAGCCTGCCAGCAGGATAACCCAATTGTAATGACTGCAACAGTGAAACACGATGAACATCTTTAGACTCAGAGATGGAGCAATTGATTAGTATAGCTACAGGCATAGCAAGGGAGTGTGCAGCAGTACAGAGAAAGTAAGAATGAATATTGTCTGTTGATACAGAGCATGGTTTGGGCTTTGAGAGTAGAGTTCTGACATAGTCAGTGGAGACAGGTTTGAGAGAGAAGGAGTTTAACGAGATAGTGGTTGAGGGTTGTATAGGGAGGTTTGAAGTGTTGTTTGAGAGGTTGGGGTTAAATAGTTTGGAAATGGATTCAATAAAGTAGGTGTTGAAGGTATTGGCAGTTTCTTCAGGTGACTTGCCAGGACATGGGTTTGGTGAAGTTGGGTTACCTGGATGTAGTAGTTGGTTTACAGCATTCCAGAATTTTTGGGGATCAGATTTTAATGTTTCGGAGGATTATGATAAAAGTCTTTTTTGTCTTTGTTGATAATTTTTTTTGTCTGATTTCTAAGTTCTTTATACTTTAGGTCAGCTGGAAGTTTGGTTTGTACCCATGTTTTCCATGCCCTATTTCTGGATTTCATAAGGGTACGGGTGTTTTTAGTTAGCCAGGGTGAAATGTTTGCCTTTAATTGAACTTTTCTCAGTGGGGATAGAGAATTTAAAATATTTAGGAAAGTTGAGTTGAAGGCATTTACTGCTTCACTGAGTGGGAGCCGAGTAAGGAAATTCCAGTTAATTCTAGAGAGGAGAGTTTTAAAAGTGTCTGGGTTAAAGGTTGAAAGTTTGTGGCAGGTGATAAGCCAGTGTGGTTTGGGGAGGTGGGTGATGTATCATAGGTGAGTGGTTGCTCAGGGCATCAGGTAAAGTTTCAGGGTTATGGTATTTGCTGGGGTTAGAAACAAGTATCCAATATCTCAAGAAGCTTGAAGAATGAGAGTTATTAGAATGGGTAGACTTGGACATTAGTTGTGTACATCTTGCAAATGGAAGTAGCATCTCTCACTTGTTTTGAGGGTTAGGGATAAATCCAGGAAGGTGAACAGATTGACTTAGAGACATTTCAGTGACCACCTTAAGCATAAAAAATGGGTTAGTTTTAAAGGACACAATGTCTTGTGAAAGACCAGAAAAGTTAGAATAGACATGAGCGTCTGTAGTTCAAAAATCCTTTTTGCAGAGCTGAGTACCAGACAAAAACTGTTTTTCATGTACAAGACTTTAAGGATGCAGAAGATGCAGGTTAAAAGGGTGGAAAATAACATAACATGGGAGGGGAAGTGATAAGCAGGATGTCTTTTAAGAACTGTTTGATCACAAAATGTGAAGAGAAAGGTGGAACTACAGGTAAGCATGCAGAAATGCTTGACAAATGCACCTTAGGTGTAAATACACCAAGCCAGAATTGAGCAGCTCACACAAATATCTGAGGGTGCACTGTATCCCTGCTTGATAGGGATACAGTCCTCCTTTTGGTACCTAAAAGAAAATCTTCTCCTTTTGAAATATATGCCTTTCTAGTTGCAGGCTTTCTATCCTCCTTTATAACTTGCAGCATGTCCTCTAAATAAATACAGGTGTCTGAAAAAAATTAAAAGCCGATCATCCAAACTGTGAGACTGAATGTCTTTAGATCTGGATGAATTAGCAGGCCTTTCTGCTGCATGAGCAAGTCAATCCTGTGATGTAATATCTGATGACTGCCTTTGGCTAAATAGAAAAGAAATGTGAACCAATGCTGTCTTGGCCAAAAGGGTGTCACCAAATGTATTTCAGGACTGTTCTTCTGATCTTCAAGAGGAACTTTTGTACGACAGGCAAGGCATACAGGAATTGCCCTTTCCATGGAAGAGAGAAGGTGACCATTCTGCAAACTTCCTTAAGAAGCAACCCTGGAAAAAACAGTTTTGAGTTGATTGTTCAGAGTGGAGGCAAACAGATCTATCTCATGTCTAACCCACTGGTGGTCAGTCTGAAGGAAGATCTCCCTGTTCAACATCCACTTGTGATGGTGCATCCTGGATCTGCTCAGGTAGTCTGCCAATATATTCCTTTCTGAGGAAATGTAAACTGCTTGAAGGAACAGCTTCTGATGAATTACCATATTCCAAGCAATCATTGTCAAGCTTCACAAGTGATAGGGTTTTGTGTTCCTCTTTTTGTCAATGTAGCAAATTACTGTAGTATTGTCTGTTACAACTTGGAGAGTTCCTGGGGAGCAAAGGTGATGGAAAGACTGGACAAGAATGCTTTAATTTCTTTTATGTTTATATACTTTTTTTCTGTACTTTTTTAATAAAGTCTCTGTACCCTGAAACCATTTGAACAAGCTCCACAGGTCATGTTTGATGAATCTGTTGAAACCTTTAGTAGAGGATGGGGAAATAAGAAAAGAATGACCCATCAAAAGGCAAGACTGGAATTGCAAATGACACAGCATGACTGTGTTGTACCCAGACAGTCTTTAGGTACCACTGACTCTTTCTCATGTGCAGTCTGGCAACTGGAATCGTGTATTCTGGATGCTATGTAACCCAGAGCTCTCGAAATTTCCCTTGCAGAGGTCATGAAAAGGTTCATAAGGGACAGAAAAAATATTTTCAAGAAATAAGTTTTATCTAAAGGAAGAAAGGCCATAATGGTGGTTGCAATGCAGAGGCAACTCAGAAGCACTACAGAATGAGAGTCAAAAGATTGGACTTGATGTTCACAGTGAAATCTAGATTTAAAAGCAGATTGATAGTGAACTGCAAGTCTCAAAGAATCTGAACAAAACTGGTTTGAATGAGGAAGTCATCAAGATAAGGACAGAGATGGATACCTTGGAGTTTGCAAAATACCGAGACAAGGGCTGGGCATTTGTGAATACTCTCAGAGCAGTTGAAAGCCCAAAAGACAAAACAATACATTGAAAGTGATATCCAAGCCACAGACAGAATCGTAAAAATGCTCTGTGACCTGGGTGAATAGGGATATGAAAGTAAGCATCCTTCAGGTCCAAGGTAACCAATGATGAACTGAGAAAATCAAAAAGAAAACACTTTGAAGTGTTATCATCTTGAATTCCAGAATCTTCAAAAAGCTGCACATAGTAGACAAATCCAAAACTGCACTTAGGTGCCTTCTTTTCCCAGAACAAGAAAAAGCTTAGAGTACAATCCCTTTTCTTTTTGATGGTATGGGACAGATTCTATTATTCCTGACACAAAAGGTCAGAAATGATAGTGAGAATTAGAAGCTGTTGGTTTGCAGGAACTTATGAAATTCCATGCAAAAGAGGGGGAAGTTTAGTTGAAGCCTGTACCCTTTTTTGGATAATGTGAAAAACCCAATGAAAGGCAGAGTTGGGGGGAAGGGATTAATCAGAAACTAGGACACTTGCTTTGGAAGAGTCCTTTGGTACTCTTACAATCAGACCTAGGTTTGCCTTGTCTCCTCTTTTTGGATTGTTTGCTTTTCTGTTAAGATTACTTTTTTTGTAATAGAAAGGGCATGGTCTGAAGGGGTAGTTTCTTTGAAAATTTGGAACAAGGGAAAGAAAACTGTTGCTTGAACTCCTGCATAATTTTCCCCTCTCCTCTAATTTTTGAATATCTCAGAAGAAGGAGGTCCAAACAGACATTCCTCACACAAAACAGCATCTGAACTTATCTTTGACATATTCAGGTAGTGAAAGGAGTCCCAGCCAAGAAAGCCTCCTTGAAACAGAAGTCAGCTGCCTTGGAAGAAACATCTACAACATCATATGCATACATAATGAAATAACATGCAACCTGAGAAGCAGAATAAATCATATTTTGCAAGGTAGATCAAGAGTCACTGTCAGGTAGATTAGAAATAAGCTTAGACATATTGTCAAAAATGGATAACAGATACCTAACCATGCAGGTTTGTACATATATTTGTGACTCTTTAGGACTTTAAAGTATCTATCAAGCTTTTTAGTTGCAAGAGGCTGGAACTCTGGTGCTAAAGAAGTTGAAAGAAAGATGTTCTCCACAGCTTACAATACAGGAGGTACAGCAGAAAACTTGGGAATATCCATATAAAGAACACTGTAGTTCCTCTTTTGAGATTCTGAAAGCTATTTACCTTCCCAGTTAAAATGTTGCATTATCTTTTGAATGGTGCCCCAAAAGAAAATGCTACTAGGGGTAAGTCACAGGATAAGTCATCTTCAGGTTCAGACTCAAAACCAGAAGGGAGTACAACTGACAAGACTAATCCAAAAGCTCAGAATCTAATTCTGAGGCAGAATCTTGCTCAAATAATGTGTCCCTCTTCCTTTTCTGAGAGGTAGAAGGTGTAGAAGCAAATAAATGTAGAGGTTTTAAAGCAATAAGGGCTTTAAAAAGTTGCTGAGAAAAGTCCTGCCAATTCCAGTTGAGAATCCATTGGTGAAGGGACAACAGCAGGGAGAATATTTTTGCTTCTTTTCTCTTTTTAGGAGCTTTCTAAAGAAACCATACATGAAGGATGTGACCCTGGATACAACTCCATAAAGGATGCCTAGACATTCTCATTAACCAGTATCCGAGGAACACCATCGGTTTCTCTAGATTACCAGCCTACGTCTTCCTCTGCGGCTTTTACAGCCCACTGACTGGTTGGATGGGATGTGGCAGAAGGCTGTTTCATGTCTGCCTCCATAGGGGTTCCTACAGCAGGAAAAGGCCCACACACTGTAAAGTCTTGCTGGCTTATCAATACTGTCAGCAGATATGTCCAACTCTGACCTTGAGAAAGAAGCAGGTAAACTAACATCTTTTGGTTTCTTAGTTTTCTTTTTGGGCTGAGAAAGGGAATCCGAAAAAGAAGCTTCAGATTGCATACAAGTTTGAGAAAAGCCTGTAGATAATTGTTCTCTACATATACTTTCAGTGATGACAAACACTTTCTAAGGGGCTTAGGCACAAAAGTCTTGCAGACAGAACAGTGTTTAGTATTGAGGTCAGAACCTAAAAAAAAAAGAAAGATCGGTTATGCTTGTCCTTACTGAGGATCTGCCTAGCACAGAGGCATTTCCTTCTCGTAGGTAATATGAAAAAAAAAATCAACAGCAAGAGAAAAAAAGTCAATAATAAAGAAGCTTCCCCAAAGGGGTACTTAGCTGTCCCTCACAAAAGCCACTGGATCCTTTTCTATGGCTGGCAGACTGAGCCTCCAAAACAGTCTTGCTTCCTGGGATGACAGCAAGAAATTTCTGTGAATTTTTCTGCTTGAATGTCCATTAAGTACAAGCACACAGTGCTCATGCTTGGGATTATGGTCAGACATACAGCTAGTGAGGAAAGAGTGTGTAAGTTTTGGTATAATGGTCAGGTGTACAACATCCTTGACAGCATCTGTTAATCATTACTGCAACAGTGATCTAATGATGAACATCTTCACGTTACTTCCAGGGATATTAATGTGGCATGGCAGTGTGACAAAACAGTAAGTAGACCAAACAGGGTGCACAGACACAGAGGGAAGATTACAAGTCACATATACAGACCTGTAAATGGGCATCACTGTACAGACATTTTTTTAATAAGAAAAAAACACAAAGATGTCCTTCAATCCTCATGTTGCAGTATTCATAACAGCAGGGAGGGGGCTGCCTGCAGCATTGGACATCTGGCCAGTATACCAAAGTCTTAGGATAAAGGGTACCTGCGACATTGCATGTCAGAACCATAAACTGACGTCGGCTATAAAACTGACGTCTGCACGCACCCAAGCTAGAACGTTTCTGCCACAGTGATCTACGGACCTCTGATCACCAGCTCCAGGAATCTGTTTGCTCATCTGACCTCAGCTGCCCACTACAAATAAGTACCCTTTTTGGTTATATTTTTTCTTGCTTTCCAGACGTACATGTCAGCTAGAAAGGGAAAGTGCGCTTGTGGAAGACAAATTCCACACAGGGACACGCACGATTGTTTGTTTTGTTTAGGGGAAGGCCACAACTATAAGTCTTTTGACAGCAGAAACACAGAGTATGTCCGCTGAGGTTGATAAGCCATCAGGCCTTGATGGCAAGGGGGAACCATGGCTTGTGGTGTTGGAGGGGCCTACTGCCGCCTTACCATTCACTTCAGTATTGGCTACAAAACACAGTACTACTTCTATTCCTCTTAAGAGGAAAGAAAAGGTACAAGGTTACAGAAACAGCACCTGGATGGGAAGCCTCTTCTCAGAATTTATTCAGAGCCTTCCGGGCCCAACAGTCGCAGGTGCCCCAGCCTTCCCTACCGCCTGTGCAGGCCTTGGAGCAGTCAAAGGAAGAACTCTCTTCTTCTGATGAATCCCTCTCTTACTGATCCCAAATTGAGTCTCCCAAGGACTTTGCTTCTCCTGAGGAGGAAGATACCATTAGTACTGATTCTCCTTGGGAGGAATTCTCCTTCGGGGACACCATTACACTTAAGAAAGAACATTTTAAATGGCAGGTCTCTGATGTTTCTGAGACTAAAAAGAGGTACTTTTAACTCTTACAGCTGGACCAGCCTTCTCCATCTGCATTCCCTCCTCTGTTTCGAGCCTTTAATGATGTCTTTCAGGTTGCATCTCAGACCCCAGATTCTCAGCTCACAGCATCCAAATGTTCTGATAGGTTTTACAAGGTCCTCCAGAATGCACAGTTCTTATTCAAGAACCCCCCCCCCCTCCCCGCAGACCCAGCAGTCACTGCTGTGTCAGCAGACAAATCTTCCAGACAGCTGCCCTCATCTTCTCTATTTCCCACAGATAAGGACAGCAAATTCATGGATAGACAGGGGAAGAAAATATATACTTCATCCACACTAGCCATTAGATCTATTAACTATCAGACCTGCATGGCTAAGTTTGTGCTAGTTATCCTGTCCAAGGCCTCTGCACTGATGCCAGATGTGGCAGATTTTCCTGAAAAGTCTCAGCTTTCTGCCCTGTTATCTACTGCTTCTCAGGTGACCAGGCACTCCATCAAGTGCAGTTATGATGCTTTAGAGGCATCATCCAAATTTGCAGCATCAGGTTCAGTCCTCAGAAGATACTCCTGGGTGAGACTCCAGCCCCTATCCATGGCTGTACAAGCCAAATTACTGGACGCTCCACTTGATAATAACGCTCTTTTTGGCACTGCTTTGGCAGAGTTCCTAAAATCTTTCCAACAGAAGAACAAGGAGTTGCAAAATTTAAAACATTTGTTAGTCTCGCCCATTCCAAGGTACCACAGGAACTACCTACAAAGGACCAGTTTTGTAAGGAGGCAGTCTTCTCATTCTACTGCTCCACAATCCAAAGGAAGGAGGCACCCTAGGAAGCAAAGCACTCCTAGACCCTCCTTCACCTCAACCCCTACTCCCTTTCAGAGGCAGCCGGATCCTAACAGGGCTCCTCCACTCTGACTCAAACCCTTTACCCACATCCACCCTCCCCCCCATTCCTCTGCCTCACCCTTTCCCTACCCTCCAGGCAGAAAATCACCTCAGAGGCTTGGGGTCCTCTCCATCATCCAAAAAGTTTATTTCATGACTTGGTGGTCAGTTCCCCCCTTCCAGGGGACACCTCAACCTCCTTCAAGCCAACTTAATTTCTTCCCTCCAATTTTGGATCAGCTCCTAGCCCAGGGCACAATAGATGTAGTCCCTCCAGATCAGACGGACAAGGGATTTTACTCCAGGATGTTTTTGGTCCCAAGAAAGGATGGGCCTTAGAGGCCAATTCTGGATCTGTCTACCCTCACTCTGTTCCTCAAGGTGCCTGTCTTCAAGATGCTTACCTTGCACCATCTCTTACCCCTTATCCATAGCCAAGCCTTCATGGTATCCCTGAATCTGAAAGATGCCTACCTTCATATCCCCATTCATTCCTGCTACAGGAAATTCCTACGTTTTTCAGTAGGTTCCTCACATTTTCAGTTTTCTGCATTTCCCTTTGGGCTCGCTACAGCTCCAAGAGTGTTCACAAAATGTCTAGCTCCGGTTATCACCCACTGCAGAATGCAGGGCATACAAATTTATCCCTACCTAGACGACCTATTAATCCTACACCAGGACTGCCACTCCCTTTACCACCACCTACACATGGTCTGCAAAGTCTTGGCAGACCTAGGGTTCACAGTGAACCAACTAAAATCTCATATGAAACCTACCCAAGATCTGGTCTTTCTAGGATGCAGAATAAGGACAGACAAGATGTCAGCCTTCATCCCCAGCTAGAAGGTGGAAACCCTCACCCATTACTTCCAATCTCTTCTTCCCATCCAAACCATCTCAGCCAGGCAATTTCTGAGGATCCTAGGCCACATGATATCCTCAATTCCAATGCTTCCCTTTGCAAGGCTGCATATGAGAAATTCCAATGGATCTTGAAGAATCTGTGGAGCCAATACTCTCATCCTCTGGATGTTTCCCTCCTTCTTCTCCAGTGCTTGAAGAAAGAGCTGGAATGGTGGATTTTCTCCATCAACCTCAATCAGGGAATACCATTGCAGATTCTCCTGCCCTCTCAACACCTCTACACAGATGCATCAGATCTGGTTTGGGGAGCAGTTCTAGAAATCCACAACTGCCAGAACAAAGTTCAGGGAGAGTGGTATTCCACAGACAAAAGGAGCACATATCAAAGAATTGAGGGCCCTTCTCTTGGCACTTCAAACATTCCCACAAATTCTCCAACCAGGCACTTTAAAGGTAGTCACAGACAATATAACTGCCCTGTGGTATATCAACAAGCAGGGAGGGACAAGGTCCTATCCTCTTTGCACTTTGGCAATCCAGATTTGGTCCCTAGCAGTGAAACTAAACATTCACCTGCTAGTGATGTACACTCCTTTAGCACAGAATGTGATGGCAGACACCCTCAGCAGAACCTCAGCACCTTCTCACGAATGGATGCTTCACAGGAAGTGTTCTTGGATCTTATTTAGAGGTAGGGTATTCCTCAGGCAGATCCATTTGCCTCCTCCCAGAACAGACAGAAACCTCTGTTTTGCACCAGAAACCCACATTCACAAGCTTGGAAGGTGGACGCCTTCTCTTTGTCTTGGGCTGGGATGTTTCTTTATGCCTTTCCCCCTTCACACTGACTCAAAAAGTCCTTCTGAAAATCTAGAAGGGCAAATAAAAAATCCTTGCTGGTGACCCTCTTTCGGTCAAGATAGCATCGGTTTCCCCCACTACATCTATTAGCCAAGGGCAATCACCACAGGTTACCTCATCCATTCGACCTACTCACACAAGACAGGGAACTCTCATCCACCTCAGGGGCTCAACCTCAAATTGACCTTATGGGTGATAGAATTCTGATCTCCTTTAGACACCTGTATTCAGAGGATGTACTCAATGTCCTGCAGGAGGCCAGGAAACCTAGTACCAAAAGAAAATATGTATCTAAACGGAAAGGATTCTCCAGGTGGTATCTCAAGAACAAACAGGACCCATACTTTGCTCCAGTACCCATGGTCCTTTCTTACTTGTGTGAGCTTCTACATTCAGGACTGACGCACACTTCTGTAAAAGTGCATTTTCCAGCTATATCCGCCTGCCTTCCTCTGATACCTCCTTTGGCTTCCAGGTTAGATGTAAAACTATTCTTAAAAGGGGTGCTACACATCAGACCCCTCCCCCCCATAAACCTATTTCTCCATCATGAGACCTTAATTTTGTACTCAAAAAACTCACTCTGCCTCCATTTTTACCAGCTAACTCAGCATCACTTAAACTATGTACTTGGAAAAGAGTACTGCTGTTGGCCCTTACATCTGCCAGGAGAGTCTCAGAAATCCAAGATAGTTATGGCTACCCCTCCTTACCTTATCTTCCACAGAGACATAATCTCCCTCAGGACCAACCCTTCTTTCATGCCTAAGGTGGTTAATGAACTCTCCTTGAATCAGACCATTAATCTGCCTGTTTTCTTCCCTCAACCTCAAAACTCCACAGAAAGAAATGAGAAGTTATGTACCTACCATAACGTTCCATGTTAGTTGTCTTCTTCTCGCCTTCTTTCTTGCTGGATGGGGTTCGGAGCCCATCCTCGGCTCCGACTCAGCTTATACCAAAGCACGGAGAGCTATTTTTACAGGCTCGAGGTAACCCTGTATCCCACAATTCTAGGCGCTAACTACCCAGATCTCGTTTGATAGCTAACACTATAGCAGTTCTGCCCCCAGAACAAAGGAGAGAATGGCATACCCATATAGATAGCCATCCCAAGAAAAGGATAACCACTGGAGACCATACTGGGCAAAAAAGGAAGGCTCCATAGGATCCTATCGGTCTGTCCAGGCTAGGGGGTTGGAGGGCGGGACGCAAGAAAGAAGGCGAGAAGAAGACAACTAACATGGAACATTATGGTAGGTACATAACTTCTCAATGTTAAGTTGTCAATCTCGCCTTCATTCTTGCTTGATGGGACCGCATCCCTAGCACCTTAACCCTGGGTGGCTCGTTGGAACAGACTCTTGAGAACGGTGGAACCAAAGTTAGCTCGGCTTCTGGAGGCCATGTCCAATTTGTAATGAGAAATAAAGGAATGGGGAGAGGCCCATGTGGCTGCCGCACAAACTGAATCTAAAGGCAACCTGTCCTGAAAGGCTATAGACGAAGCTAAGGCTCTAGTTGAATGGGCTCTAGGTCTTGAAGGAAGCTTTTGACGCCTCAGTTCATAGATGAAAGTGATGACAGAGGCCAACCATCTAGAAAGGGTTACTTTGGAAACTGGAAGGCCTTTCTTCCCTTCAGCATAAGATAGGAAGAGCTGGTCAGATTTCCTAATTTGCTTGGTTCTATCCAGGTAGTAACGTAGTTGACAATGAACATCCAAGAAATGCAATTTTTGTTCCGCTCTGTCAGAGTAATTAGGGAAGAAAACTAGGAGATCGATAGTCTGGTTTAGATTTGCCTCAGAAGATATCTTGGGTAAAAAGGAGGGGTTAGTTCTAAGGGACACTCTATCTTTATGGAAAACCAGATAAGGAGGACAAATGCAAAGGGCGTGAAGTTCTGAGACTCTCCTCGCAGAGGTTATGGC
Organism: Protopterus annectens; assembly: GCF_019279795.1. Taxonomy (NCBI): domain Eukaryota; kingdom Metazoa; phylum Chordata; order Ceratodontiformes; family Protopteridae; genus Protopterus; species Protopterus annectens. The sequence continues at coordinate 716,443,314 of NC_056735.1, read as the reverse complement.
CACTAGAAACAAAGTTCTCCATGAGAGTAACTTCAAGGAACAGGAAGCCGCAGGTTCAAAGGGAGGGAGAATCAAGGAGGTTAAAACTAGATTCAAATCCCACTTTAGTGGGGGATGTCTAACCGGGGGCTTAAATAAAAAGATACCTTTAAGGAATGCTTTACAAAGTTTATGAGACATAATGGCGGAGTCTGACAAGCCAACATGAAAATTTGAAATGGCCGCTAACTGGACTCTGATAGTGGAGGAAGAAGAACCCGAATGAAAGAGTTCGGCCAAAAAATCTAAGACCGATTGGATAGGAGCCACAAAAGGGTCTTGTTCCTAGATTTTGCCCAGAAGAAAAAACGTTTCCATTTGCTGGCATAAATCCTCCTGGTAGAAGATTTGTGAGAAGCTAAAATGATGTCACGTACCGAATGGGAGATAAAGGGAAGCCTGGCTAAGGTTGGAAGTGGAGCAACCAAGCTGTGAGGTTGAGAGAGGGGAGAGACTGGTGCAGCTTGCCCGACTGGTGGGTCAAGAGATCTGGAACTGGGTCCAGATGCCAGGGCTGCTCCAAGAGGTAACGATGCAGGAACGGAAACCATATTTGTCGAGGCCAGTACGGAGCAATGAGGATCATTGTGGATCTCAAGGCGGTAGCTTTCTGAATCAACTGAGTGATTAATGGAAAGGGGGGAAAGGCGTACAGGAGACCCCGGGGCCAATCATGGACTAGAGCATCTCTGGGGGGTGGCCGGGAAGACAGTGAAAAATTTGTGGCATTTGCTGTTCTAGGGTGTAGCGAAAAGATCGCAGCAAGGCTGACCCCATTTTCTGAAAATTTTTTCCACTACTGACTGCTTGAGAGACCACTCGTGCGGCATGAGAATGGCTCTGCTCAGCCTGTCCGCTATGACGTTGGACTTCCCGGGGATATGCGTTGCTATCAGAAACCGTTGAGAGGAGATCGCCCACTGCCAAAGTCTGAGTGCTTCTCGACATAAGGGATAGGACTTGGTTCTGCCCTGCTTGTTGATGTACCACACTACGGACATATTGTCCGTCTGAACTGCAATCATACCGATGGGAAGGGAGTCCTGAAGGGCTTGCAATGCTAAAAGAACTGCTCTCATCTCTAGGACATTGATGTGCAGGTGGCACTCGAAAGGTTGCCAAGTGCCCTGGACCGTCCTGCCCTGAAAATGCCCCCCCCCACCCGATCAGGGAGGCATCCGTTGTCACTGTAGCAACCGGGGAGGGGAGAACAAAGGGTCTGCCCTGAGTCACTTGAAGGGAGACCATCCACCAAGACAGTTGTTTCTTGCATAACTGGGTTACCAAAATGTAGTGTGACATCGGGAGCTGCTGGAAGGACCACTGAGAGAAGAGCATCCATTGCAGGAGTCGCATGTGGAAGCGAGCTAAGGGAAGTAACGTAATGGCAGCCGCCATGAGATCTAGAGTCTTCAGTACAAACTTGGCCTGAATTTTGTTGTTCTGAAGCAGGATATGAACATGTTTGCGAATATCTGAGATTCTTTGAGCCGTCAGTTTTGCAGAGAGTTCGACTGTGTCTAACATGGCGCCTATGAAGGTAATAGACTGACAAGGCGACAAGGCAGACTTTTCGAAGTTTATGGAGATACCTAGTTCTTCGCAAATCTGAATGGTGTAATCTCTGGATTGAATAAGTTGACGCCTGGTGGTGGCGGTAAGGAGCCAGTCATCTAGATATGGAAACACCTGGAATCCTTGACGCCTCAGATGAGCCGTAACCACTGCCATGCATTTGGTGAACACTCGGGGGGCTGTAGTGAGACCAAAGGGCAGGGCCCTGAACTGGTAGTGACTAGCTCCCAGCCGGAAGCGGAGAAACCTCCTGGAGCGCCTGTGCATCTTGATGTGGTAGTACGCATCCTGAAGGTCTATAGAGCACATCCAATGGTCCTGACCCAAAAAAGGTAGAATGGACTGTAGCGTGACCATCCAGAACTTCGTTCTTTGAACAGACTTGTTCAGTCTGCTAAGATCCAAAATTGGTCTCCAGTCCCCTGTCTTTTTTGGTACTAAAAAGAACTTGGAATAGATTCCGGATCCTTGCTGGTCTGCTGGGACTGGCTGGATGACCCTTTTTCTTAGCAGTTTTGAGATTTCTAATATGCTTGTTCCTTTAGACCAGGTGGAACATCTGGAAGGGGCCTATTTGGCTGTTTTGGGGTGTGGACAAAGGGAATTTTGTAACCCTCGAATATGATCGACCGTACCCATGTGTCTTTGGTAAGGGAAAGCCAGGCTTTTGGGTACAGTGATAATCTTCCCCCGACTGCCTCCAAAGGTGGACAGTTGGGCAGCTTCTCAGGGATGCTGGAAGGGTTGGCCATAGACAGCTTCTCTGCTACCCTGATTCTGCGGATGCCCTTTCCCCCTGGGGCGGCATCTATTGTTGTCCCCCCCCCCTGCCTCTAGAGGGGAACTCGCCGCGTGCGTCCGGCGCAACTCCCTGTGGTTTGGGGAACCACATTTTTCCACCCTTCTGACCTTTGGGGTATGGTCTGGATGGGGTGGAAAAACGGACTCCCATGGCAGAGAGAGTCTTGCCATCTTGTTCGCATCTGGTCAAAGTATCCTTCACCTGAGGTCCAAACAATGCTGAACCATCAAAGGGAGAGTTGGTGAAGTACGCCTTAAAGGGGTCAGCAAAGTTACAAAGCCGCATCCAGGCATGTTGTCTTAAGGCCACACCTGTGCCTGCAGCCCTACTCGCCCCATCGGCCGCATGAGAAATAAGCCGCATGGAGGAGTTAACAATCGAGTTTAGGGTTGCCAGCTGGGAGTTGATTTTGTCCTGAGACCCCGCAGCTGTTGGATCCTGTACAGTGTCACCCATTTCTTTGAGCAAGTCTCTTTGAAGACGGGTGAAATGACATAAGTAATTCAGCGACCACATGGTAAAGGTCGCTGAAGAAAACATCCGCTTGCCGTACCTATCCATGGTCCTAGATTCCTTATTAGGAGGATGGATAGGTACCAAAGGATCAGCCAGTTCCTTCTTAGTGGCTGCTGCCACCACCATGGCATCAACAGGGACACCATTGATCAAAAACTGTTTATCAGCAGGGCTGTGATAAACTTCGAAGGCCTCCGCGGGGTAGGTTCCATCAAGTCAGGGGCCGTCCATGCCTTCTTGGCCACCAATTCCATAAGGGGGTCAAAGGGCGGAGACACCCAGGAGGTGGAAGGGTGAGAACCAAACGCCTCTAGGTAGACCGACTCGTCCTCGGAAGGATTGAGGGTAGACCAGTTCCCCCTCTGCTTGAGGATCTCAAGGATGTCAGAGAAGGAGACATCCTCAGAGGGGGATCTTGGGGACCCTTCCAACTCATCCAAGTCGGTATCAGATGTGACGGACTCAGGGGAGTCCAGATGCTTCCTCTTACATTTCCTCTTCTGAGGGGGCTCCCTGACGGATCAGGTAAGGCCTCAGAAGAGGAGGATGCTCCCAATGGCACTACAGTGGGAGGAGCTGAGGGAGCCGACCGAGGAACAGGCACAGAGGCCAGCACACTCCTCATGACCTCGAAAGCACCCCTATCAGGCAGAGAAGGAGGTCCCTGCTCCGAAGAGATAAGGACCCCTCCCGGCACCGAGAGGGATGGCTCCGAGGCCGATGTCGGAGCCGAACTCATCTACGCCGAGGCTCCGAGAGGGAGAACGGGGTCGGACAAGGGTCCGATGCCACTCGCCCCCTCGGAACCGATGAGGGAGTCACGCATCTGGATCCCTCCAAGGATGGCACCATAGAAGAAATCGGAGCTGACGACGGAGCCGAAATGGGTAATATCGACGTGTCGACAGTCCCGGCTCCCACAAACTCCGGCTCCGAACTCAGGGGAAGAGTCAGAGGAGGAGTCGATGATGGAATGGGGATAGCCACTGTTTGTTGAGAAGGGCTATGAAGCATCTATCCAGTGCCTGCGACTTAAGGAGTCTGCTAACCACCCTCTCGAGGTCATGGTCCGAAAGCCTGGAAGACCTAGAGGAATGGGACCGGTGACTGCACTCTGAAAGCAAAGGAGATCTCGGAGCCGAATGGACCGACTCCAAAGAGGGGGACCTGCAGCGCTTACGAGTCAACGTCGGTTCCGACAAAACTATTGGAGCCGACTGGGTTTATGAAGCGTCGGCTCCAGCTGGAGCCGATGCCGAAGCAGAAGTAGCACCACTGGTCGGAGGCTCTAAACTCGGAGCCAACGATTTAGTGGGCTTAGAAGGCTTGCACGACGAGGCCTTGGCCTGGGAGCCTTCAGGCTTCAATAAGCCTCTCAAAATCAATTTGTTTCTGCGTTCCTGCAGGACTCTTGGACTGAATGCATGGCAGACGGAACAAGAGTCCTGCAGGTGCAGAGGGCCCAGGCAATACACGCAAGAAGTGTGACCGTCTGTCAGAGACATTTTCTGACAGCACGAGTCACACTTCTTCAAGCCTGAGACCTTGGACTCCTTAGACATAATGGTGGAACATACCCAAAAAAACACACACACACACACACACACACACACACACACACACACACACACACACACCAAAGAAAAAAACCTAGTCCAGTCACTTCAACACACCAAAGACTAAGACTAAAACTAACTTTAACAAATTACCCAAAAACTAACTTGGCCCTAAGGCCTAGTTATATAAGGGGAAGGAAGGGCCGAGGGGATAGAAAATAGACCCAACAGGGGACTATACAAAGCGGGTTACTCTAAGAGGGTGAAAAGGGGAAATAACTAACACTAACCCTTAAAATAAAAGGGAAAAACCTTACCCAAAAAGCTGTTTTTTAAAAATTTACCAGAGAGCCGGCAAAAACGCAACCTCGCAGCTAAGTGGCAAACGAGATCTAGGTAGTTAGCGCCTAGCATTGTGGGATACAGGGTTACCTCGAGCCGGTAAAAATAGCTCTTGAGCTTTGGTATAAGCCGAGTGGGAGCCGAGGATCGGCTCCGAACCCCATCCAGCAAGAATGAAGGCGAGATTGACAACTTAACATGTACAGTTTTGTACCTACCATAAATGTAGATGTTCGAGTGTTCACACGGCTGCAGTCATCACACTTGGGTTATCTGCCGTCAGGCGGTCCTGCAGTCGGCCCGAGTTCCAAAGTCTTGGTCCGGCGTCGGTTGCTGTCATTTCTTCCTTGACGTCAGTGTGACAGGGGTATAAAAGAGGCAGCCAATGCCATTTTCTTCAGTTTTTCTTGCCCCAGATGTCAGGTGCCCCCAAATAGGAAGGCAATACATAATCCTAAGTAAATTACATAAGTAGAAAACAATAGCTACAGCTGTAAGCAAATACACCATATAGAAATACATCTTAGAGATTGTATAAACAGGGAGCTACAGATAAAACCCAAGTAAAAAGAGAGGAGGGTAACCTGGACTGCAGCAGTGTGAACACTCGAACATCTACATTTATGGTAGGTACAAAACTGTACTATGTTCATCGTGTTACACTGCTGCAGTCATCACACACGGGTTGAATCCCAAAGCTAAGGCTGGGCGGTTGGTACTAAACAGGGTTTGGAGAAGCTAGTAGGCCCTGCAAAACTGCAGTGGCAAAGCCAGCTCTGGTTTTTGAGTATAGAGGTAAGTGGTAGTGCTTGGTGAAGGTGTGCACTGAACTCCAAGTTGCAGCTTCCAAAATATCCTTGGTTGGTATCCCTCTGAGGAAGGCTGCTGATGTTGCCGTAGCCCTGGTGGAATGAGGCCTAATGTTACCAGGTACAGGTTTCCCATGGTGTGTGTAGCAGAAATGGATACAATGTCCTATCCACTTTGAAATGGTCTGTTTTGATATAGGCTTTCCTTGAGATCCTGCAGCATAGGATACAAAGAGCTGATCAGATTTTCTGAAAACCTTTGTTTTATCCAAGTATAAACGTAATTGCCTGTGAATGTCCAAAGAGTGTAGGAGCCTTTCCCCTTTATTCTAGGGGTTTGGATAAAAGGTGGGTAAATTAATGGTTTGGTTTAGAGCCACACTGGATACTACCTTTGGCATAAAGGAAGGGTTAGTTCGTAAAGAGACTCTGTCTTGATGAAAAATGATGAAAGGCTCCACTGCCATTAGGGCCTGTAGCTCTGAGACTCTTCATGCTAAAGTTATTGCTAGCAGCAGGGCAGTTTTCCATGATAAAAACTGTAAATCAGCTGAGAAAGCTGGCTGGGAGGGCGGTAGTGTAAGTTTTTCCAAAACAAAATTGAGGTCCCAAGTTGGTGTTGGTGCTCTTCGGGGTGGTCTTATGTTCTTAGCCCCTCTGAGGTACTGTCTTAATAATGGGTATGAAAAAATAGGAGGATCCGTGTTGCAATGAGCTGAAATAGCTGAAGCGTGGATCTTTATAGATGAAAAGGAAAGGCCTTTTTGCAACATCTCAGTTAAATATTGCAGAATCTGAGGAATATTTGGGACAAGAGGATTTTGTCCTTTAGCCTGGTTCCAGGCGCAGAATCTTTTCCATTTGTCTGAGTAGCTTTTCCTGGTGCTGGGTCTCCTGGCCTCCAGAATGACATCCATAACAGCTGTAGAGAGAAGTGTTGAATGGTTGTTTAGATAATCTGCCATGCAGCCAGATATAAAGACTTGAGCTGGCTGTGTAGAATCTGATTGTTTTTCTGAGTCAGCAGGTGAGGAATTTAAGGTAAAATCCATGGTGGGCCTTGAGCCATGTTCCTTAATATTGGATATCAGTGTTGGCGTGGCCAGTCTGGAGCAATGAGTATCATTTGTGGCCTCTCTAATCTGGCTTTTAGCAGCACCTTTGCCAGAAGAGGCGGTGGTGGAAAGGCATACACTGTTAGTGTTTTCCAACTGAATGAGAGGGCGTCCACTTTCCAAGCTAGAGTGTGGTATGTCCTTGTGCAAAACTTTCGCAGTTGGTAGTTTAGGGGAAGGCAAACAGATCTATGTCTGGGCTCCCCCATTTTTGAGTTATCATTGTGAATACTTGTGGGTCTAGTTTCCACTCGTGAGGATCCATGATATTTCTGCTTAGTTTCTCTGCCAATGCATTTTTCTTTCCTGGCAGGAATTGTGCTTGTAGTTGAACTTGGTAGGTCAGTGCTGTGCTCCACAAGGTCATTGCTTGCCTGCATAGGGGGTAGGAATGTGTGCCCCCTTATTTGTTTATGTACCATATCACTGTGGTGTTGTCCGTCTTTATTAGAAGTTGTCCTGGATGTAGGAGGTCCTTGAAAGCTGTTGGGCATTTTGTACAGCTAGCATCTCTTTTTGATTGATGCGAAGATGCATTTGATCTGCAGACCATTTGTCCAGAATACATTGTCCTGCCATGTGTGCACCCCAGGCGTAATCCGATGCATCTGTTGTCATTGTTTGCCAGGCTGTGGGCAAGGTGAAAGGCTGACCCTTGTTGAGGTGACATGCCTGAGCCCACCATAGAAACTCCTGTTGAAGGCAGGGAATTAGTGTTATTATTGTTTCCAAGCTGTGGCTGTGTTGAGTCCATACGCTTTTCAGGTACCATTGTAATTTCCTTATATATAGTTTGGCATATGGTATTAGTAGTATGCAAGATGCCATGAATCCCAAGGCCTGCAGAATTTTTCTTGCAGGGAGTTGGGTCTTTGTTGCCATCATTTTGAAGTATTGAGTCAGTTGTCCTTGCTTGTCTGGCGTGAGATAAGCCATCTGGGCCATTGTATTTAAGCTGGCACCCAGGAATATTATGTCTTGTGAGGGCACTAGTTTTGACTTCTTTTCGTTTACTGTGTACCCTAGGCAACTTAGTAGGTTTTTTACAAACGCCAGATGTTTTAAAAGAATGTCCTTGCTGTCTGCTTGAATAAGGCATTCGTCCTGGTATGGATATATTTGGATTCCTCTTGGTCTGCAGTATGCAATTACTGGTGCCAGGCATTTTGTGAAGACCCTGGGCGCAGTAGATAAGCCAAAGGGCAGTGCAGAGAATTGGTAGTGAGTTGTACCTGCTATAAATCGGAGGTATCTTCTGCAATTTTGTCTGATAGGGACATGCAGGTATGCCTCCTTGAGGTCCAACGTTACTAGCCAAGCCTTCTTGCCCAGCATGGGAAGAAGTTGCTGTAGTGTGAGCATCTTGAATTTGGGTACTTCCAGGTATGTGTTTAGAATTGAAAGGTCCAGAATGGGTCTCCAGGCTTTGTCCTTTCGGGGAACCAGAAAGAGTCTTGAGTAAAATCCTTGTCCTTGCTCCTGTGTAGGAACCTGTTGAATGGCTCTCATGTCCATGAGTGCTGTAATTTGTCTTTGAGCCTCTGCCCGTTGATTTTAAGGCAGGTTTGGCATTCCTTTTATCCTTGGTAAAGTGTGAAAGTGGAACCTGTATCCGTGAGTTACAATACTTAGGACCCATTTGTCTTTTGTGATGATGTGCCAATTGTCTGCAAAAAGTGCAAGTTTTCCTCCCAAGGGAGCTGCCAAGAGTGATCTGCTTAGCAGTCTGAGGGGTAAGTCATAGTGATTGTCTTCTGATAGTTTGAAACCTGTCTTCTCCTCCTTTCTGGGTTGTGGCACCCCATTGTCGTGGCTTGTAAGAGCCTTGTGGCTGACCTCTGCCCCTTGGGCGTCTGTAATTGCCCCGCTGAGGTCTGTCAAAAGTTGGAAAGGACCAGTATTTGGTTGGCCAATTTCTGCTGAAACGAGGGGGTTGGACCTGTAAAAAATCCTTGACCATCTGCATATATTTTGCCTTATCCTCCATTTTCTTTAAAACCTCTTCTGCTTTCACACCAAATAAAACATCCTGCTGTAAGGGTGCATCCAAGAACTTTGTTTTAACATGATCAGGTAAAGTTTGTTCTTTTAACCAAGTATGCCTACGAATGACAGACCCTGTTACAGCTGCTCTGCAAGAAGCTTCCAATGAATCAAATCCACATTGCAAAGTATGTTTTCCCACTTGTTCTGCTGCATGCAACAAATCTTGCATTTCCTTGTAATCAGGCTGCTCTGTATGAGTGCTCATTTTTTGTTTTAATTGAGACATGAAATATTGTTGATATTTCAGCATATGAAACTGGCAATTTAAGGCCCTCATAGCTAGAGTAGCTGAGGTATATACTTTCTTTCCCCATCTGTCTAGTGCTCTAGAATCCCTTTCAGACGGTACAGGATTTTTAGCAATAGAGGCCTTAACCCCTTTGGGACCCTGGGAAATGGTTTCTGGGTCAGCAACAGGGCTTTTATATAGGAATTTATGTGAGTCAGGGACTCTGTAGTATCTGTCTGGTTTGGCTGGTGCAGGAGGTAATGAATCTGGGTTAAGGCTTGATTCTGAATAAACATCATCCACAATGTCTAACACAGGTGGAATAGCAAGGGGTCTGTGCTGGGGTAGTAAGAGGAACTCTCAGAGCCTTTTCTTAGAATCAGAGTAATCCTGGCCTTCCCAGTGGAAATGTTCCCTCATGGTATGCAAAGTTTCCCCAAAAGAGTAGTTTCTGGGGGAGATGCTGAAGGAATAGACTCTTCAGCATCAGAGTCTTCATAAGGGGGAAAAGAGTACTCCTGTTCCTCAGAAGGATCTGAGGTAATGGAAACCTGGTCAGAGGAAGCGTAGTCTTCCTTCTGTCTAGGCCTTTTGTCAGGTGGGGGATTAGGGTAATTAAGTCTTCGGCCATCTTAAGCATCTGTTTCTTCGGCATGGGGCCTTGCACTGGAGACTGCTGTACAGGCTTCCTTACTTTTAATGGAGTTTTCAGTTTTGCAAAGGATTTAATAGTAAGTGTAGTCGGTCTGAAGACACCTTCAGCAACTGATGGGCTTTCAACTGCACCAGAATCCCCATCAGCCATGGAGTCAGAAGGGCCTAAAGATAAAGGCTCTGGAGGCCCTGCAATCTCCGTTTGGGAGTCGGATGCAGGCTGGAGTTCTAAATCAGCGGTCGTCAGGGGCTGCGTAGGCGCCTCACTGAAAACCGGAGAACCGGCGACTGGCCTAGCAGAGGCCTCGGTGTCTGGTTTGGGTCTCGGCTACCTATCCTTATCTTTGCGCTTTTTATGCATCCTGGTCGTCGGTTGCTCCGACGGCATGGTATAATTAAATTTTCTACCAAAATAATGTCGGGTGAAATCAAACCGATGTTTAATAGTTCGTTTGTTAAACCTAGCACAAAACCGACAACCTGTGACGTTGTGGTCTGGGCCTAGGCAAGGGATACAATAAGAATGAAAATCCTTATGAGGTATTTGCTTCCCACAAGAAATGCAATTATTAACTTTTTCTGACATCGGACTGAGGCAAGAAAAGGTTCCCCAACGAGGTACTTAGCTTTATTGAAGACTTCGGTCTGAAATTCGATTTGAAAATCTCAGGAGTCGGCCGACCGGCACTTGCGAACTGCTTCTGCTTCGGGCACCGCGTGGCAAGAAAGACTGAAGAAAATGGCGTCGACTGCCACTTTTATACCCCTGTCACACTGACGTCAGGGAAGAATCGACAGCAACCGACGCCGGACCAAGACTTTGGAACTCGGGCCAACTGCGGGACCGCCTGACGGCAGATAACCCAAGTGTGATGACTGCAGCAGTGTAACACAATGAACATCTTCACATTCTTTGGATGTTCATAGACAGCTAAGGTATTACCTGGACAAGACCAAAATCATTAGAAAGTCTGAACAGCTTTTTGTTTCCTTTCACCTCGGGGAATTGTGGAAGGCAGTGTCAAAACAGACAATTGCCTCTTGAATTTCTAAAACAATCTCCTTTTGCTATTCCTTGCATGAAAAAAATTAAACCCCAATGTGAAAGCTCACTCCACTAGGGCAGCTGCTTCTACTACAGCCTATTTTGGAGGTGTTGACTACACTTCCATTTTGGAGGCGGCTACTTGGTCTTCTGTACATACTTTTTCCAAGCATTACAAACTTGATTTCTAGAGCCAGGGCTGGGTTTGCTAGGTCTACTTTACAGGGTCTCATCGATCCTACCTCCCAACCTGCCCTCCAGGCACCTACCTAAGCTTTGGTACTCTCCCTACTGTTATGACTACTGCAACATGAGAATAGAAGGACACAGAATAGTTGTGCAAGAACTTACCATAACCTTAAACGTCCTTCTCTTCCATGTTGCAGTATTCAGTCCCCCTCCTACCCGCTCTTTCATTTGTTTATTCTTTCTTGTGTAGGATTCCCCTTCCATCCTTACATCCAAGCAGGACATAACTGCAACTACTACATACCTCTATAATATATTTCCCTCCTTGTCTGGTGGTATATGTGGGTCTAGAAAGCTTCCTTCTCTCTTGTTTATCAGGGGTACCCTGTATGCGGCAGTCAGTTCTAGCCTGGGTACGTGCAGATGTCACTTTTATGACCAAAGTCTGTTTATGGCTCTGACATGCAATGTCGCATGTACCCCTTATCCTAAGACTTTGGTATACTGGCTGGATGTCCGGTGCTGCAGGCAGCCACCTCCCCACTGTTATGAATACTGCAACATGGAAGAGACGGACATCTAAGGTTATGGTAAGTTCTTGCACAACTATTCTATCAAGTGGCACATGATGTGGGAAGATTGCAGAACAGAAGAAACAGACTGTCAGGGAAAATGATGGAGCTAGATGAAAAACAGCTTTGAGTATGTGTAGAAAGTCATATTAAAACAAAGAAAAGCAATGACAAAGAAAGTAGCTACAGTACAAAGAAGGTTACTGTTAGAAAATCTACTAATATGAGTACAAGTAATGTATTTCTTCAGCTAACAAATTCTGCTTTTCACACACTAAGGCATGAATAATTTTAATCAGTCTACAATAAAGAATGAAAAATACCAGCAAAGGTTAGGTTATTTAGAAAACAAGGTATTTTCTCTTTTAGGCAAGGTTCAAATGACAAATTCACCATTGTAACAGGTACAAGCAAGCAAAATCTGAGGGTAATGCTACTCAGTGCTAGAAGTCTAAACCACAAAATGCATTCACTTGAGCCACTCCTTAAAATGGAGAACTTCGACATCTGTGCAGTTATAGAGACCTGGTTCAAGGCTCCAGAGAGCAACCCTGCATTACCAGGCTATAATTCATACCACACCTTTCGGCCACCTAACCTGGACCGAAACACTAAAGGCAGAGACGTGTCCATATTCATTACAGATATCCACACCTACAGGATAGCTGCTCAGCATAATGCATCCAAGATTATCCAAGTGCAACTAACTCTGGGCAAGACTGCACTCCAAACTGTAACTTGCTACAGATCCCCCACCATGCCCCAGGATTCCCACTCCTCATTTCTTGATGCACTGGAAAATATTAGGGTACAACCCAACACCCTAATAATGGGCGATTTCAACTACCCCACCATTAACTGGGAAAACTACTCATGTACCAACTCTTTTGCTCAACGTTTTCTGGAATTCATATATTCCAATGCCTTGGATCAACTTATCCACACCCCCACCAGGTGCAGCAATACCCTAGACCTGGTCATTACCAACATGGGCGACTGGTGTTCCACACCAGAGGTCAATTCCTCGTTGGTCAGATCCGACCACAAGCTAATCACCCTAGACATCCACATCCCACCCTCACCCCCATTAGGAAAACCACTGTAAAAAATTTCTCCAAAGACAACTTCACGCTTCTTAAGACAGAAGTGGCAAACTTCACGATACCCATGCAGACAGACAATACAGGTATGACTGCTGAATCCTACACAAATGCACTTTTTTAAGCACTTACATGAGTGCATGGATCATGCTATCCCTAACAGAACCAAGATGCTATCCTCCAAAAAAGGAAGGCAATCTGGTGGTCCCCTGCCATAAACAAATTCTACAGCAGAAGAAAGAAACTGTTGGAAAAAAGAGTAAAATCCCATGATTGGAGGAACTATCTGGTCAGCCTCAGTAAGAAGCCGAGATCCCTCATAAAATCCTCCAAAGCTAGTTATGAAAACAAAATCACCAGTGATTCTAATGACAACCACAAAGCATTCTATAGGCATGTCAAGAATCTCAATGGTAACACTCAGATCTGCTCTGAGTTACAGCACAATGGCACTAAATATACAGAACCAATTGATATTGCCAACATCCTGGTAGATAGGTTCAATGCTAATTTTACACCCCCCTCTCACCCCTAAAGGGCCCATCTGTATACCGGAAAAATGTAAAGTTCCTGTAATCATGGCTGCACAGGTAAAAACCACACCCTCCAAAGCCAAGAACACAGCATCCATGGGACCTGACAACATCCCAGGCTGCATTCGACACAAACTACAGAATGAACTAGCACCCCACCTAAGCACCATGTTCAATCATAGCCTCACCTCAGGCTTTGTGCCCACTGAATGGTGCACAGCAATGGTTATCCCACTCCACAAAGGGGGAGCCACTATGGACCCCGGGAACTACCGCCCCATTAGCGTAATGAGCCTGCTCTGCAAGGCCATGGAACTTATAAACAAAGACATTGGTAATATCCAAACTCTGGACCCCACACAGTTCAGGTTTGTAAAAGGCAGATCATGTCTCCTAAACCTGATAAGACTTCTTTGAAGCAGTCACCAAAGCCATAGACGAGGGTAAGGTGGTTCACACAGCCTATCTAGATCTCGCCAAGGCTTTTGACACCATCTCCCACTCTGGAATTATAGAGAAACTCACTAAACTAGATATAAATCCTTATGTCACAAGATGGGTTGCCAACTGGCTCACTGTCAGAACCCACACTCTGAAAGTAGCAGACTCCAAGTCCGACTTCAGACCAGTGACAAGTGGAGTACCACAGGGTTCAGAGTCCTAAGTCCTCTCCTGTTTGGTATCTACTTTTCTGAAGTACAGGCTAACACAGAAGGTCTTTGGCTAACGAATTTCACAGATGACTGCAAACTAGGAGCCATAATCGAAACGCCTAACGATGTGGACATCCTACAAAAGGGCCTCACTGAGACAGATGCCTGGTGTCAAAGTCATGGCCTCAAGCTCAATGCCAAAAAGTGCATTGTCATCCCCTTAGATAAAAAACTCTGTACCCATGAGCTACCACACAGGTGGTAGTCTACTTAACACCGAAAGTGTAATAAGAGACCTTGGGGCACAGGTGGACAGTAGTCTCTCCTTTGATAATCACATTGCCACAGTAGTCAGGAAATCCTTCTACGTGGCACACCTCATCACAGAAGGTTTCTCATCCAGGAAAAAAGAGGTCATTGTTCCCCTCTACTCGTCACTCATTAGACCCATTACAGAGTACAACGCCCCATTTGGTATGTACCTCACAAGACATCTACCACAACTGGAAAGGCCACAGAAATACCTCACAAAGAGGATTACTGACCTCAAACAGATGCCCTACATAGACCGTCTCAAAAAACTCCAGCTTTACTCTGTCACATATCGCCTACTCAGAGGCGATCTCTGCCTAACATACAAAGCTATGTCAAACCCAAAGCTGTTGGACATGTTCCACTTAAAGAAATCCCAATCCCTCCAAGCTACATGCTCTAGAGACCTAAACCTTGTCACCACAATAAACAGAACATGCTTGAGGGATAGATTCCTGTCCCAGAGACTTTCCATACTCTGGAACAAACTACCTATATATATCAAACAAAGCTCCTCATTAGCACTCTTCAAGAAAAATCTTGATGACTGGATGAGAAATAGGAAATTCACCCTGGGGATCACCACTGTGGCTCTACTTGACAGGGGCACAGGAAAATAATTTTCTTGGCTGGCGAAAGCCAGGGTGCCTTTTTGGCTAGGCTTATATAGGCCCTAGGGCCAATAGCCTAGTACCTACCTATGAACCTATAAGCATCTCACCATTTTTATAGTACTGTCTCTGCAAAAGGCCTAAAACAACAGGGAGGCTAATTTAATGACTAGCTCTAAACATAAATGTAATGCAAAGTAATACCCTACCTAGTACTAGTCATACCTTGTGAGCCAGACTTTCCCATTCCTATGCTGACACCCACCACCTACCTTGTGAAGTGATGGAAGCACTAGAATACAGGAACTAACCGGATTCTGTCAGAAAAAAATGAGGTGCTGTGGACCAAGAAATTCTTACGTGATTTCTAAGACAATGAATATAATATGTTAGAACCTATGAAATACATTGCTCTATTCATATGAAATCTCTTGTTCACTTTTATACAAATCTAAAGACTTCAGTCTACCCCTTACCCTTTCCAAATCTTGCCTGAGGTGCATAAACATCCTCATCCTTGTATGAACACTGTCTTCTTTAGGCTGCACTAAGCCGTTCTCTTCATCCTCCTTGGGAGGCAGTAGAGGTTTGTTAAAGTTGCTCTTCCGTTTCAACTTCCAGTACTTATAAATGAAGTCTACTATAAACGCAGACAAAGTCAGTTCAGCAGCTACATCTTGTATGTCCACCAAAGTGTAAAATTCTTCTTCTAGTTCTTTCAGTTTTTGAGTACGTACATTAGTTTTTTCAATGTTTGCATGTTTGTGTTTTATCTCAGAAACCTTCAAATGTTCTTCAGTGTCTACCTGTGACTGTGATGGTTTGTTCTTGCTGTGCTTAAGACAGTAAGACTTGAACTTCACTTCATCCCCTTCATCCAGGACAGTCTTCATTTCCAAGTTTTGCTCAAAAGCACAGGTGACGTGAAAGGCTGTGATGCAGCTTTTTACAGAGCACTGGGGAAAGGAAAAAAAGAAAGTTCATTATATTGACTAATAATCCCCAATTAGGACATTTTTAAACATTGTAAAAGAGAGAATATGTTATGACATATAAAAAATGCATTGTAAATAACCACTGTATTTTAAAACAACTTGGACAAACTTAAGAACATGATGAATACAAGAAAGTTGTGCACCTACCATAATATTACATTCAGTTTAGCTTAATATGTTAAACATTTCCAGAGTGATGGTCCCTCCCTCCCTCTTTTCCCTGTAATGCTCTGTAAACTAAATACCTCTCCAAATGTCATACCACAGTAAAGTGAATAAGAAATAACATGCACAATTAAGAATCCACTAAATCACGTCTGTATTGGGGCAATGGAAGGATAGTGAGTATGTTGAGGAGAATGAACCTACTCATCCAGAACTAATGTTAAGGTAAGCATAAAATATTTGTTATCTGGTACAAGGAAGTCCATCCTCGTCAATAACAGGGCACAGTCCCACGCTTAATCCTCCCAAGTAGCCACTTTCATGGGCATAACCCAATAAATAACTATGGCCATGAAGTAAGACCTAAATCTAAGGATCACATTCAAATTTTAGTGTCTTGTGAAAGTGTTCAGTGAAGCCCACATTAAGCTGCTGCATAAATATCATCCAAATATGCCCTCCTGAAAAATATCTACTGCCCTTGTTAAGTAAGCTTTAGGTACAGAAAGTAAACGTATTTCTCATAACAGATTTTAATGCAATTAGTCAACCATCTGTAATTTTTTTTAAAAACTTTTGAGCCCAATTTTATGTTAGCAGAGGAGATAAATGATTATGAGTTTTTCTCATACAGTTGGCCTTGCTCCTATAAAATCTGAACGGTCTGTGGGAATACATACAATAGAGCAATAATTAATCTCTGTTACAGTAATCAGAAAAGCATACATGTAGTACTTTGGTCATAAATGATGAATTAGTTCCACTGACATTGTAACCTTATGGACACTTAGGTAAAGAGGATTGACAAAGTTGACCCAGTTGTTTGCGATTCGGGATCTTATGTGGATAATGACCCAACTTTTGACCAACATGTGTCTACTGTTGTAAGAAAGTCCTTGTATATTGTACCAATTATAAACAAAGGGATTGTATCTAGCTCTGTGGATGTCATTGTTCTCCTTTATTCAGCCCTTATTAGGGCAATCATTTAATATAATGCCACCTTTGGCATGTACCTGTCCAGATGCAAGCAACAACTGGAACACCAACAGAGATACCTTACTAAAGGATACAAGGCCTAAACAACATGTCCTACATGGTCCAACTCAAAGCCCTGGCACTATACTCAGTATCCTACAGTCTGCTAAGAGGTGACCTGTGTCTGGTATACAAAGCATCCTCCAACCCATTACTGACACATTTACTGCATCAGCAAGTCAAACAGTATCAGAAATACTCGGTCTAGAGATCTAAACCTCTTCTGCAACATCAAAAGAATGGTTTGGAGGGACAGGTATATCTTGCAAAAGATACCAGTGCTGGGAACAGACTCCCCATCCACATAAAACAAAGTTCATCCCTGTCCATATTCAAGTGCAACTTAGTTCTATAGATGGGAAACAGAAAATTTACCCAGGCCTTCCTTCCCCTGTACTACTAATGGGCAGAGGCGGTTCCTAACTGCTTTATCCCATGCATGGGTCCCCTCAAATTACCTATGGTATAATCCCAAGTATTCTCATTAGGGGGTCAAATGATATGCAAGGCCAATCTATAACTACATGGGATAGGTTATTAAAAGCACAAAAAGGCAAACTGGCTAAGCTTAAAATGGCCCCCAAGGGCAGCTAGCCTAGTACTTACCTATGAACCTATGACACAAAAACTTGCATCTTGGAGACATTTCTTGTGGAAATAACTAAAAAGTGGGGCTGTGTAAGAACTTGCCATAACAAGAGATGTCCTTCTAATTCCTGTTGCAGTATTCTGGACAGATGGCTTATCACCACTGACATCCAACCAGGGAGGGTACCAAAGCCTAATCCTTCCATAAGCCATACATCTGATGCATGACATCAGCTTGTGAGTACTGGGGTACATAAGCAGATGCACGAGCGTAAACTCTCAGACTATTTCCAAGCCAGCAGCCTGAAGACATCTAAGGAAAAAAAATAGACAGGAGGGGAAAAGGGTCTCCCTCAATCCTAGAGGCTGCCAGACAGGGTAGTAGAGTAAACAAAGGATAAAGATGAAAAGAAGGGGGAAGGTGGATGGAAAGGAATACTGCAACAGTGACCAGTGGGACATCTACTGTTATGCTAAGCTCTGACACAACTGTATTATCTCTTGACTGAAACCCTGACACAGTTTTCCAAAAAGATGGGTAATTCACATAGCTTAAAGAGAGTAAACGGGTGGGTGGTTGAGAGTTGTTAGAACTGTCTAAGAGGCCAGAAAGAAGTGACCTGGCAAAGGCAGCCCTGGACTTGAAAAAGGTGTCATAGGTTGGTACTAGGCTATTGGCCCTAGGGCCTATACAAATCTAGCCATAACAATTCCCTGGATATTTCTTCCCACAATATTTACTTCCCTGGACCCCTGTCTAGTAGGGTGACTGACATGATCCCCGGAGTGAATTTCCTATCTCCCATCCAATCATCAAGGTTCCTTTTGAAGAGGGCCAAGGAGGCGCTCTGCTTGACATGTATGGGCAGTCTATTCCAGAGTATGGGGAGTCCCTGGGTCAGGAACCTATCCCTCCAGCATGTTTTGTTTATTGTGATGGCAAGGCTTAGATCCCTGGAGCATGTGGCTCTGAGGGATTGGGATTTCTTTAAGTGGAGCATGTCCAACAGCACAGGGTTTGACATAGCCTTGTATGTTAAGCAGAGATCACCTCTGAGTAGAAGATATGCCACAGAATATAGCTGGAGATTGTTTAGATGGTCAGCATATGGCATCTGCTTTAGGCCTGTGATTCTTTTAGTGAGGCATTTCTGCGGCCTTTTCAGCTGTTGCAGATGTCTTGTGAGGTACATACCAAATGGGGCGTTATACTCTATAATGGGTCTAATGAGGGATGAATACAGTGGGACAATGACCTCCTTTTTTCTGGATGAAATGCCCTTAGTGATGAGGTGTGCCACATAGAAGGATTTCCTGACTGCTGTGGCAATATGGTTATTGAAGGTGAGACCACTGTCCACCTGTGTCCCTAAGTCTCTCATCACACTTTTGATGTTTAGTGTACTGCCACCTATGTGGTAATTCATGGTTACATGTTTTTTTTCCAAACGGGATAACTATATATTTCTTGGCATTAAGCTTGAGCCCATGGCTCTGGCACCAAGCATCTGTTTCTGTCTACTCTGTAGTGCTTAGGAAATGTGTATAATGAAGAGCAGGAAGTTGTTTTTATGATTAATCTGGAATCTAACCCCCTTGTAGAAAGCTCAAGAAGGCATTGCTCTAGCAGAATGAATCTTTGAGAAACAGGTCAGGGATTTGCCATGGTAAGTGTGGCAAAATGAAATGGATCTAGAAATCCAGCTAGCAATATACTGTTTGGATAATGGCTGTCCTAGCTTAGATTTTATGAAAGAAACAAACAGATGTCAGATCTGCAAACAGACGATCACAAACCTCTTTAGAAATGAAAGAGGGACTGACCCTCAAGGGCACTCTGTACTTATGAAAGATAAGAAAGAGGGAAGAAGCCATGAATGCCTGGAGCTATGAGACTTTTATAGCAGGAATAAGTGTTACCAACAAAATGATTTTCCAGATGCAGAATTTGAGAAATAAGGAAGCAGCTGGCTCAGAGGGAGGTAGACTGAATTTTTCCAACACAAAGTTGAGAACTCAAGGAGAGGCACAGGTTTTATTGGAGGGTTTAAGTGCAGTACCACTTTCAGAAATTGACCTCAAGCCTGGAGATAACAGGGGGATTAAGTGGAAGGCAGGCTGAGATGGCTGAAAGGTGGGCTTTAATAGATGAATATACCAAACTGCCTTTGATGAGCTCACACAAGTAAGATAAAACAAGAGGAGTCTCACAACTTATATGATTCAGATTTTTAGCTCAACTCCAGATTGAAAATCTCTTCCATTTGGCTATTTAAGATTTCTGGGTAGTTAGTCTCCTTGCCTCCTGGAGAACCTGAAGCATATCTTCAGAAAACTGAAGTCTGGAAGGGATCAGCATCCTATTGTCCCATTAAGTAAGGCTGAAGGATGACAGGTTGGTGTGCAGCAATGAGCCCTTCTGTTGTATGATCAGGTTCACTTCATGGGGTAGCTTCTGGTGATTGGCCTGGCTAGGAGACAGAGAAAGGGCATCCAAAGCTGCCTTGGCCAAAAGGGAGTCACCAGTAGAATTATTGGCTTTTCTTTTTGGACTTTTTAGTAAGACCTTTGGTAGAAAAGGAAGTGAAGGGAAGGCATAAAGAAACTTTCCTGTCTACCGGAAAGACAAGGCATCTGTCCTCCAAGCCTGGGGACAAGGAGTCCTTGTGCAGAAACCAGGGAGCTGTTTGAGGCAATTAAGTCTATCTATGGTGTATCCCACTTGTGGATTACATCTAGGAAGTCTGTTGAGCATCTATTCATGAGGCCTTTGATGGACCTGTTCAATTGTCTTGGAAAGGAATGCATACTGTTTGAAGGGATATGTTTGCATTGATGGCCTTGTCCCAAGCAATCTCAGCCAACCTGAATAACTGGCAAAAACTTGTCCCACCTTGCTTGTTTATGTACCACAAGACTGTTGTGCTGGCTGTGAATACTTTTACAGGTCCTTGTTTTCACAGATGGAAGAAGACTTACAAGGCCTGAATGAGAAATCTTTTTCAGGGTGATGTTTTCTACCTTGAGGGTGAGCCCTCGTCCATGCCCCCCAACCCTACTCAGAAGCATCTGAGTTCAGTGCTTGACTTGCAGTCTGCACCTTGAAGGACAAGCCTGGTCTGAGGTTCACCTGTGTTACCCACTAAAGGTTCTCCCCCTTGAGGCAAGTTATGAGTGAAAAAAGAAGTTATGTACTCACCATAACATTCCATCTGAGTTGTTGATCTTCATTTGTCTTCAGCCTGTGGGCATTCTAGATCTGGCACGGGTCCGACTCAGACGCTTTTCCAGCATCTGATTCGAGCTCCAAGCTTCTCCCCTACCCATAAAGCTCCTGTCTCCCTCCTCCCTTCAGATCGAGTTTGCTGCCCACCCAAGCATCCCAGTGTTATGCAGTTCTCATCTCATCACAAGGATCTCCCTAATCAAGCAGAGGAGAAGAGAACCATGCTCATATGGTGACCATTCCTCATCTAACCAGACGATCACACAGCCTATACAAGGCAGGGGGAAGGAGGGAGGGATTCTTTTGACTGGTGAGGATAACCTGGACGTCCTATCACGGGAACTGGAGCACTGAGCTTCAGACTGACCAGGTCTGGATGGGGGATACCTGAGGGATGAGAAATGATCTGTAATTGGATCTAACGTCCAGTGTGGACACACAACTTAAGACCACAGAGAGGGAAAGCATACTTGGCAAGACCAGAATGGGGCAATGAGGATGACAGAGCACCCCAGCCTGCAAGCTTTCTGAAGAAATTTCAGTAGAAGGAGCAGAGGAGGATCTGCATACAGAAAACTGGAGAGCCAAGCATGAACCAAAGCGTCTCTAGGGGCTTCCCCCTGGCGGGGGGTCCAGAGTGAAAAACTCGATTCACTTCAAGTTGGAAGGAGAGGAGAAGAGATTGCAGCAAGGCTGTCCCCACTTGAGAAAGATCTGTTTCGCTATTGAAGGATTCAGAGACCACTCTTAAGACATCAAGATAGACCTGCTGAGCCAGTCAGCTAGGATGTTGGATCTCCCCAGAATATGCATTGCCACCAGAAAACAGCCGGTGAAGATCGCACACTCCCACACTCTCATGGCCTCCTGACTCAGGGGATAAGACCTGGTTCCCCCTGCTTGTTGATGTACCAGAGTACAGACATGTTGTCTGTCTGGATAGCAATTGTCCCTAGGGGAAGATGGGCGTGGAGAGTTTGCAATGATAGGAGCACCGCCCTCATCTCCAGGACATTGACATGCAATTGAGTCTCGTAGAGGGACCACATACCTTAGACTCTCCTTCCCAAGCTGTGCCCCCCCCCCCCCTCAGTAGGGAGGCATCCGTTGTCACCATGGCCAAAAGGGGAGGCAGAAGAAAGGGATGACCCCAGACCTGCACACCAGAGATACTCGAATAGGTTGAGATAATGGAAGATCTATCATGGACCATTTAACTGCAAGGGTCCACTGAAGTACCTGCATTCGCAGTCGAGCCATGGGTAAAAGACTGACCGTGGCCGCCATGGACCCCAACGCCCATAATACCAATTCTGCCGTCAGCGACTGAGCTTGAAGGATACAGTGGACATGTAGCTTTAGGGACTCAATCCTCTCTGAGGTTAGGAAGACCTTGGTTTGAATCATGTCCAACTGAGCCCCGATGAAATCTAGCAATTGAACCAGGGTCAGTAAGGATTTGTTGAGATTGATGGTTATGCCCAAATGATGAGCCAAGTGTAGTAAGGAATCCCTCGCTTGGCAGAGTTGATGGCTGGAAGGGGCAGCAAGGAGCCAGTCCTCCAGGTAGGGGAAGACCTGGAATCCCTGTAGTCTTAGATGAACTGCTACCACTGCCATCACTTTGGTAAACACCCTGGGAGGAGAGCGGTCTTAACTGGTAATGACTGGCCCACAACCGGAAGCAGAGAAACCTTAGGGAGCGCCTGCCAATTTTGATGTGGTAGTACGCATCCTGAGGGTCGACTGAGCACATCCAATAGTTCTCTTGTAGATAGGGCAGGACAGATTGACGAGTGACCATCTGGAACTTTGTCTTCACAATTGACAGATTTCGAATGGAAAGATCCAGAATGGATCTTATGTCCCCCGTCTTCTTTGGCACCAAAAAGAATCAGGAATAAATGCCTAATCTGGTCTGGCCTGAGGGGACTGGTTGGATGACTCGCTTTTCTAGCAGTTTTGCAATTTCCAGTGCTTCTTCCTCCCTTTGCGTGGGTGGAACATCCGGGAGATGTTTGGGCAGAAGGGGTGATTGGCTGAAGTGGATAGAATAGCCTCTGGATATGATCTGCAACACCCAGTGATCATTTGTGATAGACTACCAAGCCATTGGGTGTAGAGAGAGGCACCATCCGACTGCCACCAGAGCTGAGCAGCTGGGCAACCCTTTAGGCCTGCTAAGCGGGTCTCTCTGAGAAGGGCCCTCGAGACCCCTGATTCCTCGGACCCCCTCTGCCATGTGGGTGTCGTCTATTGAATACCCCTCTGCCTCTAGGGGAAGGTGAGTCCTGGGAGTAACTCTGTGACTTGAAACCACACCTTCTTTGGCCCTCACTGATTCCTCGAAAAGGATCGTTGGGGGGTGGAGAAGCAGATCCCGACAACAGACAGAATCTTCCTGTCATTCTCGCTCTGGACAAGAGTATCATATACCGACTTTTCATAGAGAGAGGAACCATCATACGGGGAGTTGGCAAAGGATTCCAAGAATGCACAGAGTCAGAGCCAGGCGTGATGCCTGTCCTGGTAACTCTAGTGGTGCCCTCGGTGGCATGAGAGAGAAGCAACATAGAGGTATTGGCAATCGACGTGAGTTTGGCCATATGAGAAGAGAAAACCTTCTGGTTCTCCGCTATCATGGACCCTGGGGTAGACTCAGCGATCTCCGTGACAAGGTCTCGCTGGAGTCTAATTATGTGTGCCATATAATTCAGCACACATACCGAAATCGTGGCTGAAGTGTACACTCCCTTTCCAAAGCTATCCAACATTCTGGACTTTAAGTCTGGTGGATGGATCGTGGAGCTCTCCTGCACAAGCTCCTTCTTAGTGGCTGCTGCCACTATCATGGCATCTACAGAGGTTCCCTTGGTCCAATGGGTCCTGTCTGTGGGAGCACTCAAAATCTTGTCTGGGTGTTTGGGGATTGGCTCCACTGTGTCAGGTTGGTTCCATTCCTGAGATGTAATGAAATCCACCCATGTATCCACGGGAGGGGATACCCAGGATGTAAACGGTCCTGTGCCAAATGCCTCCATGAACACCGATTAGTTCGAGCTGGGTTTCTGGGCAGACCTCCCCCCCCCCACCCCCATTGCCGAAAGGAGACATCCTGGGGGGTTGACCGGGCGAACCCTCCCCTGACTCCAAATAGGTGTCCTCCATGAGGGACTCCAGTGGGGAGTCAATGTGCCTCCTTCTGCACGTATGTTTTCAATGTACCTCCACAGGGGGAGTTTCTGGGGAAGACTCAAAAATGTCTGCAGCTCCCATGTAGAAGCTTCCTGGGACAAGAGGCGGCAGGCTGTCCCTGAGGTAGCAGGATGGCAGAATCCATACAGAAACAGAGGGAGCCTGGGCAGATTCCGAAGACAAGATAGTCAAGGGCCTCGATGGTATTGAGAGAACCCTCTCGACCATGTCAAAGGCAGTGGGGGAGTGAACTGTCTGAGAAGGAAGTACAGTAAGATCCGCCACCCTCTGGATCATCAGGGGAGTCAAAGCCAAACCTCTAGGTGCAGAGACTCCGATTGGAAGGCTCTGCTCCAAAAGGCTCAGAGCTGACACCCTCCCCTCAGATCCAGTGCCGAGGCTACAGCTCCAAGAGCCAGATGGATCCGAGCTCATCGGATCCGACCCACTCAAGGTAACGGCCGGTGTCGAAGTACAAGGTACCGTCAGCCTGGACCCCTTGATGCAGAGAGTCGTCGGATCCAAAGGCTCCGAAACCGGGGGTCGGATCGGAGGAGTAATCGGTAGGAACACGGACTGCATACCCCTGCTCCAGAAGGAGAGGGGGCAGGCAAGAGTCTACATGGCACACCTCAGCACAAAAGGGTTCTCCTCTAGAAAAAAGGAGGTCATTGTTCTTCTCTACTCATCCCTCATCAAACACATTATAAAGTACAATGCCCCATTTGGCATGTATCTCACAAGACACCTACAACAATTGGAAAGGCCACAGAAATACCTCACTAAGAGGATTACCAGCCTCAAACAGATGCCATACACAGACCGTCTCAAAAAACTCCAGCTCTAGTTAGTCGCATATCGCCTACTCAGAGGCAATCTCTGCCTAACATACAAAGCTATGTCAAACCCAGAGCTGCTGGACATGCTACACTTAAAGAAATCCCAGTCTCTCCAACCACACACTTCAGGGACCTAAACCTTGTCACCACAACAAACAGAACATGCTGGAGGGATAGATTCCTGTCCCTGAGACTTCCCATACTCTGGAACAAACTACCCATTCATGTCAAGTAAAGCTCCTCATTGGCCCTCTTTAAGAAAAATCTTGACGACTGGATGGGAAATAGAAAATTCACCCCGGGGATCACTTCTGTGGTACTGCTTGACAGGGGCACAGGAAAATAATTTTCTTCGGTGGAAAAAGCCAGGGAACCTTTTTGGCTAGGTTTATATAGGCCCCAGGGTCGATAGCCTAGTACCTACCTATGAACCTATAATCTGTATCTGAATGTGGATAAATTTCCACATCATCCTGTCCACCTCTGTTCTGGAAAGGCTGCGGGTGGACCAGGATGAAGAGGCCACCAATACTGGCCTGGAGAGTCGGTGGAGGGCAGCCGGGTCTGGCTAATGGATCCGAAGCTCCTCCGGCTCCGAGGAAAAGCAAGGGGAATGGAGCCGAGGAGACTCTGGTCGTGGGGCCGAGAGAACCTTTCCTGAGGGACCAGTGGAGGCCGAACAATCTGGGAATCACTTCCTCGGCCTGTCCCGGTGTCTATGCTTGTCCCAGTCCCCGGACATTTTGGTGGAAGTTTGAGTCCCAAAGGCTGGGGCGGGGACAGAAGGAGAAGTAGTAGTTGGGGTTGAGGAGGCCTGGGCCCCAGAGGTAGGGGGGAGAAGGCCTTTTAAAATTAGCTTGTTCCTCCTGTTCATCAATGCGCAGGGGTTGAAGCCCACGCAGATGGAACAGGAGGACTTGAGGTGGGCAACCCCTAAACATACTATGCACAGAGTGTGGCCATAAGCTGGGGAGAGCTTATATGGCCACACTCTGCACACTTTCTAAAGCCTGGTTTGGGATTCTCCGACATAGTCGCAGCAAGGAGGCCCAACCAGAACAACCCTTACACAAACACATAGACACACAGACACACGCTTCCAGATAGAAGGTAGATGAAGAAGAATTTTTTTTTTTTTACACCCACGAACAGTGCAAAGGTAGGGAAGGTAGAAAAGGGATAGAAAGGAAAGAAATTTAAGTAAAAATGAATAGAAATGCACCAAAAATCACTCACTTACCCGAAGGAAGCTCAGAGCAGCAGATCACGATGCTTATGCTAGCGTGGCAAATGAGATCTGGGGGAAGGAGGGAGACAGGGGCATTATGGGTAGGAGAGGTGCTTGGAGCTCAGATCAGATGCTGGAAAGGTGGCCGAGTTGGATCCGTGCCGGATCCAAGGAACCACAGGTTGAAGAGCAAATGAAGACAACTTCAGATCCCGTGTTTCCAGGTGGGTAAGATTGTTGGGAACATACATTTTTGAAGTACCACTGTATCTTTCTCATATGCATCCTGGCAAGTGGAAGCAAAGAGATGGTTGCTGCCATGTAACCTAATGCTCTGAGAACCTCCCTTGTGAGGCTCTGCACCTTCTCCTGGGGCAAAAAGGCCTGCATGTTTTTTGTGTTTACTCTGCAACCCATGAAACCTAGGTCTTGAGTGGGCTGAAGGAAAGACTTTTTGAAATTGACCGTGAACTCCAGTTGCAAGAGGAGGGTGACGGTGACCTTGGGATGCAGGAGTAGAGTATGAGGCAATGAAACCTGGATTAGCAGATCATCTAGGTAGGGTAATATCTGTATTCCCTGAGTCCTACAAAAAAGCTACAGCTGGAGCTAGGCACTTTGTGAAAACTCTTGGGTCAGTAGAAAGCTTGAAGGGCAAAACAGAAAGCTGAAAATGTGGTCAGCCAGTACAGAACCTCAGGAATTTCCTGCAAGACAGGTATATAAGCATATGCAGGTATGTATCCATCAAGTCCAAAGATGTTAAGTAGGCATTTGGAAGGATAAAGGGAAGAAGGGTATGAAGAGAAAGCATTTTGAAAGTAGATATCTTCAGGAAAGTGTTGAGCTGAGACAGGTCCAGAAAGGATCTCTACTGTCCTCCTCTTTTTTGCACCAGGAACAGCCTGGTGTAAAATCCTCTTCCCACAAACTGAAAAGGGACTGGCTCTATGGTGCTTTGGGAAAGTAAATCCTGAAGGATAGGTGGGAGAAGGTGCAAAGTACAGCTATGTCACACCTACCATAAGTGTAGATCTACAAGTAGATCAATGTTGCAATACTGATCCTTGGGTTTTCCTGCCATGCAGAAGCCCAGTACCAGCTAGCTTTTCAGAGTATTTTCATCATCCCCACCTGATGGATGTTTGACGGCCAACATTCAGACATTAGGGTGAAATAGGGACATCCATCAGCACCATCTTCAGGCCTTTCTAGACCATCAGCAACAGTCTTGATGCCGGAGGATAGCACAACCCTACAAAAAACTTTCTTGGATGGGGGTAGAGGAAGGATCAAGTATGTGCAAGTAGAACGAAAAGGGACTAAAGAATATGGCTACCCTTCTGATGTGCTTCCTTCACCCTTCCCCCCCAGCATGGGAGAGGTTATGAGAGGCCAGCAGACCAAAGGGTAGGAGTGTGGGAGATTCTACTGCAATACTGATCTACTTAAACATCTACAATTATGGTTAAGCGTGACAAAACTGCACGATTTTCATAAACAATGTTGCAGTACAGATCCTTGGGAGGACTTCCAAAGCTACTAGTTGGGGCAGGCTGTCTGTTGGGCTTCTGGGAGAGCAGGTTTTGCAGAAAAGCAGTTGCAAACCCTGCCCTAGCCCTGGAGCCATTGGCTAAATGGTAGTGCCGAGTAAAAGTGACAGATGTCTATGTCGCAGCTTCCATGACAGCCAGTGTAGGAACATCTTTGAGGAAGTCAGTGGTGGCTGCACTTTGTCTGGTGGCGTGTGCTCTGACATGGATTGGTACTGACTTACCACAATCAACATAACAAAAGAAGCAGCAGTTGGCGATCCATTTAGAGACAGTCTACTTGAAGATGGGGTACATCCAGGGAATGCAATATTTATTCTGCCTTATTCTTTGGATTAGGAAAGAACACTGGCAAATGAACAGCTTGGTTCAAGGAAAGCTCTGACACTACTTTGGGTATAAAGGACAGATTAGTTATTTGGGTAACCCCATCCCTATGGACACAGTGAAAGGTTACTTGCATATCAAAGCTTGTAGTTCTGAGACCCACCAGGTTGAGGTGATAGCTATGAGTAGAGTGGTCTTCCAAGTGATTATCTTTAGAGGAGCAGGTGCTGCTGGTTCAAATGGTTGCAAAGTTAGCTCATCTAAAACAAAGTTTAAATCCCAGGTAGGGATAAGGTTTTTCACAGAGGGTCGAAGATGAATGACCCCCTTCAGGAAAAGCTTCATGCAGGGGTGGAAATAGGAGAGGAACAGGAAAGGACAGCACAGATGAAGCATGAACTGTAATACTGGAGTAAGAGTCCTTGGTGGAATAACTGTGACAGGTATTGTAATAGAAGGTTTATGTCTGCCAGTGATGCGTTAATGCTTCTACTCTTGCACCATAGGGAAAATCTTTTTCACTTAGAAAAGAATGACTTTCTGATGGTTAGTTTTCTTGCTTCTCTCAGGACAGGCAGCACTTCTGTACAACTGGCTCCATTATACAGGCTCAAAAAACAATCCTCCAAGCTGTTAGTCTGACTATCTTTCCCCTTTAGCTGAGTAAGTAGACCTATCACTTGTGGTATGATGAAAAATCTTCCTTCATTCAGGGCCCAGAGGAGGGAGAATGAAGGTTGCCTCAGCCAGAAAGGGGCTTGGAGAATCATAAGCTTGTCTGACCTCACCTTTATCAGTACCCTGGGTATCAGGGGAAAAGGTGGGAAGGCATAAAGGAAGAAACCCATCCGCCTGAAGGAGAAGGCATCTGTCCTCCATATCCCTGTCTGTTCGGACCTTGATCAAAACCTTAGGAGTTGCTTGTGATTGGCAAACAGGTCTATGCTGGGGAGCCTTCAAAACTGATAAGGTCTAAGAAGGTCTCAAGTTTTAGAATCCATTTGCTGGGGTCCAGAATGTCACTGTTCAATGATTCTGCTGAGGTGTTGGTCTGGCACGGGATGCAGGATGCTATCAGAGTGAAATGCCTTTTTTTTTTTTTTTTTTTTTTAATCCTTCATTGAATTATCACTTATGACACAGGCAAACTTACATTTATATAAAAGTAATCAAACCATATTAACAAGTTCAAATTTACAAACATTATACATCACATATGCTGTTCTACACAATACAGTCAAACCAACATTACATTGTTCAGTTCCTACCGGTCTCTCAAACCTCATTCCTCCTCCAAAACATTTTTCTACATGCATTGTTCCTACAATTTCCTTTTTTTACGTAATTTACCCCTACCATTTTCTAAGAAACACACTTCCTGTTCTTTTATCTTTGCTGCAATATTCACTACTTCAAGTATGATTGATTTAGACTTTGATTTCCATTTTCGAGTAATTGCTATATGGCAGCCATCAGCATTAAACTTAACAATGCCTAACTATACGTCTATGCAATTCAGATCCTGCACTCCAGCTCAAAAATTGATTTCCTTAGTTATATTCATTTGTTCGCCAAGTATTACTGACAACAGTACTCTGTAGGGAATTTTTAAAGTCTGTCAACTCATTACACTGAGATCATGTACTCCAAGGTACCTCTTTCACCACTATTACACCTCCAACATTTACCATCTACTTGGGAAAAATTCTTTGGAGTCTGCTTGGGGTATAAAAGTACCTATGCAAACTTCTTTGTGATTTGCTTAACTAATCTCTCTTCCCGATCTTTTCTGACCTCCTATGACTGGTTCCTATAGTTATCGTGCAATATTTTATATGCCCTACTAATTATCCCTTGTTTAACAGCAGCTTCTGTTCTAGATTCAACTAAAAACTCAACCTGTGCAGATCTTGCACTTAGCCTCCCCTGACCCCTTTCTCTTTGCTTATACTCAGATATCAGTCCCACAGGGAAGGCAATCTCTAGCCCTTAGTCCAAATGTCTTCTTGGCCTCTTCCCATTCTACTACCTTTCCCTCTCTAATTATTTGTTCCCAATACCTTGGTTCTTTTGACAGCTTACTCCAATAAATTCCAGGCCTGCTTGCCTATTCTATGTACCCCTAACTGCAGTCATGCCTCAATCAATTGAAATTTCTGTGCAAAAAAAACAAATTGTTACTGCTAGACTGCACACTGTGTAGGAGAGAGTTTCCCTTGTTAGTTGAAGTATCACATAATTGTGGTGTTGTCCATCCAAATCTGCAGTGTGCAGGGGATAGATAACTTTGAAAGGCTTTCATACCTAGAAAGACTGCCAGTAGTTATTTTTTATGTGAAATTTCCTTTAGTCTGTGGTCCAGAGCCCATGTACCTTCAAGAGACCTAAGTATGCTCCCCATGCTACCTTGGAACTATCTGTGGTGATGGCCTTGTCTGTCTCTGGTAGGGAAAACACTGCACATGGATTCAGTTTGATGGTGTCTTTCCACCAAAGAAGTTCTGTTTTGAGACATGGTAAAAGAGGCAACTGGGTTTCCAGGGACTGAAAGTGTTGTTCCCAAGAGATTTTTAGAAGCCAGTGAAGTTTCCTCATGTGAGGCTTTGCCAATTGTATAATCAGGATGCATGATAACATGAACCCTAGGGCTCCCAGGTACTCCTGTGCTGTGAAGGTCTGCTTTGTCAGTAGGCTGTGTAGGAATTCTGTCAGGAAGGCCACCTTGTCCTGGGGCAAGAAGACATTCTACTGAGCAGAGTCTACCAATGTGCCCAGGAAGAAGATTCTTGTCTGGTGATGAAGTTGGAACTTGAGAAGACTGAGGGTGAACTCTACCTTCTGAAACACTTTGTGGTGGCATGTAAGGCTGCCTGAAGTTCAAAGATCGTCTCATCCAGGGAAAAACTATCATCCATGTAGGGGTAAATGTGCACTCCTAGTGTTGTGCAGAGTGGTATAAAGTACAGTTTTGTACCTACCATAAATGTAGATGTTCGAAGATCCACATTGCTGCAGTCCTTACATATGGGTAGTCCGCTGTCCTCGGTCGGCCCGAATACCAAAGTATTAGGCTGACGTCGGTCAAGGCGCTTAAAACTGACATCAGGACGTCAGGGTACAAAAGCGCATGACCGACATCATTTCCTCAGTCTTTTCTTGCCCCAGATGTCAGAAGGCCCTAACAAGACAGGCCAAAGCCAAAAACCAGCAAAACCCAACCAACCACCCGTGCACTAACCATATTTACAATATGTACAACACCAACCACACCACCACCTTCAACAACAGAGGGGAAGGAGGGAGGGTAAATTGGACTGCAGCAATGTGGATCTTCGAACATCTACATTTATGGTAGGTACAAAACTGTACTATGTTCTTCATCTCACATTGCTGCAGTCCTTACATATGGGTAGAATCCCAAAGCAGAGGTAAGGGAGGATGGCAAAACTATAAAGCATTAGGAGCTGCCAACATGCCTTGTAAAATTGCAGTTGCAAATCCAGCCCTAGATTTAGAGTAAAGTGGAAGGTGGTAATGCTTAGAGAAAGTATGCACTGAACTCCAAGTAGCTGCTTCCAAAATATCTTTAGTAGCCACCCCTTAAAAAGCTGTAGAAGTGGCAGTAGCCCTAGTGGAATGAGGCCTAATCCCAGCTGGAATCTCCTTACCATGATGGGAATAACAGAAAGCAATACAAAACCAATCCACTTAGAAATAGTTTGTTTTGAAACAGGTTTGCCCTGAGAACCCAAAGCAAAAGAAAGAAACAACTGCTGAGACTGCCTGAACCCTTTAGTTCTGCTCAAATAATATCGCAACTGTCTGTGAATATCCAAAGTGTGCAAAATCTTTTCCCCTTTATTTTGGGGTTTGCATAAAAAGTAGGCAAATGAATAGTTTGGTTTAAAGCCACACTAGAAACCACTTTAGGCATAAAAGAAGGGTTAGTACAAAGACACCCTATCCTTGTGGAAAATTAAGAAAGGCTCAACTGCCATAAGGGCCTGTAATTCAGAAACCCTTCTCGCAGAGGTAATGGCCAACAAAAAGCAGTCTTCCAAGATAAATATTTCAACTCTGCCGATGCTGCAGGCTCAAAAGGTTGTAGAGTGAGTTTCTCCAACACAAAATTGAGATCCCAAGCAGGAGTAGGAGCTCTACGTGGGGTCTTATATTCTTTGCCCCTCTAAGGAATTGCTTAAACAAAGGCTGAGAAAATAATGGTGGGTCACAGTCATAGTGAGCAGAGATTGCTGCAGCATGAACCTTTATAGAGGAGAAGGACAAACCTTTGTCCAATAACTCAGTAAGGTATTGAAGCGCCACACTTAAATTAGGTTTAGAAACATCAAAGTCCTTTGCTGTACTCCAAAATAAAAATCTCCTCCATTTATCTGCGTAAACTTTCCTTGTACTAGGCCTTCTGGCCTCCAAAATAACATTCAAAACTTGTTGTGGAAGCTGAGACCCTCCAGGGTTTAAACCAGAATATGCCAGGCTGTCAGATGTAGAGAATGAAGTTTGACATTGAGTAAATGACCGTTCTCCTGAGACAGCAGGTGAGGAATCGAAGGCAAAGGCCATGGAGGCTCCCGTACCAGACTTCACAGTAATGGGTACCAGTGCTGTCGAGGCCAATCTGGAGCTATTAAAATCATGTTTGGCTTGTCCTGTCTGACCTTCAGCAGTACCTTTGGAAGGAGAGGCAGAGGTGGAAAGGCATACACGTGAAGATTGCTCCAATTGAATGAGAGAGCATCCACTTTCCAAGCTGAGGGATGAAACCTTTTTGTGCAAAACTTTGGCAGCTGGTAATTTAGTGGAGAAGCGAACAGATCTATGTCTGGAGTTCCCCATAACACTGTCAATCTCTGAAATACATGAGGATCCAATTTCCACTCGTGGGGATTCATAATTTGTCTGCTCAACACATCTGCTAAGGAGTTCTGTGCTCCTGGCAGAAACCTTGCCTGAAGATTTAGCTGTAAACTGAGAGCAGTCTCCCACAAAATCATTGCTTGTCTGCATAGAGGATAAGAATCGTTCCCCTTGCTTGTTGATGTACCACATGACAGTTGTGTTGTCTGTTTGAATCAACACCTGCCCTGGAAGAAGTAAATCCTTGAAAGCTATCAATGCAAATTGGACTGCTAACATCTCCTTCAAGTTGATATGTAGATGTTGAAGTCTGGCAGGCCACGTGTCTTGTATCCATTTTCCATTTAGATGAGCTCCCCAAGCTTTGTCTGAGGCATCCGTCGTTAAAATCTGACTCGCCTCTGGCCGGGTCACAGAGAGTCCCTTGTTTAGGTGACATTCCTGAGCCCACCACAAAAATTCCTTTTGAATGCAAGGTATTATTTGAATGACAGTGCCCAAATCTTGGCAGTGCTGTGTCCATACATTCTTGAGATACCATTGTAGCTTCCTCATATGCAGTTTGGCATTGGGAAGTACCAGAATACAAGATGCCATGAACCCCAAGGCTTGAAGGACTGTCCTTGCAGTCAGCCTGGACTGATGAGACAACTGGTGGAAGTAAAGAGAAAGATTCTTTTGTTTGTCCGGGGTCAAAAAGGCCATCTGGGATGCTGTATTCAGTCTCACACCCAGAAAGCACATGTCCTGAGAGGGTACTAGACTGGACTTTATTTCGTTCACAGAATACCCCAGGCATCTTAACACTGCCATCACATACTGTAAATGATGAAGAAGTTCGTCCTTTTCCTGGGCCAATATCAGGCAATCGTCCAAATAAGGATAGATCTGTATTCCTCTTAGCCTGAAGAAAGCTACCACTGGAGCCAGAACCTTCGTGAACACTCTGGGCGCAGTAGATAAGCCAAAGGGCAATGCAGAGAACTGATAATGTGAAATCCCAGCCCGAAAACGCAGATACTTCCTGCAACTGGGCCTGATAGGAACATGAAGGTAAGCCTCTTTGAGATCCAGAGTCACCATCCAGTGATCTTTGCCCAGCAGAGGTAAAAGCTGTTGTAACGTTAACATTTTGAACTTGGGAATGTCCAGATATGTGTTGAGGATGGATAAATCCAAAATTGGTCTCCACGTGTTTCCTTTCTTTGGTACTAGTAACAGGCGAGAATAAAATCCTAGGCCCACTTCTGGCAGAGGAACCGTTTGTATGGCCCCTATTTGAAGTAGTAGAGAAATTTGTTTGCGAGCCTCTAGTCTTTGCTGAGGAGGAACGTCCGGCATGCCTTTGAAAGGAGGCAAGGTATGGAAATAAAACTTGTAACCCTGGTGTATGATATCCAATACCCATTTGTCTTGGGTAATCAACATCCAATTTTCCTTGAAGAGAGCTAACCTTCCTCCCAAAGGTGCTGCCAGGCAAGAAGGATCTGGCAGCTGAAAAAGTAGGTCATTGGGCCTGTTTACGAAAGGACTGGCCCCTGCCCTCACCCGAAGATTGTGCAGGCGAACTCCCTGTTCTAGGCCTGAAAGAACTCTGAGCTCTGCCCCTACCACGTCTAGATCTACCCCTAGACTGAGAATCATAAGAAGGATACGTCCACCCCTTAGCAGGCCAATTCCTACTAAACCTCGGAGGCTGAACTTGCAAAAAATCCTTAACAGCCTGCATAGACTTAGCCTTGTCTTCCATTTTCTTCAAGACTGATTCCACAGGTGAACCAAACAACACATCAGACTGCAAAGGAGCATCCAAAATCCTTGTCTTAACATGGTCAGATAAATTCTGATCCTTTAACCAGGCGTGCCTGCGAAGAACTGAGCCAGTGGCAGCCACCCTAGACGAGGCCTGCACAGCATCAAAACCACACTGTAAAGAATGCTTACCCACTTGTTCAGAGACATGCACCAAATCTTGCAACTCTTTACACTCAATGCCTTCCGCCAGAGCATCCACCTTCGACTTCAATTGAGAAAGAAGAAAGTTTTGATATTTCAACATATGAAACTGGCAATTTAAAGCCCTCATAGCTAAGGTAGAAGATGTATAGACCTTCTTTCCCCATCTATCCAAAGCTCTGGCTTCTTTATCTAGAGGAACCGGATTTTTTACAACAGAGGCCTTGACACCCTTAGGTCCCTGACTAATAGTTTCTGGGTCCGCCCTAGGACTCTTATAAAGATATTTATGAGCCTCAGGTACCCTGTAATACCTATCCGGTTTAACAGGAGCAGGAGGCAGAGAATCAAGATTAAGTGAAGCCTCTGCAAACACATCTTCCACAACATCCAGAACAGGGGGTATAGCCAAGGGCCTATGCTGGGGTAACAGCAAAAACTCCCTAAGCCTTTTCCTAGAATCAGAGAAGTCCTGACCTTCCCACTTAAAATGTTCCCTCATAGAATGAAGTGTCTCTGAAAAAGAAAAATCCTCTGGAGGAGAAGCAGAAGGAGTGGAATCATCTGCATCAGAATCAGAATAAGGAGAATACTCCTGCAAGTCTTCAGCTGAAGACTCTGAAATATCCGAAGCCTGCTCAAAACTTCCCAACTCTGGCTCCACCCTAGGCCTCTTATCAGGAGGGGGCATAGAACCTCTAATCAGAGTAATTAAATCTTCTGCCATTTTAAGCATGTGCTTCTTAGGCACAGACCCTGCTGAAGTAGGAGTGACACCAACAGAAGCTGAAACTGGCCTGCCTCTGGGAGAAGCCTTGGAAATAGAAGGAGAAGGCCTAACCACCCTAGGAAGGGAGGGGAGTACAGTAACTTGGGAAGCCCCTTCAGCCTGACCTGCCTCCTGAGAGACCACCTCCTGCAAAATCAAAGTCTCCCCCTGAGACTCCAGAGAAGTCTCCGTCGGAACCACCGGTTCCACTGAAGCCTCTAAAGAACCGGCGTCCGGAACGGACGACTCAACTTGCTTGGGTTTAACTGTTTTGTCTTTGCGCTTCTTGAAGCGGCCGGAGAATCCGGCGGCATATTATAATTGCACCGCTTCCCAAAGACCAGCCTAGCACAATCCAACCTTCTAGTGCGTTTATTGAACCTAGCACAAAAGCGACACCCAACAACGTCGTGCTCAGGCCCCAAACAAGGAATACACAAAGAATGATAATCCCTATGCGGTATCTGTTTCCCACAAGAAATACAGTTATTCACTTTTTCTGACATCCGGTAAAACACTGAGGCAAGAAAAAACCAAAATAATCCCCAACGGGGTACTTAGCCAACTTGGATTCGGTCTGAAACTCCGAATTCGAAAAATTTCAGAACGCCGAACGGCACTTGCAACGCTGCTTCTGCATCGGACCATGCAGCAAAAAAGACTGAGGAAATGACGTCGGTCATGCGCTTTTGTACCCTGACGTCCTGATGTCAGTTTTAAGCGCCTTGACAGACGTCAGCCTAATACTTTGGTATTCGGGCCGACCGAGGACAGCGGACTACCCATATGTAAGGACTGCAGCAATGTGAGATGAAGAACATCTGGAGCTAGACATATGCTGAATACTCTAAGAGCAATGGATAAACCAAATGGTAAAGCACAGAACTGGTAGTGGGAACCTGCTCCTATAAATCAAAGGCATCTTTTGCATTCTTTTGCTAAAGGAATGTGAAGATGGACATCTATATGGTCTAATGTAACCATGTAAGCTCTTGGAAAGATCATGGGCAGCAGTTTCTGTAGGGTCAACATCTTGCACTTGAGAACATTTAAGAACTTGTTTAACCTGGAAAAGTCTAAAACTTGTCGCCAAGTACCCTCTACTAGGAAAAGTCTAAAGTAGAAATCTATCGTGCGCCCCCCCCCCCATCCTCATAGGGACTGATTGGATGGATGCCTGTTGCAAAAGCTCTTGCATGATGGATGGAAGGAGACCTTCCTGGCCCTTTGGAGGCTTTGTTATTCTTAAGAAGGGAGATCCCTCTCTGAACTGGATGAAGTAACCTCTTTCTATGATACTTAGTGCCCACAGGTCTGAAGTGATGAGTTTCCAGTGTTGCAGAAAGGAAGAGAGTCTTCTTACTAGTGGAATGAAGGGAGCAAGGGCTGCTTATAGGCACAGCTGTTTTCTTTGGGGGTAGAATCTTTGGGACCCCTAGGCCTGGGGTGTTGCTTGGGTTACCATCTTCTGAACTATACTGACCTTATAGATCAGGGTGGCTTCCCATTATCTTGCTGGGTGGCAAAGGCCAAGATTGGAAGGGTAATTTCTACTATATCTAGGGGTTTGGGACAAATAAAATTCATTTACTTTTTTATTTGTTTTCCTTTCTTGTCCAGTTTCTCAAAAACCTTCTCTGCAGGAGGTTCAAAAAGGAATTATTTATCCATTGTAATGTCCAAAAGCTCAGCCTTTACTTGGTTATAAAGTGGCTGCGTCCTAAGCCAAACATGCTTCCTGATGACAGAGCCAGTAGCTGCTGCCCTGCATGAAGCATTTACTACATCATACCCACACTTCAGTGAATGCTGGAAACCTACAAGTGATGCTCTAGCCATCTCCTATATGTCTTTTAGCAGGGACTTAACAGCAATGCACTCTACTTTTTCAAGAATTTGTTGCTGAAAGAACTCGATTACTTCAACATGAGGAATTAGGTTCATAAGTGTGTACTAGGCTAATTGCCCTGGAGCCTTTACAAACCTATCCCATAGGATTACCCTGACATAGTGTCACGCGACCTTAGTTCCCAGTGCCTCTGTCAAGTATAGCCACTGGAATTATCCCTGGGGTGAATTTTCTATTTTCCATCCACTCATCTAGGTTTCTCTTGAAAAGGGCCAGTGAGGTGCTCTGTTTGACATGTATGGGAAGTCTATTCCATAGCAAGGGCAGTCTCTGGGTTATGAACCTGTCCCTCAAGCACATTCGGTTGATTGTGGTAATGAGGTTGAGGTCACTGCAGCATGTGTTGCAGAGGGATTGGGATTTCTTTAGATGTAGCATTTCTAACAGAGCTGGATCAGACATGGCTTTGTATGTCAAGCAGAGATCGCCTCTAAGTAGACAATACGAGACAGAGAACAGTTGGAGTTTTTTTAGTCTGTCCATATAGGACAAGTGTTTAAGACTTAGGATCCTCTTTGTGAGGTACTTTCATGGCCTCTTCAGTTGTTGCAGGGGTCTAGTGAGGTACATGTCAAATGGGGCATTGTACTCGATGATTGGCCTAATGAGGGAAGAATAGAGGGAGACAATGATCTCTTTCTTCCTGGATGCAAAACCCTTAGTATGAGATGTGCCACATAGAAGGACTTTTTGACCACAGTGGCAATCTGGTGGTCAAAAGAGAGGCTGCTGTCAACCTGTGTTCCCAGATCTCTTATAGCACCTTCTGTGTTCAGTGGACTACCATTAATGTGGCAATTCATAGGAACCGGGTTTTTCCCAAAGGGGATGACGACACATTTTTTGGCACCGAGCTTAAGGCCATGGTTCTGACACCAGTCGTTGGTCTCAGTGAGGCCTTTCTGTAGGATGTCAAAATCATTTGGGGAGTTAATAATAGCTCCCAACTTGCAATTGTCTGCAAACTTTGTCAGCCAGAGACCCTTTGTGTTGGCCTGGACTTCAGAGAAGTAGATACCAAACAGGATAGGACTCAGGACTGAACCCTGTGGAACTCCACTCGTGACTGGTCATCAGTCTGACTTGGAGTCCACTACTTTCACACTGTGGGTTCTATCTGTGAGACAGTTTTCAAGACACCTAGTGATATAGGGGTTGATGTCTAACTTAGTGAGTTTTTCTATGATTACTGAATGGGGAATGGTATCAAATGCCTTGGCCAGATCAAGGCAGGCTGTATGAACCACCTTGCCTTCATCCACAGCTCTGGTGACTGACTCAAAGAAGTCGACCAAGTTGAGCAGACATGATCTACCCTTCACAAAACCAAACTGTGTGGGATCCAGAGTTTGGAGATTCCCTATATCCTTGGTTATTAGGTCCCTGATGATGCGTTCCATAGCTTTGCATATCAGACTTGTCAGGCTAATGGGGCGATAGTTCCCAGGGTCTGTAGTCTCTCCTCCTTTGTGGAGAGGGATGACTTTAGCATTGCGCCATTTGACAGGGACAAAGCCTGAGGTGAGGCTGTGACTCAACAGGGCACACAGGTGAGGTGCCAGTTCACTCTGTAGTTCATGTAGAACACAGCCAGGGATATTGTCAGGTCCCATGGAAGCTGTATTCTTGGCCTTGGACAGTGCTGTTTTAACCTGTGCAGCAGTAATACTGGGTGCCTGGCAATCTACTGGTACTGTGATTAGTCCTTTGAGGGGGGGTAAAGTTGGCACTGAATCTGTCGGCCAGTATATTGGCATTATCTGTTGGCTCGGTATAGGAGGTACCATTGTGCAGTAGCTCAGAGCAAATCTGGGTACTGTCATAGAGATTCTTTACATAACTATAGGAGACCTTGTGGTTGTCTTTACTATCTGCTGCAATTCTGTTTTCATAGCTAGCTTTAGAGGATTTGATGAGGGATCTCAACTTTTTGTTGAGGCTGATAAGGGAATTTTTCCAGTCTTGGGAATTCACCTTATTCTGCATCAGCTTCCTCCTTCTGTTGTAGAGTTTGTTTATGGCAGGGGACCACCAGACTGGCGTCCTTTTTTTGGAGGAGAGTGTCTTGGTTCTACCGGGTATGGTGAGACCCATGCATTTGTGTACGTGTTTGTACAGTGCATTGGTGTATGATTCGGTGGTCATGCAACTATTCTCCATTTGCCTGGGTGCCATGAAGTTAGCCACCTCTGTTTTTAGAAGCCCAAAGTTAGCTTTGGAGAAGGTTTTCATGGTGGTTACCTTTGCAGGGGGGTTGGGAGGGATGAGGATTTCCAGGGTGATTAGTTTGTGGTTGGATCTAACCAGAGAGGAGTAAATTATTGGTGTAGAGCAACGGTCGCCCATGTTAGTAATGACCAGGTCAAGGATATTGCTACCTCTTGTGGGGGTAAGAACGAGCTAGTCCAGGGCATTTGAATGAATAAATTCCAGGAAACTTTGGGCAAGTGTATTGGTACACGAGTAGTTTTCCCAGTTAATGGAGGGGTAGCTGAAGTCGCCCAGTATGAGAGTGTTTGGTTGGACACTAATATTCTCCAGTGTGCTTAGGAACGTGCAGTGAGTGTCTTGGGACATTGTTGGGGAACTATAGCAGGCTACGACCTGAATTGCTGCCTAACCCAATGTTAGCTACACCTGAAGTATCTCTGATGCGTTACGTTGGCCTACCAGTCTGGAGGTCTGCGCATCCTTTATGAATATGGAGACACAACTGCCTTTAGAGCTTCGGTCCAAGTTCTGGGGCCAAAAAGTGTGGAATGAGTTATAGCCTGGTAGTGTAGGGGAGCTTCCTGCTGCCTTGAACCAGGTCTCTGTTAAAGCACAGATGTCGATGTTCTCGATCTTAAGGAGTGCTTCAAACGAGGGGATTTTAAAATTTAGACTTCTAGCACTGAGTAGCATGACCCTGAGCTTGCATTTGTTTGTAGCTGTTACAGTGGCAATTTGGTCTTTGGAACACCGCCTAAAAAAGTCACTATAGGGGTGGCAAGAGCCTTGGCCAGTATCCGGAAGCCCAGAGGTGACAGATGGAGGCCATCTCTGGCAAAGCATTGAGGTCTATTAATCATGTCATCCCAGGCAGATACTGGACCCCCTTTGAATGACACCAGAAACGTAGCCAATTGTTGGAATCAATCATTTTCTGCTTGTACTGTGGTATCATTCTGGGTGATGGTAGGATGCTGCTCAGGGCTAGGGTCATACCCACCTGGGCTACATAAAACGAGAGCTCTTCCATGTCTCTTTTCATGTAGTCCAGGGAGGTACATCTCAGGTCGTTCACACCCACAAGTACAATGACAAAGTCATATTTGTACCTGTTGTTGAGGGACCTGAGTGTGTGCGTTATGTGACAGATCTTGGCACCAGACAGGCAGCTGACTGTTACTTTCTTCTTATTCAGCCTAGCGACTGGGGCATCAGTATCGAGTCACCTAAGACTAGTGTGTTGGGCATGCTGTTCTGCCTTAGGGGCTTTGGTTGGGTGGCACACTGTTTAGGAGAGTTATGTGTCTCGTGATTAGTGTTGTGTTGTGGTGGTCGAGTGCGTTTCTGCCTTGGAGGTCTCTACTGTTTGGGTAGATTTTGAGAGCCTCCGCAAAGGTGGGTGTGTGGTTTGTGTTTTTATGTGAAGGCAGCGCTGGTGTGTATTCTGGAGGACTGTGTGTTCCATGTGGTGTGGTGCAAGTGTTGACCTTCTCCTCTTGACCAGCTATTCTGGTCTTCGCTGGAGAGTGCGTGGCTTCCAATTTGGATATATAAGTGCATCTCTCACAAGTTTGAGTGTTGGGAGGTAAGAGGAGAGGGCTGTTGGTGTACATGAGGCAGTTGCTACATTGCCTCAGGATGCCCAAGTTCACCAGGTTAATAGGAGAAAGCACAGGGAACTGACCTTTGGACATGTGCTGGATGGGTGGGTATTAAGTACTGGAGCAGTTTCCTTGTAGAATGTTTAACGCTGGCAGCACTTTTGTGTGCTACAATAATTGCTATAAGAAGTCTGGTAAAGTGCTAGACTGATAAGCTAGTAAAAGTTCAGGAGAGGAGAGAACTAGCAAGTCTAAGGGAAAAATTGAAGAGCAGACTTTGGCACCGCTCAGAAGCTACAAACAGTCCTGGATACGGCAAATAAGAGCCCTTGTAGGGTAGCAGATGTATATGTCTTTTTCCCAAACTTGTCCAGTAGTGTACTTTCCCTGTCATTAGGTAGCCAATGGCTAGGTTTAGGTGCACCCTTAGTGGGATCACTCCAGCAGGTCTGGATGTCGCTGGACCTATGGGCTGCAAATGTGTCTCACTAGATCCATCTGTCGACTAAGTTGCTAGACGTGGAAGGATCACCATCATCTGCTGATTCCTTTTCCTTAGGCTTTTTATCTTTTCCATTTTTAGGCAAAGTATGCTTTCATTTCTTAGTCAAAGTAGTCGAGGAGGGCATAGAGGCAGCATGAAGTGGTGCAGAGGATTCTACGTGCACAGCAAGGATTTTGGTCCTAAACTAAAGGGTTTTAGCTGTAAACCTAGCACAATCTGACAATTAAGAAATGTTATCCTGAGACCTCAAACAAAATAGATAAAATAAATTAAAATGTTTATGTGGGATTTGCTTCCCACACTTCAAGCAGTTATTAACTTTCTTAAACATTAATCAGAGAAGAGAATTCCCCAGTGGGGTATCTATCTGAAAATTGTTTCCTGAAAACTCTGGAGAAACAGACCAGCTGGTGGACTGCACAGCTAGAAAAAAATGAAGATGGTGCCGATGAACACCCTTCTTACATCCTGAATACCAAACGACAGCCATCTGATGTCCCGTCTGCTAGGAATGATTAAAAAAAAAAACTCTGGAAATTCAGATGATCACGGGCTTCTGCATGGCAGAAAGATCCAAGAATCAGTACTACATCACTGACTGTGAAGAGCATTTGGTTCTGGAGAGGAGGTGGAATGCCTTTGAAGGGAGGGAGCTCCTTCCAAGACACTGTAACCTTGTTTGATGATGGTGAGTAGCCACTTGCCTGTAGTGATCCTTTCTCAGTTTGTAATCGAAACAGTGAGTCTTTTGGAGAGGGGAAGGGTGGGACAGGGTTGTGCAGATAGTCACACTGAGCTATCTGGGATGACCGACCTCGCAGAGCTGGGTTCTCTAAGGTTTTTCTGGAAATCTCTTTATGCGTACCTTCTTGTGTTGCTGAGAAGGTTTATAATCTTTTCTGACAAAAGGAGCAGACTTGGTAGTGTAAGTTCTCTGGTATCTGGGCACAGATATAAGTAGAATTTGTCTGCAGTCCTTCATAGTCTTGCCTTACTCTTGCAAGGTCTTGAATAACTACCTGCTTGGGGGGTCCTAACAGAAGATCCCTATTAAGAGGGGAATCAAGGAGCTTTGCCTTGAAATCTTCAGGGGAGTTTTATTGCGTAACCAGGAGTATCTCCTAATAACCGAGCCAGTAGAAGCTGCTCTGAAGAGGCACCAACAGCATCATAGCTACATTTTATGCTATACCTAGACACTTGCAT
Organism: Protopterus annectens; assembly: GCF_019279795.1. Classification (NCBI taxonomy): domain Eukaryota; kingdom Metazoa; phylum Chordata; order Ceratodontiformes; family Protopteridae; genus Protopterus; species Protopterus annectens. The sequence continues at coordinate 716,400,427 of NC_056735.1, read as the reverse complement.
GGTTTGAGTTACCAAAGACAAACTCTGCTGTTTAGCATCTGACCCAACCATGTCAACAACAACCTTACTTTGGTTGCCAAGAATAGACAGAAGGTATTTGGTCATCTGGGTCTGATAATTAATTGCTCTGTTGGCCAGGGTAGAGGAAGCAAAAATGGAAAAAGAAGATTTTACCAGTAGAGATGATTGCAAGTAAAATAACAGTAAATGTGCAAGAGTGAGCTGGACTTTACTGGGGAAAATCAGCAATGGAACCAAAGTACTGACAGCAAATAACTAGGAAGGGAAAGTCAATAGAGTGGGATGAGGCCAAGCAGAAGTTTGGGCTGCAAATCAGAGAATGCCTTCCATACCCGAGACTGATAAAAGAATATAAGCAGAGAATAAAAAATAAGGGTGTGCTAACTGAAAGACAGCCATGTTAAAGTTTTTAGTTGAGTTTAAAACAGAAGCAGAAGCTTTAAAAAAGGAATGACTAGGAGGCATATAAAATATTGCATAATAAATATAAGACTCAATCAGAGGACAATAGAAAAGATTGTGAAGAGAGACTGGAAAGGCAATTTACCAAGGAACAATGGGAGGATATATGTACAGCTCAAAAGTATGCAACGAAGTCCAGAAGGTTTAAGATTTTTGCTTGAAGTGTTTGCAAACTTTGCACAGATATCTTTATGCCCCAAAACGTCAGAGAATCTTTCCTCAGACACACAGCAAATGCTGGAGGCATGATGGGAAAGATATAGATAAGTGGGAACCATGCCTCTCAACCTGGAAACATCAAACATGACAAAGACCCATGAAAAATAGGTACAAATCTGTACGCTTATTAACATAAAATTTGCATACATAATTATGTAACCCCACCCACTCCTACTAAATTGTGGGATACCAACTTTCAAATGTAAACTGAAGAACAGACAACCAAAATATGGCCCCAGGGTTACTAATGTTAAAGACTGCAATTCCATAATTTTTACTCTTTGGGTAAACGTTTTCCCCCTGCAAACAGCGTTCATCATTTTGCATCCACACTCCCAGTGTAAGTATTGTCTCTTAACAGTCTTAACTTGCAAGGAGAATATGAGTGATATACAAGCACCTTCATAATCAGAAATCATTAGTGCATCATATAGTACTGAGTCTCATATGAATCCAACAACAGTCACTGCATATTTCTAATTCTGTCTTCACCAAGTAAATAGTACAGTATGCAGATTTCTAAATATCTTAAATATCAAAACTAGTGATTAGTTTTCTCCAGTCCAAGTCTGGAATATGTGTAGCCAGATATTATACATGCCATGCATCGACCAGTTTCCAGTCTTTAATGGAACAATATTAAAACAAATGTTAAGAAAAAAACATTAAACTAACCAACCTGTTGAATTACCGGAATCTTTCTTAATAAATATATCAAATGGAGCAGTCTGTATTTCATGGAACAGCATAATTATGTTGTGGAATACATATTTATTTATCAATTTTATTTACCAGCAATGTGACACTTGCGTCCATTTTTTCTGATCAGGGCAACTTTTGTGAGCATTTTGGAAGTTCATATAGCAGCAATACCTCTCAACTGTCTTTGATATTCATGGGCGTCCCTTATTTTGACTCACATTTTAGCCTCTCCCTCTTAATCCTTCCTAAAACTGATGACTTGGAGAAAAGCTGGTGAATTATACTTCAGTTGTAGACTTATTTTACTTCAGAAAATGCATATTAATTCACATTCTGTTATTCTATCAATGTCAAAAGTTAATAGTACTTATATTCTCAAATTGTCTTTGATTGTCCCTGATAATTTCTGGATTTGTCCCCAATTCTGCTGAGATTTGTATCTGGCTGGTTGGAGAGCTGATAGCAGCTGCTAGTTTTTAGGAAAGCAACGACAGGAAAAAAACTGTGAAAAAAGCCAGCCAATTCCAAAAAGGAGTCCTCCGGAAGTATAACAGCAATGACATTTATTCCAGCAAGCCAAATAATTAAGAGCTTTCGTCTTGGTCCATACCAAGACTTCTTCAGAATAAAAAGACACAGCAAACCCCCAACTTAAATACAAACACTTAATTGAATAACTAGAGCACAATCAATTAATACAAAACTTTGCAGAACTTTAAAAGGACAGGCTTAAATAAAAACAGACTTGAAAAAATACCAAATATCTATCTAATCAATCTGAATTTTACAATAGGTGCTAGAGACTAAGTGTCATTTAATCCAGGTTAAAAAAAAAACATTTAATAAAAATTGCCACTTTAGCTCACATAGTTCAATATTTAATTCCCACCAACATCATCCTGGTGACTTTTGAACTGTTTCTAAGATACCAAATTTGAACCTTTTAAAACCAATACATTTCAAAGAATGTCTATACAAAGCATTTTTATCATTTTTTTTGAGAAATAGCATAACTGTGTTCATATATACATTTTCTTAATTGTCTTTCGGTCTTGCCAACATAGAAATATTTACAGGTGTCACCACAGCTAAATATACCAAACCTTTTGTGGCACAATTCCCAGGTTTTAAAACTACTGGTCTTGTCCTTTCAGGTAAAAGTATACATTTTTCCTCCAAAATAAATTTACAAAAGGTACAACATCCACACTTAGTTACCGGAAAGGACCAAACCAGTAGTTTTAAAACCTGGGAACTGTGCCACAAAAGGTTTGGTATATTTAGCTGTGTGTGACACCTGTAAATATTTCTATGTTGGCAAAACCGAAAGACAATTAAAAAAAACGTATATATGAACACAGTTATGCTAGTTCTCAAAAAAATTATAAAAATGCTTTGTATAGACATTCTTTGAAATGTATTGGTTTTAAAAGGTTCAAATTTGGTATCTTAGAAACAGTTCAAAAATCACCAGGAGGAGGTTGGTGGGAATTAAATATTGAACTATGTGAGCTAAAGTGGCAATTTTTATTAAATCCTCTTTTTGAACCTGGATTAAATGACACTTTGCCTCTAGCACATATTTTAAAATTCAGGGCATTGATTAGATAAGATATTTGGTATTTTTTCAAGTCTGTTTTTATTTAAGCCTGTCCTTCTAAAGTTCTGCAAAGTTTTGAATTAATTGAATACGCTCTAATTATTCAATTGTTTGTATTTAAGTTGGGGGTCTACTGTCTCTTTTTATTCTAAAGAAGTCTTGGTATGGACCAAGATGAAAGCGATTAATTATTTGGCTTGCTGGAGTAAATTTTGTTCTTGTTATACTTCCCAAGGACTCCTTTTTGGAATTGGCTGGCTTTTTTCACAGTTGTTTCCTGTGGTTGCTTTTCAAGAGTTAATTCTTATCAGGAGAAACATTTTTGCCCTTTGGTTTTCTGAAGTTTTTAGGAAAGAGTGAAACTATCAGTTTAATAAATCACTGAACCTGCTACTTAACCACTTTGTGGCATGGCTGTCTGTGTGCACACACCTCTGAAATGCACCTCATTGCAAGGAATGTTCTGAAAGAGTCCATGTTTTAACTCTTAAAAACAAACCTGTTCTTAATATTGCATTCACCCACACCCTAGTGGCATTAGACAAAGGTGAAAATTGTCACTGGAGAGGCGCTCATGTTTAACAATTGTAGATGGATGGAGGAAGGGAGGAATGGATATGTGTGTGTTTGTGTTACACCTGTAAGTATATGTGTATATATACACTTGCTCGCATGCACCTACACACACACACACACACACACACACACACACACAGACCACAGGGGTCGTAACACTTACTAATGGATTTTGCCAGTTAAGGAAAGTGTAAGACATATAGACTCAAAACCCTGGAGTTGCGTTCTTTGTTGATGCTGCAAGATGTTTATAGTGCATTTATCAGAAATCCACAAAGTTAGTTAGTAGGTTGGCTGGTTGGTTAATTAGTCTGTTAGCTAGTTAGTTAAAGAAGTGTTTAAATAATGCCATGTTCCCTAGCGCTTTTACTGGATAAAAGGACAAGATAAGCATACCCCTTGTGCTATAAACAGCAGAGACTTCAAGTCAAAGAATTCAGTCTAGTATGACTAACCAGGCTTACCATTTCTGAAGAGGGAACAGCTGCAGAATAGTTAGAGGCTTCCTGCTTTCCATAATTTTAGACAACAAACGTGACCGATAAAATACTAACAGAAGATATGTGAATTATTCATAATGCTAAAGTACTGCACGCTTATATTTTCAACTTTACAATCTAATTTTTAAAGCAGTTTGTCACCAGACAGCTAACTTCTTATCCTGTGCTGACACTGACAAGCTTAACTCCTGCAGCACTGCTCTCTTGCTATCTGTAAACTCAACCTGCATGCAATAAAGCCTACCACGGGGCTGGCATTTATCTTACTGACCATGAGCTCATAGCTGTCTGACACACACACAAACTTACTAAATGTACTTGGCTAAATAAAATATTTAAATTTGCTGCCATGTGTGTATTATAGCCCGACCTTATACTAATTAGAGGCAAAGCATTTATTGTAGTCACTCCCCTAACCAAGCAAAACTACTGACTAAACAGTGCAAGGGTGTTGCTTTGTTACGCATTCATTCATTCTCTGAATACCTACTCAATCTAGTCGAGCGTCCACACACTGGCAGAAATAATAAAATTTGTGTGCAACTTGTTGGCAATAATAAGCAAACTCCCCTTACTGTAGTGTAGCCTGAGAATATACTTAAATATTGCGCAGGCAGGAAAACTAGGACTGGACCGGAAAGAAAAAGAAGTTATGTACTCACCATAACGTTCCATCTGAGTAGGTACTTCATTTGTCTGCAACCTGTGGGTATCGGATCCGATCTCGGATCCGAGCCGGCAGCTTCACAAGCTACAAGATCCGAGCTCCTAGCTCCTCCCCCTACACATAATCCCCTGCCACTAACTGTATTACCTCAGATCGATTTTGCCCAATCTAAGTCATAACCTCGACAGAGGTATACTGAAGACCTAACTCAAGGCAGCAAAATTTCAGGTGACCAGAAGAAAACCTGAGAAAAGGTTAGGGGGATGGCAGGGAGGGATGGTTGCAGACAAATGAAGTACCTACTCAGATGGAACGTTATGGTGAGTACATAACTTCTTTATCTGAAGTAGTTACTTCATTTGCTCTGCAGCCTGTGGGACAGAGTCCCCAGCTACCTAAACAATAAACCTGGGTGGCCTTATGGAAAGATATTCCGAAGCACCGCGGAGCCAAAAGAGGCCCTACTTCTCGATATCATATCCAGTTTATAATGAGAAATGAACATATGAGAAGAGGACCAGGTAGCTGCTGAACATATGTCATCCAAGGGAACCCTGGACCAGAAAGCTGCTGAGGTGGTGATGGACCAGGTAGAATGAGCGTGTATTTCCATAGGAGCTGGTTTGCCCGAAGATACATCCCCTTGAACTATACATTGACAAATCCAATTTGCTAGAGTCACTTTAGAAATGGCCCTTCCCCTGGCTGATTTTGCAAAGGACGCAAATAACTGATCAGATTTGCAAAAATCCTAAGTTCTGTGCAAGTAAAAACGTAGTTGCCTGTGTACGTCCAGTTTGTGCAATATGTACTCCCCCTTATTCTGAAAATTTGGAAAGAACACGGGCAAATCGATTGATTGATTGATATTAGATTCCGAAGCCACCTTAGATAAGAAAGACAGGTTAGTCCTGAGAGACACACTATCCCTGTGAAAAATGAGATAAGGGGGTTTCATACACAGTGCTTGGAGTTCCGAAACCCTCTTGGCAGAAGTAATAGCTACCAAAAAGGCCGTTTTCCAGGACAAGAATTTTAAAGGAATCGAGGCTGCAGGCTCAAAGGGTGGACTCGGCAGGGCTTGCAAGACTAGTGTCAAATCCCATGGGGGCACCACCGTTTTTACAGGAGGCTTCAAGCGAAAGATGCCTCGCAAGAAAGTTTTGCATAACTTTGTGGATGCCAATGACCCTAGTCCATCTCCCACATGAAAATGGGAAATGGCTGCTAACTGCACCTTAACCGTAGAAGCACTTGCTCCCTGCCGAAAAATCAGCGACAGGAAGTCCAAGATTGTCGGAATAGGAACTGTAAAAGGATCCAGGCCCTTGTCTGTTGCCCAGATGGAGAAGCATTTCCACTTGCTATTATATATTTTCCTGGTAGCCGGCTTATGAGCCGTTACCAGAATGGCCTTCACTGGTGATGAGATACCGGGAGGAGTCCTTGCCATCAGTGGAACTGGATCAACCAAGCCGCAAGCTTGAGGTTTACCATGTCCAGGGTTTGACATCCTGCGAGATGTGAAATCAGGTCTGGAATGGGTTCCAGTATCCAAGGGGGAGTTAAACTGTGAAACCGCAGGTATGGGAACCAGATCTGGCGAGGCCAGAATGGGGCTATGAGGATTACTTTGCTCCCCAACCGAGAGGCTTTCTGTATGAACTTGGTCATAAGCGGAAGGGGAGGGTAAGCATAAAGAAGACCGGGAGGCCAAGCATGAACTAGAGCGTCTCTGGGAGTCTCCCCCTCGGGGGGAAGTATTGCGAAGTACTCGCTGCATTTTGTGTTTAATGGAGAAGCAAAAAGATCACAGCGAGGCCAACCCCTCTTGCGGAAGATCTGCTTCGCAACTGATGGATTGAGAGACCACTCATACGGAGTGAGAATTATCCGACTCAGTCTGTCCACTAATATGTTGGACTGTCCCGGAATGTGCATTGCTACTAGAAAGCGGTTGGTGGATATCGCCCATTCCCACACTCTCATAGCTTCTCGACAAAGGGGATAAGACCTGGTTCCTCCATGTTTGTTTATGTACCAGACTACCGACATATTGTCTGTCTGGATTGCAATAGTTCCCAGAGGTAGAAGGTTAGAGCTTGCAATGCTAGAAGCACCGCCCTCATCTCTAGGACATTGATATGCAGAGCGGTCTCTAGGGAAGTCCACGTGCCTTGGATGGTTCTGCCCGAACAATGGCCCCCCCCACCCGAGGTGAGAAACATCCATGGTCAACGTGGCTTGGGGCGGGGGAAATCACAAAGGGTCTCCCTTGCCTCAGCTCTCGAGAGTGAAGCCACCAAAGAAGGGAGTCTCTGCAAACTCTGCTCAGTGGGATCGGAGAGCTTAACGGGTGGAGTAATAGCGACCACTGAACCTGGAGGGTCCATTGTAAAATCCGCATTCGCAGGCGTGCATGAAGGGATAGACCGATTGCCGCTGCCATAGACCCTAGTGCCCTCAGGACTAACTCCGCCGCAGGAGCCTGGCTCTGAAGAAGAGTAAGCACCTGAAGCGACAAGCTGCTCAGCCTGTCCAATGTCAGAAAGGCTCGAGAAGTACGGGTTATCCAATCTGGTCCCTATGAGCTCTAATACTTGTACGGGGTGAAGGAAGGATTTTTTGAAGATTCACTGAGATGCCTAGACTCTGGGCAAGAGTCAGAGTGTAATCTCTTGCAACGCAGAGTTGATGCCTGTTGGCGGTGGTAAGGAGCCAGTCGTCTAGGTATGGGAAAACCTGAATGCCCTGAAGTCTCAGGTGGGCTGCAACCACTGCCATGACCTTGATGAACACCCTGGGGGCTGAGGTGAGGCTGAACGGAAGAACCCTGAACTGATAATGACTGGCTCCCAGCCGGAAGCGGAGAAACCTTCTGGATCGTCTGTCCATCAATATGTGGTAGTACGCATCCTTGAGGTCTATAGAGCACATCCAGTCGTTCTCCTGCAGCAAGGGGAAAATTGATTGAAGTGTGACCATCCAGAATTTTTCCTTTGGGATGAACAGGTTCAGAGCGGACAAGTCTAGGATGGGTCTTAGGTCCCCCATCTTCTTTGGCACTAAAAAGAACCTGGAGTAATAACCCAATCCGGACTGATCTGGGGGGACGGGCTGGATGGCCCTTTTTCTTAGCAACTTCGAAACCTCCAAAGCCACTGCCTCCTTCTGATCAGGTGGAACATCAGGGAGGCGTCTGCTTGTAGGGGAAGGTTTAGGAAGGGAATGGAGTAACCTCTGGATATGATCCGGAGCACCCATCAATCTGTCGTAATGGACTCCCAATTTGAAAGATGCTCCGTCAACTGCCCCCCAACTGCCTCCAGAGATGGACAGTCGGGTAAGCCCTCAGAGCTGCTGCGCGGGTCTGTCCGGGAAAGGCTCTCTAGACCCGAAATTACACGGCCCCCCTCTGCCTCTGGGCCGGCGTCCACCTTGTCCTCCTTTGCCTCTGGAGGACGAGGGGTCCAAAGCTGGATGGGATTGCTGAGTCTTGCGGAACCACAACTTTTTTTGTCCCCTCCGATTCCTTGAGAAGGATTATTGGGGATTAGAGAAGCGGTCCCCGATGGCAGACAGCGTCTTCTCGTCCTTCTCACTTTGGACCAGCGTTTCGCGAACGGTCTTGCCAAAAAGTGAAGACCCATCAAAGGGAGCATTCGCGAAGGACGCCTTGAAGGGTTCCGCAAAATCGCAAAGGCCGAGCCAGGCGTGACGCCACAAGATGACCCCGGGCTCCGCTGGCCCTCGCAGCTCCCTCTGTTGCATGAGAGAGTAGCCACATGGACATGTTAGAAATGGATTTTAGAGTGGCTATACGAGTCGAAAACACCTGCTTGTCCTCGACCAACATGGACTCCGGGGGGGCTGCAGCGTATTCCTTAATCAAGTCTTGCTGTAGCCTAATGGTATGTGCCATATAATTCAGCACCCTCACTGAGAAGCTCACTGAAGCAAACATCCACTTCCCAATGCGGTCCAGCGCTCGAGATTCCTTATCCGGCGGGTGGACCGAAGAACTCTCTTGGGCGAGTTCTCTCTTCGTGGCAGCTGCCACCAACATGGCATCAACCGGAGACCCCTTGGCCCACGACTGTCTATCTGATGGGGGGCTAAGGACTTTGTCGGGTCGTCTCGGGATTGGCTCCACGGTGTCGGGCTCCTTCCACGCCCTGGTAGTAATAAGGTCTACCAGGGGGTCAGCCGAAAGGGACACCCAGGAGGTAGACGGGCCTGCCTCAAACGCCTCCAGGAAGATGGATTCGTCCGCGGAAGGTTTTTGGGCAGACCACCCCCCTCTAATATGCAACATCTCCATGATGTCTCCGAAGGAGACATCCTGGGGGGTGACCTTGGGGAAACTTCCCTTTCATCTAAATCCATGTCTGTGGTGATGGACTCAGGGGAGTCCAGGTGCCTCCTTTTACACCTCCGTTTACGAGGGACCTCCTCGGTGGGACTGTCCAAGGAGGGCTCAACGGCTTCCTGTTCCTCCACAGGAACAGGCTGGAGGGCTTGGGCAGGCTGTCCCAATGGACGGATGACGGAGGATAGACCCATATGCAGCAGGGGTGCGGGAGGATCAGAAGCCTGGACCGGGGACCTGGAGGATCTCGACAGCACCCTCTCCACTACCTCAAAAGCCGAAGGAGAACTACTCTCCCCAGGCTCTGAGAGCAATCTCCTCGGCTCCGAGGTAGGGACCGGAGTCGGAGCCGATGCGGTCGGATCCGAGAGAGAAGTGTGCTCCGACCTCAGCGGCGCCGAAGACACATCAACTCCCCCGGATCCGACGCTCGGCCCCGAGAACTAGGATCCGAAACACTCGAGGGCATGGTCGGCGTCGAAGAGACTGGAGCTATCGGTGCCGACGAAACCCCGACTCCGAATGGGCCCGGATCCGATGACTCCAAAACCCGAAAACGTGTTGGAGAAGGAGTGATCGGAGCAAAGACAGAGGCCGCACTCCCCCCCCTGAGGGGGGGGGGAGGCAAGAGCACCCCCATCTTCATTTGGGTCTGCAGGAATCGTTGCATCATCCGATCCATATCGGCGTCGGTGAGGCTCCTGGTCGACCTAGATGAAGTCGTCCAGGCAGGCTGGGAGGGTCGCCTCGACGACCTCGAGGGAGACCAGTACTCCTCCTCCGGCTCCGGCAAAAAATGAGGCGAACAGAGTCGAGAGGGGGAGGATCTGGAAATCCTCGAGGGAGAGCTAGCTAGCTTAGATGGCGGGGCTGAGGGTTGAGTCTCAGCCTGCCTTTTATGAGACCTATGTCTCTCCTTATCTTTGTGCCTCTTCTCTATAGAGGAAGAGGCACCAGAGTCCCCCGAATTCAAGCCCGAAGCGGGAGGTTGAGTCCCCGGTTGAGCGGGGGGAACAGAAGGCACTGGGTTTGTGGAGACAGCCTGAGCCTTGGCGGGAGAGGAAGAAGCAGCCGAATCCTGGGGAAGCAAGCCCGCCAGGATTAGCTTATTCTTCCTGTCCCTAAGTGCCCAGGGGTTAAAGGCTGCACAGATTTGGCAGTCTGTTTATAAATGAGCCATCCCCAGGCATAAAACACACTGAGTGTGGCCATCAGCAGGGGAAAACTTCTGGCCACACTCAGTACATTTTGAAAAAATGGCCTTGGGCACTTCAGCCATTCTCTACCACAACGCACGCACACCCAAACACTAAGTGGGGGAGGGGGGACACAGAAAAACTAACACTACACAAAAAAAAAGGGGAAACTATTTGACAAACTATACTGGCTATAGGTCTCTGAACACACACACACCACAATCAACACTAGAAAAAGCTTTTCTGAGAAAAAAAAGGAACAATCTCACCAGTCAGCTAAGGAGCTCTTCAAAAAGTAGCTGTCTACAGCCGCGGCAAAAACGATCTGGGGTAATACAGTTAGTGGCAGGGGATTATGGGTAGGGGGAGGAGCTAGGAGCTCAGATCTTGTAGCTTGTGAAGCTGCCGGCTCGGATCCGATACCCACAGGTTGCAGAGCAAATGAAGTAACTACTTCAGATCTGTCTGGGACAGTACCTTGCTTTGGCAATAAGAAGCTAAATAAGAAGTATGTTGCTACGGCAATGTAAATAAATTAAATAAGAATACCCACACTAAATAAAAAGTACCTTGCTGTGGTAATAAGAACGGCAATGTAAATTAAATAAGAAGTTCAGCTTCAGCCCTTGCAGCAATGTAACTCACTCGTTCTCACACACACACACACACACACACACACACACACACACACACACACACACACACACACACACACACAAACAATAAGAAGTTCAACCCTTGCAGCACACACAAAGTAACTTGTTGCCAGTAATAAGCAAACTCCCCTTACTGTAGTGTAGCCCAAGAATGTATTTAAAAAATTACATGGGCAGGAAGACAAGGACTGGGGCGGACTGTCCCATTAAAGATTTTTCTTTTTACTTGCAGAGTCGGGGGTCTGCTCTGCTGAGTCTGTTCTGCTCCCTCGCTGCTGCTGCTGCTTCTAAATTACAGAGACATTCCGAGAGTCTCTGAATGAGTGGGAAAACAGGCAGTCCTCTGCTTCATTAAGCTGATGTCACCACGCGTGCTCCTGCTGATGCTGGGATGTGTGGTGATGTCATCCATTATTAAACTAGTAAATAATATTTAAAAGAAATATGAAAAAATTCAAGGAAAAAAAATGTGAAATGAAGGGGGCCACTTGGGAATTTGTGGTACCCCATTACTTTGACCTCAAAATCAGTAAATACTAAGAAATTCAGTATGGTGGAGAGGTCTGGTGGGAACTTGTTTTTGGGACTAGAATAAGTCAGCAAATTTAAAAAATTCAGAGTACTTTGTCAGAAATGTTGGGGGAGCAAATATTTTAAGCTAAGGACATGATTCTTGACCAGCAGAGCTACAAGATCTAAACTGTCTGGATACGGAAAGGCCTTTACAAGTTTAATGCTCCTGGCTGCCAAAAAGGCAATTACTAGAAATAGAAATCAAAAACTAAACCAACTGCAATTGAAGTTCTGATTACTGAAATGAGATAAAGAACCGAAGGCGAGATCTTTGAAAAGGAAAGGAGCACATTACATAGAAACACATGAAATTTGTGGGAACAATACATGCAGAATAATGTTCAACAGGAGGAATGAAATTTAAGGGACTGCAAGAAATGAGAAATGTATGTAATGCTGGAGTAAATTAAATCTGTAACAAGAAAACTTATATGTATACTGTATGAAAATTAGAAAGAAAACTTGTTTTTTTCCCATCCCTGTATATATATGCACTTACATCACTTTTTAAATGTCATGTTTAATAAAGATGTTAAAAATACATGAACACTTGGTTTATTCTAGACCTACCTGAATGCAAGCACCTGTTTTCAGTTTGCATAAACTGCAGATTAGTGCCCATCGACTTGGCGGAATACGGGAAACCTTTGTAACTGGCTCCATCCTTTCTGGACAAGCAATGCTAACCTGAAAATAAAATGAAATTTGCAATAAAGGTGATAACCTAAGAAGTGGAGGCTTTTCATAATTCCTGGTGCATCAAAGAAACATTCTGTCTATTTACATTCCACCTTTAACTTCACTTAACACTAATTAAAATTTATACTGAGTTAGTCTGCTGATTATAATTTAAGCTATGACAAATCAATTTTTTTTTCATAATGACTGCTGCTGAACCTAACTTGCCTACCTTACCTAGTACAGCATTTTTGAAAAAGTGAGTAATGGAGTTTCAAGAATTACAGTAGGGTTGCCACCTTTTCAAATGCCCAAAGTGGGACATTTTTGGTACAAATGTCAGATTTTGCAGGCCAAAACATACCCACGGCCAATACAAAGGACAGAACTTCACTTTTTTGCCTAAATAAAAGCTTATTATTGTAGCATTTTAGTTGCTTATTCTGTTTCTTATAACTTTTAAGTGTTTCAGATATAGAATAACTGTTTTATGCAACTATTACATAAAATATAGCAAATAATTTTGTCCTAAAAACTCAGGACATTTCCCATTTTTACAATTTTTTCACAGGACACAACTGTCCAAAGAGGTACTGTCCCTCCCAAAGTGGGACAGGTGGCAACCCTACAGTTTTATGAGCAGTCCCACCATTAACATCACATGTTCCAGTAGTAGGATCACTGCTGCAGCAGAATTATATATACAAGGAAAATTACCATAAGCAGATACCTGCTGCTCATGTATAACTTCTAGAGCAATGAACACTTCCCCAGAACAGAGATGGACTTCTCCTCTAGCCCAGAATGTTAGTCCAATATACAGCTAAAAAGAGAAACATATCACAATATGTTTGTTCTTTTTTGCAATACAGTGGCCCACCATGCTTCAGTCCGTCAGTCTATAAAGCCCCAAGGATGTAAGATCAGTAGTAATGACTCAAGCCAAAACTGTCCTGATGTGCTGGGGTTGCTCCAAGCTCCACACAGCACGGAAACAAGTGAAATATTCTCTGCAGGTGCCTGCAAATAATGATGAAGCCAGTAGCAAATCCTGGGTGTCAATGCCTGCTATAACTGAGGTCAGGGATGATGCCAGGGTGGGTATCAATACCTGAGCCACTGCCAGATGGTGAAAAATTAAGACTGTAAATTTAAGTAGTGAAATGAGCCCTTATTCTTCACACTGAAAGTCTTCAATTGTCTGACCAGTTTCTGCTGCACTGAAACTAGATGAAATGTGCCCCTCTCATTGATGGAATTGGACACACAAATGGAGGTTTCTGAGAAAACAAGGCTAATTATAAGATGCAAGAGTTCCTTTTGTGTTGTTTTCTACTTGCATGGTTAAACTTCCTGGATAAAGACCTCTCCACTTCTTCTGTTATTCCCAAATATGTCTTGTGCTGTTCTCAAATACAGAACAAACAAAATGTATGGTTGTGTCTTAAGAGTGATTCAAGTGTCAAATGGGCAGGGATTATGAAAACAGGCCCTGAGCCAGCACACCACTGACAAATGAAAGAACTGGCAAATAGACTGGATGTTTAAAACAAAGAATAGAGAAAAGGGAATTATCTGAGCTGATGTAGCTGAACATGAGTGAAATTTTGACAAATTCAAACATTTTTGGGGGAAAAACACATCAGCTCACAGCCTGTAGATCTTCACTTGTGAATGAAGTTAGTCTTGGCAATAAAAACCTACAGAAAAGGAAACCAAACTGCAACATGGGGGTTGGGGAAGGGTTAAGCAGCCTGAAGAATTTTGATTTTGAATGGATACATCTGTGGTATATAGCCCTACCTGTTATAAAAGATTGACCACTTATTATCTGATCTTTCATTCCTGCAAAATAGTACCTTAGCTGTCTGTGCACATCAGATGAATGTAGTATCCTTTCTCCACTGTTTTGTACATTTTAGATAAAAGGTAATGTTATTGTTCATCTGAGTCCCAACCCAGAAACATTTTTTTAGCAATGAACTTTGTCCCTATACAAACCCTGACTAACCCCCACTTAAACATAATTCATAAATGAGAACCTCATTACAAGAATAAAACTCTGACTCTCTAACTGTTTAAATTTTTGTGTATCACCCACCTACTGGAAAGATTTAAAGTTAACACTACACCATGTATGATAACCACCTTAATATGTGTTTTCCTTTTTCAGATGAAATCTTTAACTATTTCTTTCTCAACTACTTGCTTCCAACCTTAGCTGTGTGTATGTGAGAAAAACATGTACCTGTGTGTACATATCATTAAACAAATCTCAGTTTTTGTGATAACTCACTGTAATAATTTCACTGTATTTACACTTGTTTTTGTACATTTGGAGCTTTCCTTCCCGGGCCTCCACTGAAAATGGACCTGTATCCAGTCGGACTTTCCCGGTCAACAAATGCAAAATAAAAATAAAATAAATAAACAAATACGCTAGGATAATACACTGGGAAATCCAACGGGCACCAGTGACCTTTGACACTAGTTTCCCTAAAAAAGGCTTAGAACGGGAAATAAAGAGTTGGTTAAACTTAGGAAAGGATTTTGTCCTAAGCAGGTAAAAACTTAACTGTCTATGCACATCCAACAAGTGCAGTTTCTACTCTCCCTTATTTTGAAAATTTGGGAAGAACACCGGGTGATTAACCACTTGATTAATACTAGATTCCGAAGCTACCTTAGGAAGAAAGGATGGATTAGTACGCAAGGACATCCTGTCCTTATGAAATAAAAAATAAGGAGGCTTGACTGACAATGCCTGAAGCACTGAAACCCTTTTGGCAGATGTAACAGCAAACAAGAAAGCCGTCTTCCACGACAGAAACTGTTAAGTCCAGTGAGGTTGCAGGCTCAAAGGGGGGCAAAACCAAAGCTTGCAGAACTAACGTGACATCCCAAGGAGGGGTTGGATCCTTAACTGCTGGCCAAAATAAAAAGGTGCCTTTCAAAAAAGCTTTACAAAGCTTAGAAGAAGCTAGAAAAAAAATATTGCCACCTACATAAAAGTTAGATATAGATGCCAGCTGGACCTTGACCATAGAAGAACTGGTACCTTGCTGAAAAATACTTGCTAAAAATTCTAAAACCGGCAAACCCGGAGCAGTGAAGGGGTCTAGGTCATGCTGAGAAGCCCAAGTAGAAAAACATTTGCACTTTGGAATAAACCTTCCTGATAGAAGATTTATGAGCCACAACCAAAATCCTTTTGCCCGGTGAAGATAACCTGGTGCTCCTGACTGCCATGGGAACTGGAACAGCCAAGCAGTGAGCTTCAGAGTGACCATGTCTGAATTGGGAATCCCAGATGAATGAGAGGTGAGATCCGGAACTGGATCTAACTTCTAGGGTGAACACACAACATGAGAGAAGAGAGAGGGGGAACCATACTTGATGAGGCCAGAATGGGGCAATGAGGATAACAGAGCTCCCCAGCTTGCGAGCTTTCTGAAGAAATTTCAGCATTAAAGGCAGACGAGGATAAGCATACAGAAGACCGGAGAGCCAAGCATGAACCAGAGCATCCCTGGGCTTCCCCGTGAGGGTGGTTCAGAGCAAAAAACTCACTGCACTTCACATTGGAAGGAGAGGCGAACAGATCACAGCAAGGCTGACCCCACCTGACAAAGATCTGTTTCGCTACCGAAGGATTCAGAGACCGCTCATAAGGCATCAGGATAGACCTGCTGAGCCTGTCGGCTAGAATGTTGGACCTCCCCTGAATGTGCATTGCCACCAGAAAACGGCTGGTGGAGATCGCCCACTCCCAGACTCTCACGGCCTCGAGACACAGAGGATAAGACCTGGTACCCCCTGCTTGTTAATTTACCAGACCAACGACATAATGTCTGTCTGGATAGCAATCGTCCCTAGGGGAAGATGGGCATGGACAGCTTGCAACGCTAGGAGCACCACCCTCATCTCTAGGATGCTGATATGCAATCGAGTCTCATAGGGAGACCACACACAGTACAGTTTTGTACCTACCATAAATGTAGATGTCCGATAGGTATGCATCTGCAGTCATAACATATGGGTTGTCCTGCCTCAGGCAGCCCTTCGGTCGGCCGGATTCCAAAGTCTGGGTCTGGCCTCGGCTGATGTCGCACTTTCCCCGACGTCAGAGCTTCTGGGGTATAAAGGCATCAGCCGACGCCATTTTCCTCAGTGTTTCTTGCCCCAGATGCCAGATGCCCTCTAGGAAGGCTAAATTTGGATAAATGTAGAATGTTCCAAACAGTAGCAAAAAATATATATATAGATATATATACATATATACAAACAAACAAATACACCATAATAGATTCCCCCAGCTAGCTGAAAGAGGGGTAAGCACCCTAGGGATACCACAGAGGGGAAGGAGGGTGGGTAATCCTGACTGCAGATGCATACCTATCGGACATCTACATTTATGGTAGGTACAAAACTGTACTATGTCCTTCAAGGATGCATCTGCAGTCATAATATATGGGTAGAATACCATAGCCAAACTGGGGGAGGAGGTACTAAGATAAGGATGGTGTAGTTAAGATCCCCTGTAAAACTGCAGTTGCAAAGCCTGCTCGGGATCTGGAGTATAAAGGTAGATTATAATGCTTGGCAAATGTATGCACGGAGCTCCAAGTAGCAGCTTCTAAAATGTCCTTGGTAGCCACCCCTCGTAGGAAAGCTGTAGTGGTGGCTGTGGCCCTTGTGGAATGAGGCCTGATATTTTCAGGAGCTGTCTTTCCATGAAAAGAGTAGCAAAAGCGAATGCAATTTCCTATCCATTTTGAAATTGTCTGCTTGGAAATCGCTTTTCATTGCACCCCAGTTGCATAGGCTACAAAAAGTTGGTCAGTTTTTCTGCTGGTTTTAGTTCTGTCCAGATAGTAGCGCAGTTGTCTGTGTATATCCAAGGTGTGCAAGAGTTTTTTTCCTTTGTTCTGTGGGTTAGGGAAGAACGTAGGCAAATGAATGGCTTGGTTCAAGGATACCCTGGATACCACCTTTGGCATGAAAGTAGGATTGGTTCTCAGAGACACTCTATCCTGGTGAAAAATCAGGAAAGGCTGCACTGCCATTAATGCCTGTAGCTCGGATACTCTTCTTGCTGAAGTGATTGCCAGAAGGAAAGCAGTTTTCCAAGATAAAGATACTAAAGTATAATCTCTCCAATCTTGTACTGTAAAGAAATTTGAGTTAATGTGCTTACTTATTTATATTTTTTAATTACTAGAATTTAGAATAAACCTTATTTCTGATGTATTTTACTAACTAATTACTTTCTTTATGTAAAAGACTTTGTTTGTACTAACTTCAGCGTGGAGCTTTTCTCCCCGGGCCTCTGCTGAAAATGGAAATGTATCCAGTTGGACTAGCCCGGTAAACAAATGTAAAATAAAATAAATAAAATAAAATAAAAACTGTAAGTCTGCTGATGCTGCTGGTTCAAAAGGAGGTAGTGTCAATTTTTCCAGCACAAAATTGAGATCCCATGCAGGTAGAGGGGGTCTCCTTGGAGGTTTAACATTTTTGATCCCTCTCAAAAATTGTCTGAGTAGAGGGTGAGAGAAGATAGGAGGATCCATATTGTATTCTGCTGAAATTGCTGAAGCATGAATCTTAATGGAAGAGTAAGACAGGCCATTGTGGAACAATTCTGCTAAGTATTCTAGGATGTGTGCTAGGTTTGCCACTGTGACATCTGCGCCCTTTGATGTGCTCCAAATGAGGAATCTCTTCCATTTAGCTGAGTATGTCTTCCTTGTGGAGGGTCTGCGAGCCTCCAGGATAATGTCCTTGACCCTCTGAGATAAGACAGTTTGGTTTGGTTTTAAGCAATTTTCCAGGCAGTTAGTTGCAGAGTTTTCAAGTTTGGATGCAGGGTCTTGAAATTGTTCTGCGTTAGAAGAAGAGGCCATAGGGGTAGAGGCCAAGAGTTCGCCTGAGACATGCTTTTCAGTAGCAGATACCAGTGTTGTCTTGGCCAGTCCGGAGCTATTAGTATCACCTTTGGCTGTTCCTCCCTGATCTTCAGTAGAACCTTGTACATCAATGGGAGAGGTGGGAATGCATACACTATTAGGGCATTCCAACTGAAAGAGAGAGAGTCCACCCTCCAGGCTTGTGGGTGGTATGTCCTTGAGCAAAATATCTTCAGTTGGTGGTTGAGAGGGGAGGCGAACAGATCTATTTCTGGCAATCCCCATTTCTTTGTTATGAGTTTGAAGATGTCTGGATGCAGTATCCGTGGTAGTCCTGCTTAAGCTGTCTGCTAGTGAATTCTCTTTTCCTGGTACAAATATGGCCTGCAGCTGGATATTGAGATTCAGGCCTAGGTTCCACAGATCCATTGCCATCCGGCATAGAGGGTAGGAATGCGTGCCTCCCTGTTTGTTTATGTACCACATGACCGTGGTGTTGTCTGTCCTTATCAGCAGATGTCCTTGCTGGAGGAATGGTTTGAATGCCTCTATTGCATGCTTCACTGCCAGCATCTCCTTTTGGTTTATGTGCAAGTTTAGCTGTCCTTGAGGCCATAGGCCTTGGATACATTTGTCCTCCATGTGTGCTCCCCATCCTAGGTCTGAGGCGTCCGTGGTGATGGTCTGCCTTGGTTTTGGTTTCTTGAAAGGCAACCCTCTGTTGGACTGGCAGGCCTGAGCCCACCACAGGAATTCCTTTTGAAATCATGGAATGATTGGTATCATGGTTTCTAGACTGTGTCTGTGTTGAGACCATATATTCCTTAGGTACCACTGTAATTTCCTCATATGCAGCCTGGCATGTGGGATCAAGATTATGCAGGATGCCATGAAACCCAGGGCCTGCAGGACTTTCCTTGCAGTAAGCTGAGTTTGTCTTGTCAAAGTCATGAAATAATCTGGAAGTTGTTTTTGTTTTTCTTCCGTGAGAAAAAACATCTGAGTTATTGTGTCCAGATCCGCACCCAAAAAGGTTATCCTTTGGGATGGCACTAGTCTTGACTTTTGGATGTTGACTGTGTATCCCAAGGCCTGTAGCAGGTGTATGACATAGGCCAAATCCTTTATCAATTTTGTCTTGTTGTCCGCTTGTATTAGGCAGTCGACCAGGTATGGGTAGATTTGAATTCCCTGAAGTCTGCAATGTGCAATTACTGATGCCAGGCATTTCGTGAATACTCTGGGCGCAGTAGATAAGCCAAAGGGTAATGCTGAGAATTGATAATGCTCTGATCCTGCAAGAAATCTGAGGTGTCTTCTGCAATCTGGTCGGCCCCTATGGACGTGCAGGTATGCCTCCTTGAGATCTAGAGTCACCAGCCAAGACTCCTTGCCCAACATGGGAAGAAGTTGCTGTAGGGTCAGCATTTTGAATTTTGGTACCATGAGATATGTGTTCAGTGCGGACAAGTCGAGAATAGGCCTCCATTGGTTTTCTTTTCTTGGTACAAGGAATAGTCTGGAGTAAAATCCTTGGCCTTGTTCCATAGATGGTACCCTTTCTATCGCTTTCATCTGAAGTAAATTTTTGATTTGTCTTAAAGCCTCTGGCTTCTGATTTGGTGGTAGGCTTGGCATTCCGCTCCTTTTTGGTAAAGTGTGGAAGTGAAACCTGTATCCTTTGTCTATTGTTTGCAATGTCCATGTGTCCTTTGTAATGCAATGCCAGTTTTTGAGAATAAAGCCAGCTTTCCGCCCAAGGGAGCTTCCAGTTGTTCACTGGTAGGCGGAATCAGAGTCAAGTCATTGTGTCTGTCCTGTGCTAGTGGTTGTAGTTGCAGCTGTGGCACTACTCCTCTGGTTGGCAGGCTGCCACTGACGGCCCCTATAGGCACCCTTTGATTGACCTCTGCCTCAAGGGCGTCTATTCCTGCCCCTCTGTGCTCTGGAGGTGTCTGGAAAGGACCAATTCTTGGAAGGCCAGTTTCTGCTGAACCTCGGAGGTTGGACCTGTAGAAATTCCTTTACTGTTTGCACAGATTTTGCTTTTTCTTCCACTTTCTTTAGAATCTCCTGTGCAGGGGAGCCAAATAAACTTTGTTTCTCCATTGGAGTATCTAGGAGCTTAGCCTTGACATGGTCTGGCAGGGATTGCTCTTTTAGCCAGGCATGCCTACAAATTACTGCCCCAGTCATAGCTGATCTAAATGAAGCCTCCAGTGCATCATAGCCACATTTTAAGAAATGATTACTGACCTGCTGAGAGTTGTGTACCAAATCCTGAAGGGATTTACGGTCTAAAGGTTCAGGAGAAGAAAGCTTCTTATTCAGCTGATCTAACAAATATTCTTGGTACTGTATCATATGGAATTGACAGTTTAATGCCCTGGCAGAAAGCGTAGCAGATGTATAAACCTTTTTACCCCATCTCTCTAATGCTCTAGACTCTCTTTCAGAGTTTAGGGGATTTTTGGCAGTGGCAGCTGCAACACCTTTTGGGCCCTGTGAAATAGTTTCTGGATCTGCAGCATGGGCTTTATACAGGTGGAAGTGAGAATCTGGGACCCTGTAATATCTGTCAGGTTTGGCAGGGGCCGGAGGAAGAGAATCAGGAGCAGAACTAACATCATTATACACATCATCAATTACAGTTAGTACTGGTGGAATGGCTAAGGGCCTATGCTGGGGCAAATGTAAAAAAAGTCCTTAGTCTTTTTCTAGAATCAGAAAAATCCTGACCCTGCCATTGAAAGTGTTCCCTCATGGAGTGCAAGGTCTCCCCAAAGGAAAATTCTTCAGGAGGGGAGGCCGAAGGGATAGAATCTTCAGCATCTGAATCCTCATAAGGAGAATAGGCCCCTTCCTGATGGTCTGACAAATCAGATCCATCCGTGGAGTAATCAGAGGAGACAGGTTCAAAGGGTTCAGTCCTAGGCCTTTTGTCTGGTGGAGGTTGGGAGGCCCTGTCTGGGTGAGGTTGGGAACCCCTAATCAAGGATATAAGGTCCTCAGCAAGACTGAGAATCTGAGAACTTGAGGAAGGCCTCTGAGAAGTAGATTTGGCAGGTAAAGCTTTTGAAAGTTTGGCAGCTTTAGCCCTGGAGAAGGCCTTAATAGACATAGAAGCTGGGGGCCTAGCTGCCCCACGTGCAGGTGTAGAAATGTCCAATGGAATGGTGTCGGACAAATCTTGAGCGCCAGCTTCGGTAGGAATTTCTGAAGCAGACTCAGCCGGGGCCTCTCTGGCCTCGGTGGTCGGAGGTATGGTTTCTGTCGTAGTAAGAACCGAGGGCTCGGTTTCAGCCGAAACCAAGACACTCGCGGTAGGCCTAGCCGTGGTTTCAGCCGAAACCGCGGGCCGCAAGTGTCGGTCCTTTTTCCTGCGTTTTTTGGCCAAATGCGTAGTCGGAGTCTCCGACGGCATTTTATATGCAAAAGCGGATACGAAAAATTCTTCTGCAAACTCCGACCGACATCTAAGAGTCCGTCGGTTGAAGGAGGCACAGGCTAAACAAGCTGATACGTCGTGGTCTGGGCCTAAGCAAGGAAGGCAGTAAGAATGGAAATCCTTATGAGGTATTTGTTTCCCACAAGTTAAACAATTATTTACTTTGTCTGACATCGGCTGAGGCAAGAAAGAGTCCCCAACGGGGAAATCTCTGGATCTGACCGACCGGCACTTGCGAACAGCTTCTGCTTTGGGCACCGCGCGGCAAGAAAGACTGAGGAAAATGGCGTCAGCTGATGCCTTTATACCCCAGAAGCTCTGACGTCGGGGAAAGTGCGACATCAGCCGAGGCCAGACCCAGACTTTGGAATCCGGCCGACCGAAGGGCTGCCTGAGGCAGGACAACCCATATGTTATGACTGCAGATGCATCCTTGAAGGACGTCTTGGGCTGTCCTTCCCAAGCAGTGCTCCCCCCCCATAGGGAGGCATCTGTGGTCACAGTGGCCAAAGGGGGAGGCAGAAGAAAAAGGCAACCCCGGAGAGGATCTGTGGAACGAATCCACCACAGAAGAGAGTCCCTGAACACCCGAGATACTCGAATAGGGTGAGACAATGGAAGATCTAGCATGGACCATTTAACCACACGGGTCCATTGAAATACCCACATGTGTAACCCAGCCATGGGTAAGAGAGTGACTGTGGCCACCATGGACCCTAACACCCATAATACCAATTCTGCTGTTGGCGATTGAGCTTGAAGGATACAGAGGACATGTTGTTTCAGAGACTGGATTCTCTCTGAGGTGAGAAAGACCTTGGTTTGAATTGTGTCCAACCGAGCTTCAATGAAATCTAGCACTTGAACCAGAACCAGTAACGATTTGTTGAGATTAATGGCTATGCCTAACTGGTAGGCTGAGAGAAGCAGGAAATCCCTCGCTTGGCAGAGTTGATGCCTGGAAGGAGCCAACCGTCCCAGGTAGGAGAAGACCTGGAATCTCTGTAGTCTCAGGTGAGCCGATACCACTGCCATCACTTTGGTGAACACATGGGGGCTGTGGTGAGACCAAATGGGAGCGCTCTGAACTGGTAATGAGTGGCCCCCAGCTGGAAGCTGAGAAACCTCTGACTGCGCCTGTCCATTTTGATGTGGTAGTACACATCCTAAAGGTCGATCAAACGCATCCAATTGCTCTTCTGCAGAAACAGCAGGATAGATTGAAGAGTGACCATCTGGAATTTTTGTCTTGGCAATTGACGTTTTTAAGATGGAAAGATCCATAATGGGTCTTAAGTCCCTGTCTTGTTTGGCACCAAAAAAAATCTGGAATAAATGCCTAATCTGGTCTGGGGGGATGGGTTGGATGAGTCACTTTTCTAGCAGCTTTGCAATTTCCAGTGCTGCTTCTTCCCTTTGTGTAGGTGGAACGTCCAGGAAGTGTTTGGGCGGAAGAGGTGGTTGATTAAGAGGGACTGAATAGCCTCTGGATATGACGTGCAATACCCAACGATCATCTGTGATTGATTACCAGGCCGCTGGGTGTAGCGAGAGGTGTCCCCCGACTGCCTCCATTGCCCAGCAGCTGGGCAACCCTCCAGGGTTGCTGTGCGGGTCTGTCCAAGAAACGCTCTTGAGACCCTTGATTCCTTGGACCCCCTCTGCCTCGGGGGCGGCGTCTATCAAATCCCCGTCTGCCTCTGGGGGAAGGTGAGCCCTGAGTATCCTGGGGCTAGCTCTGAAATTTCAGGAACCACATCTTCTTGTCCCCCACTGATTCCTTGAAAAGATTAGGAGAGGGGCCAAAAAGCGGATCCCGATGGCAAACAGAGTCTTCCTGTCTTTCTCACTCTGGACTATAGTGTTGCATACCGACTTTCCAAAAAAGGTGGAACCGTTGTATGGGGCATTAGTAAAAGACACCTTAAAGGGCTCTGAGAAGGCACAAAGCTGGAGCCAGGCATGACGCCTGATGGCAAAGCCTGTTCCAGAAGCTCTAGCTCCCATCAGCTGGAGAGAGCTTATGGCCACACTCCGTGCACTTATGGAACCCTGGTTTGGGAGTCTCAGACATGACTGAAAAACTGAGAGGCCCAACCAGATCACATACACATGCGCACACACACACACACACACACACACACACACACACAAAACACAGACATACACACACACAGAGACACACACACACACGTGCACACACGCTAGAGTACCCACAGGTTAAAGAGCAAATGAAAACAACAACTTCAGATCACATGTTTGAAAAGCCTCAGAGGATGTGTGAGAACTCTGATCTACGCCAGCCTCTGAAAGGGTCGCAGCAGAGGAATCCAAAGCAAGCAACAGACATTTGTCAGGGCGTTCACTAGCTTCTAGAGAGGTGTCCGGTGAAGGCTGGATAGCAACAGGATCAGGCCTGAACTTTTTAGCCGCCTTCTTCGAACATGGCTGTCCCTCGGAACATGAGAATTCCACCATAGCACCCTGAGCCAACAATTTAAGATGTGGAGAGTCTTACAGACAAACCCTTGACAGACAGACTGAGCACTGTGTATGGCCATGGGATGCACCTAGACAAAAAAAGACACTGGTCGTAATGGCCTTAAGGGGGAATCTGCTTCACATACTGACACTTTCCCTTCATGGACGACATGAACACAAGTAACAATAATACTGAGAGAATATACAGACGAAATCCCAGTGGGACACTTATCTAAAAATGGTTTGGTAATCAGCACAGCAGATGGGTGTTCAGACCAACGTTCAATAATGGAGTTTGGACTGACGGCAAAGAAGTTTTGAGTATTTGCTTCCCTACTTCACCTTTATACCGTATGCAAGCAGTGTATGCCTGATGTACAGCACCTATAAAACCTAAAGGCTTTGGTATACTGGCTGAACATTGGACTATCCTTGGCAGGAGATCTCGTCTGTGAAGAATACTGCAGCAGTGATAAGGAAGAACACTTTCAGGTTCTTTGGTCTCTGTGGGTAATTATCTCCTACAGGTACACCACAAGGGGAACCGCCTCCATTTGGACAGGTACAACTTCCAATGCAGGGTTTTCTAGTCTTTTCCAAATTACACAATAACCCCCCCCCCAAAAAAAATGGCCCATAAAGGGTATAGGGCAAGGACCTTCCAAGCTATAAACTAAGGCAACATTTGGTTGTACCAGTGCCTCCATTAACTAAGATTAGGAGGACTGAGAACTTTGGAAGCAGTACAGGGACCTCTTCACATACATAGATTACTTTTGTAGAAGCATTGTTACCTTGGCCACAGAACTGTTGCCAGAAAAAAACTGGCACTGTCTGTTCTGATCTACTGAAGCACTTTGAAGATCAGCGAAATGGGGAGGAAACGCATGCAAAAGTTGCCCTACTTCCCAGTGTAAGGAGAAGGCATTTGCTGTCCACGCCTTCTTGCAAGGAAATCTGGAGTAAAAGATTTTGAATGGTAGTTCTTACCTAATGAAAGCAGGTCTATTCATGGGAGACAACATCTCTATCTCAGAGTTTAGAAGACCCAATAGGGTTCAATTTCCACATATGGTTGTTGGGTATGGTCTTGCTCAGTTTGTCTACCATTATGTTCAAGTACGACAGAATGTAAGAGACTTGGGGTGCAGGCTTAGCTAAAGAGCTATCTCCCATGAAACTACTGCTACTACAAATGACTGCCATGTTGTGACCCCCTTGTTTATACATCACATGACTATAGTGATGACTTTGATTCTCAAAGTCCACATTTTACAGTTTGAAGGCACTCAAAGCTAGAAGATGGGCCATTGTTCCCTTAAGACGGACATGTCTACATGTTATGGAATTGCTCCAAGTGATGCGTAAAATTATATGACCCGTGTGCTCCCCCAAGCGAAGTGTTTAGCCATTTGTGAAGAAATCAAAAGGCAAGAGAGAAATTGCAAAAGAACTTGTTCTGTCCTAAACCTCAAGTACATTTGGTCCCTATAGATGGAGATGGACAACAATGCATCTTCAAATCCAGGGTGATGGTAATCCCGGAAGGTGACCCTTAGAAACATGTTCAGCCTAGATAAGTCTGGAACAGGTCTCCAAGGGCCATCTATCTTTAGGATCAGAAAAGGTCTAGGGTAAAACCCTTTGCCCTACTCCTCAAAGGGGCTCTCAACTGTCCCAGAATGCAGAAGCTGTGCCAGCCCAGGCAGTAGTAGCTGCATTTGGTTCTGGGGGACAGAGGTATTACCATAAAAGGATGAAAAGATCTGGAATTCTAACTTGTAGCCTCTGTTGTTGCAAGCCCTTGTACCCACTTATGAGAAGTCAGACTGACCCACTTTTTCCTGAGGAGAGACAGTCTTCCTCACTTATAACTGTGCATAGAGAACTATGGAAGGGTTTGAAAGGAACGAGGGTACAAGGTACAGGAGTGGAAGCATTCATCATCATCATTAGCCCCCTTTTTTCCCATTTTTGTCTACATGGGGTCGGGGTATCATGTTAACTGCCACCAACTCTCTCGATTCAGTGCCACACTCCTGCCTTCTTCAGCACTCATGCCTGACTGTTGCAGATCTTCCTTCACACAATCCATCCACTTCTTTGCTGGACGTCCTTGCTTCCTTTTACCTTCTTCCTGTCTGTCCCAAATCTTCCCCACCAGATTGTCTTCTGTTTTTCTACATGTGCCCAAACCACCGTAACCTGTTTTCTTTGATCTTTTCTGCAATTGGAGCTACTTTGGCTTCTGCTCTTATGTCTTCATTTCTTTGTCTGTCACACAGTGTGCATCCTACCACCTTTCTCGGGTACTTCATTTCCATCACCTCTGGTTTCTTCAACTGTTCTACCTTTACTGCCCAGGTTTCTGTACCATACAGCAGTACTGGTCGCACTACTGTCTTCTACACCTTACTTTTCATCTTCTTTGGCATTCTTCTGTCATAGACTACACCTGATACTCTATGCCAGTTGGCTGCAGCCCCTCTGATTCTAGCTTTGACCTCTTCATTCAGACTTACCCTCTCCTCAACCACCACTCCCCGATACTTGAAGCCATTTACCTGTTCCACTATCTTCCCGTCTAGCTCTATTCTCAGCTTCTTCTGATTTCCCCAATTTGCTGCCATTACCACCATCTTATCTGTGCTTAGTTTCATCCAATGTGCCTTCAGATTTGCATTCCATTCTCCTATCCTTTGCTGAATTTCTAGCTCAGAGCCTGCATGTAATGCCACATTGTCTACATACAGCAACTTTGTTGATCTGTCCTCTCCAACTTGTTTGCTAATGTAGTCCATCACCAGTATGAACAGCAGTGGGCTCAGAGCTGTACCTTGGTGTACACCCACTCCCACTGGGAACCCCTCTGTGAGGTCGAACCTTGTTTGTACTTGAGTCAATGGGTCCTTGTACATAGCCTGCACTAATTCTACCAATGTTTCTGGGACTTCAAACCACCGCAGTACTGCCCAGGTCATCTTTCTTGGGACCTTGTCTTATGCTCTCTCCAGGTCTAGGAATGCCCGGTTGGATTCTCTCCTTATCTCTAGCTTCTTCTCAAGTATCTATCTCAGTGCAAACATTGGGTCAATTGTGTTGCATCCTAATCTGAATCCGAACATCTGCTCATCTTCAATCTTCCATTCTACTATTCTGCATATACGTTTATCAATCACCCTCTCCAGAACGTTCAAGCAATGTGGTAGGAGTTTGATGCCTCTGTACTGCCCACAGTTGTGGATGCCCCCTTTGTTCTTGTACACTGGCAAGAGTATGCTTACTCTCCAGTCATCTGGGATACACCTTTCTCTCCACACCACTATTGGTAGCCCCAGGACACACTTCTCCCCCATCTCACCCAGCATCTTTATCATATCTGCTGTGACCTCATCTGAGCCTGCAGCTTTCCCTGACTTCATCTGCCTTAGTGTTGTTCTTACTTAGGTTCATAGGTAGGTACTAGGCTATCTGCACAAAGGCATTTATAAGCCTAGCCAGAATGTGTTGGCTTTCGCCACCACCTTAGATTAGTTACCCTGTGCCTCTGTCCAGCAGAGCCACTGAAGTAATCCCCGGGGTAAACTTTCTGTTTCCCATCCACTCATCAAGGTTTCTCTTGAACAGTGTTAGCGAGGAGCTCTGCCTAATGCAGACTGGAATCTTGTTCCAAAGCATGGGAAGTCTCTGGGACAGGAATCTATCCCTCCAGCACGTCCTATTTATTGTGGTCGTGAGGTTTAGAGCCCTAGAGCGTGTGGCTCGCAGGGATAAGGTTTTCTTTAGGTGGAGCATGACCATCAATTCAGGGTTGGACATGGCCTTGTATGTCAGGCAGAGATCACCTCTGAGTAGACGGTATGCAACCGAGTACAGCTGGAGTTTCTTCAGTCGAGCTGCATAGGGCATCTGTTTGAGGCCAGTGATCCTCTTGGTGAGGTACTTCTGTGGTCTTTTCAGCTGTTGCAGGTGTCTTGTAAGGTACATCCCAAATGGGGTGTTGTACTCTATGATGGGTCTGATGAGTGATGAGCAGAACGGCACAATGACCTCTTTTGATCTGGATGCAAACCCTTTTGTGATCAGGTGGGCCACATAGAAGGATTTTCTAACCACTCTGACAATGTCATTATCAAAGGAGAGATTACTATCTACTTGGGTCCCCAGATCCCTTATTAAGTCTTCCGTATTTAGGGGGCTACCACCTATGTGTGGTAGATTGTGGTACTTTGTTTTTTCCAAAGGGGATGACTATGCACTTTTTGGCATTTAGCTTGAGGCCACGATTTTGACACCAGGTATCCGTCTCAGTGAGACCCTTTTGGAGGATGTCTGTGTCAGCCAGAGAATCAATTATAGCCCCTAGTTCGCAGTCGTCTGCGAACTTGGTCAGCCATAGTTCTCCTGTGCTTGCCTGTACCTCTGAGAAGTATATGCTGAACAGGAGGGGTCCTAGGACTGAGCCCTGGGAAATGCCACTTGTAACCAGTTTAGAGTCCCGCAACTCTCACCATGTGGGTTCTGTCCGTGAGCCAGTTGGCAACCCATCTTGTGATGTAGGGGTTTATGTTCAGGCTGGTGAGCTTGTCTATAATACCAGAATGGGGAATGGTGTCGTAGGCCTTTGCGAGGTCTAGGTAGGCTGTGTGTAACAACTTTCCCTCATCTACAGTCTATAGCCTTGGTAACTGTCTCAAAGAAATCCACCAGGTTTAGGAGGCATGATCTGCCCTTAACAAAGCCGAACTGGGTAAGGTCCAGTATTTGGAGGTTCCCAATGTCTCTGTTAATGAGTTCCATGATGATGCGCTCCATAGCCTTGCAGACAAAGCTAGTCAGGCTTATAGGGCGATAGTTCCCGGGGTCTGTTGTGGCTCCACCTTTGTGGAGCACAATAACTGTTGCTGTGAGTCACTCTATGGGTACATAGCCTGTGGAGAGGCTAAGTTTGAACAGTGTGTTTAGGTGAGGGTTAGTTCATCTTTGAGCTGGTGTAGGATGCAGCCTGGGACACCGTCCGGTCCCATTGATGCTGTGTTTTTGGCTTTGGAGAGGGATATTTTAACCTGAGTGTCTGTGATTTCAGGGGCTCTACATTCTTCTGGTATGGTTATGGGCCATTTTGGGGGTGGGAGGGGGGGATGAAGTTTGTGCTGAACCTGTCTGCCAGAATGTTGGCAATATCAGTCGGTTCAGTGTATTTTATGCCATTCTGCACTAACTCCGAGCAGATCTGAGCATTGCCACTTAGATTCATGACATAGCTAAAGAATGCCTTGTAGTTATCTTTGGAGTCCTTGGCAATTTTTCTTTCGAAGCTCACCTTGGATGATTTTATGAGGGATCGGAGTTTCTTGCTGATACTGATCAGGGATGTCTATCCTTCTTGGGATTTTACTCTTTTCTGTACTAGTTTCCTCCTTCTATTGTATAGCTTGTTTATGGCAGGAGTCCACTAGACTGGTTTCCTTTTCTTGGAGGAGTGAGTCTTGATTTTGCTTCGGATAGCATGATCCATGCATTCTAGTAGGTGCCTGTAGAATGCATTAGTAAAGGATTTTGCAGTTTGGACAGCGTTATCCTTTAGCATGCGGGCTTTGAAATTTTTCACCTCGGTCTTAAGTAACATGAAGTTTGCTTTTGAAAAGGTTTTCACGGTGGTTTCCTTGTCCGGGGGTGGGGGTGGGGGTGGGGGCAGAATGTGGATATCCAAAGTGATTTGTTTATGGTCAGATCTAACCAGCGAGGGGTTGACCTCCGATGTGGAACACCGGTCGCCCATGTTGGTGATGACCAGGTCCAATATGTTGTCACCTCTGGTGGGAGTGTTGACCAATTGATCCAGGGCGTTTGAGTTTATAAATTCTAGGAAATGTTGGGCAAGGGAGTTAGTACTTGAGTAGTTCTCCCAGTTAATGTTTGGGTAATTGAAATCACCCAATATTAGGGTGTTTTATAGGACCTTTATGTTTCCCAGTGTTTCCAAAAATGTGGAATGGGGGTCCTGAGACATGGTGGGTGATCTGTAGCAAGCTACAATTTGAATTGCAGTTTTGCCTGTTGTTAGTTGCACATGGATGATCTCTGAAGCATAGTGCTGTGCCACCAACCTAGAAGTGTGGGTATCCTTGATGAATACGGATACGCCCCTGCCTTTTCTATTTCGGTCCGAGTTCTGTGGCCAAAAAAAGAAGTTATGTCTTACCATAACATTCCATCTGTATTGTTGATCCTTGTTCAGTCCTTACGCATGGGTATCGGTTCTGAGCTCGGAACCGAGCCGGCCATTTTCCAAGCTCGCATCAGCTTCAAACTCTCGAGCTAAACTCTTACCCATAATGCCCCTCTCCCTGTTACCTCAGATTGAGTTTGCAAGTCAAAGAAGGTAGAGGCTACCTCTGGTCAAATAACCTAAGAGAACCGGATGGTGAGATCCACTAAAAACCACAGGAGGGGGAAGGAGGGAGGGTCGTAATGACTGAACGAGGATCAACAATACAGATGGAACGTTATGGTAAGACATAACTTCATCTGATATTGTTAATCCTCGTTCATTCCTTACATGTGGGACAGAGTCCCCAGCTACTTCTATTCCTGGAAGGACATTCCTGAGCAACATAGAAACGAAAGATGCTCTTCCCCTGGAGGCCAAATCCAATTTGTAACGATTGATGAAGGTATGAGGCGTAGCCTAAGCTGCAGCTGCACAGATGTCATGTAAAGAATCTCTGGCATGGAAGGCAGCAGAAGTTGCCACCGACCTTGTTGAATGAGATTTCATGGTAGTAGGCAACAAGATATTACGTTGTTTATAAATAAAGGTCACACAGTCCTTCAACCATCTAGCTAATGTGACCTTAGCAACAGCAGATCCTAATCTAGGTCCAGAAAAGGCCAAAAATAACTGGTCAGATTTACAAAAAGGTTTAGTCCTGTTTAAGTAAAAATGGATTTGCCTGTGTATATCTAGGGTATGTAGGCAATACTCTACTCTGTTTGAATGATTGGGAAAGAAAACTGGCAATTCAATGGCTTGATTAATAGACATTTCAGAGATCACTTTAGGCAGAAATGACGGATTAGTTCTCAGAGAGACTCTATCTCTATGAAAAATCAAGTATGGACTCTTGATACATAAAGCTTGAAGCTCAGAAATACGTTTGGCAGAAGTAATGGCGACCAAAAACAAGGTTTTCCATGATAAATACTTGAGGTTGCACGAAGAGGCTGGTTCGAAAGGTGACAATGTCAGAGCTTGTAGAATTAATGATAAATCCCATGGTTGAACAGGTTCTCTAAAAGGTGGCTTCAGATGATTCACACCTTTTATGAAGGTCTTGCACAATTTATAGGACATAAGAGAGGAATCTTGGACACCCTCATGAAATTAGAAATTGCAGCCAAATTAACTCTAATGGTAGAGGCCAATAGACCCGATTGAAACAGGTCGGCCAAATAGTGTAGTATTATCGACACTGGTGCTGAAAAGGGGTCTACTTGTTTATCTTTCAACCAACAGGTAAATCTTTTCCACTTGCACAAATAAGTAATTCTAGTGGAAGACGTATGAGAAGCAATGAGAATATCACGTACTGGTAAAGAAAGATCATTCTGCCTGGCAATCAAGGGAATTGAAGTAGCCAAGCTGTGAGCATCAGGCTGTTCAAGTTGGGATGAATCAGGTTCTGTGGATGTGAGATCAACTCCAGGGTTGGATGGAGAATCCATGGTCGATCTAGTAGGTGAGGCCAAAGGAAGGGGAACCAAATCTCTCAAGGCCAATATGGTGCTATGAGGATTACCTTGCTCTTCAACCAACGGACTTTCTTCAGAAACTGGGATGAGCGGAAAGGGTGGAAATGCGTAAGGAAGACCCGAGGGCCAATCTTGGACTAGAGCGTCCCTGGGTGACTGTCCCAGAGGGGGAATCAGGGCAAAGTAGTTGCTGCATTTGTAGTTGGTCGGGGATGCAAAAAGATCGCAGCAAGGATGGCCCCAGTGGTGGAAGATCTCTGCCGCTATCAAGGGATTCAGGGACCACTAGTGAGGTTGAGGAATGCACCTGCTGAGTCTGTCTATCAGGTTGGAACTCCCGGTAATGTGCGTTGCTAGAAGAAAACGGTTGTTAGCCATCGCTCATTGCCATATCCTCATGGCCTCTCGACAAAGGGGGTAAGATTTGGTTCCACCTTGCTTGTTGATGTACCAGACCACTGCCATGTTGTCTGACTGAATCGCAACTGTCCCAGATGGCAGCAGGGGATGGAATGCTTGCAATGCAGCTCTAGAACATTTATATGCAGATGGACCTCCAGTTCGGACCAAGTCCGTTGGACTGTCTGTCCCTGACATAGACCCCCCACCCCATCAGGGAGGCGTCCGTGGTCACTGTGGTCTTGGGTTGCTGGGGGAGAAGGGACGAGACCATTGTGACAGACTGTGTGTCATCCACCAATTTAAATTCTGTTTGCACCTGTGGGTTACATGAATCATGGCTGAGAGGGGATGTTGAAAAGGATACCATTGGGTGAGCAGTAGCCATTGCAGAAGCCTCATGTGAAACCTGGCCAGGGGAACAATGGTGATGGAGGCTGCCATGGAACTCAACAGCTGTAGAACCGAGTGAGCCGTGGATTTTTCCTTTGAAAGGATTGGAAGTAGTTGTTGCTTTATCCTTAGAATTCTGTGCTCTGGAATAGCAGCTCTGCAGTTTTTTGTGTCCAAGATAACCCCTATGAATTCTGTCGACTGAGATGG